>NC_141135.1:53954995-54267745 GCF_053477565.2 Lygodium microphyllum | reverse complement strand
ACCAGCAAACATACCATGGAAATTCCCACAGTAATAGTCAAAAATACCTACATTAATCTTCACATTTATTCTTCCATCCATGCTCCTATTTCTACACACCAAATCGTGTGCACAGAGATGGTAATGTCCATGTTTTGTTGCACAAGAAACCTAACTTACCTCATTGTGATGATGCCCTTCATGCCCTGGAAAAACAATAAATAAAATATAATCATAACAATAATGGGAGCTTTACCTTGTAAGCTTTGTTAGAAGATATGCCCCCTTCATTGCTTTTCATTCAACAAGAGAAAAGCCGATGATAGTGCACAAGAGTTTTAAATTAGAAACATGAGTAAATGAGTGTTTATAATCTCAATAAATTTGGCTATTATTTTTACATATAAATTAGTGTTTAAATTAGCTATTTGAGACTAAGTTACATTGTCCATATAAACTGGATATTTAAAGGTTTTTTGGACACATCGATAAATCCACATTGCCCTCACTACATGTCTCTACTCTGATTTTGTTGTGGGGATGCATGAAAAAAAATTGTTGCAATTCTAACCATGGGAAAAGTAACAAGGTTATCAAAATTGTTTATAATCTATAAAGTGATGTGAGTATCACTAAGAATGAGAAGTCCATAATAAGAATAAAAGTAATTTTTGTATCTTTGAGAATGCTAGAGTGATACAAGTTGCATGATGTTCATGGGGCTTATAAAATCCCTTCCATGGATGAACTCATTTGCAACCACATTGTAACCAGCTTGTGTAAAATGGAATGAATCCCAAAAGAGATACTTAGAACGTTCACTACAAATAGGAAAAAATGATGTACAGAACACAATCCCTTTCCTAGAGCCACCATACCCGCAACAAGCACTCTCCACATCATCGAAGCCTACAATTCAAAAGTCCCCCCTCATAGTCAAAACTTTGAGATAAAATATTATAACAAATTGCATCATTGAGCATAATATAGTAAGTGATTCTCATAACTCAAATTCTTGAAAGGAAGGATATGTTTGGAACTTTACACTTTTATGTGTGGTGAAATTATATGCAATTAGGGGTTTAGTAGAATTTAGTAATATTTTCTTGAAAGTAAGGATATATGAAGATACTTTGCACTACATGTGCAAGGTCAAATTATAAGCAATTAGGGGTTCAATACACTTTAGCAACATTTCAATTGAAAATTTCCTCCTTCCAAAGAACTAGATTATGCATTCTATTCCTCTTATATTGGTCCAATCATTATGAAAACCATATTTAGTAAAATAGGTGCAAGTTTTTGATATTTTTTTCTTACCATAAGTATGATAGTTATCAACAATATAGGTCATAACTCCATACACATCTGCATGAAGGAACTTAGCATCAACAAGTTCATGGTTGAGCTCATCCAAGACTTTCTTGAATTGAATGTTGTAGGATTGAGCTAATGAATTCGCAAGACTCGCACAACCTCCATTTCTGAACACATGAATTGACCTCATGTAAGGCGTGCATCCCAACTTAGGCATGTTTGTCACTATGAATTTGCGTGCTCCAGCATTATACAAGCACTGTATAAAGATGCAAAAAATCTATCATTTCATTAAGAAACATAATCCTCAAAATATGAACATGCACCATTATTACTATCATACCAAATGTTTGAAAGTGTTGCATGCTACTAAGTAAGGTAAAAAGTCTTTTTTCTATGTCAAGTATATTGCAATACAAACCAATAAGGCATAGCTTGGTCTAATGGTTAGAGGAGTTTATAATACCAAAATTTCCATAGTAGAATGGTCAAATATAGAAGTTTTGGATAGATTATGCCACAATATGAGTTTGTTAGCCATAACTTGATTTGACCATTAGAGAAGTCTATGAAACAAAAAAAAAAAGTAAAACAATCAAATATAGAAAACCTACTATTCAGGGGAAAATTTATAAAACTAGATAAAAAGAGTGAAAACTTAAAAATAAGCTAATATTTAGATTAAAAATGCCAATAACAAGCAACATCCAAGCAATACTTGGAACCTACTATAACATTAGAAGGTGTTTGAATATGCATCTATGGTATTAACCTCTCAATCAATTCAAACTCCCTAACATCCTTCATGCAACATTTGCATGGATTGAACCACTTAGCCAGTGTGCATCCACTTAAAAACACCACATAGCGACCATGTTTCTCATTATGATTATCATGCATACATATGTCATCCTCTTGTGTAGCAAGGGTTCTTGTCATTATTCAAAAATAAAATGATGATATCACTAGATCCCAAGCATATTGATCCTAAAACTAGTTTATCAAGTTCATAAATCATTATTTATACTAAGAATACCTAGTCATGTCCTCTCAATGCTCCAAGATATATTCTAATTCATGAGGTAGGAAGTGTGAATAAATAGATTGTAAACATTTCTTCACTTGTAGTTTTCAATTAGCTTCCTTACAATAAAAAATGGATGAACATTCCCATCTACTTCCCTTCTAGTGTCTAAAATAATCTAGGACTACAACGCCTAATATACAAACTAGTTACCATGATGTGAAGTCTAACATCTTGTTAAAAAGCTCTTTGCCAATGATTTTGTGATATAGTGATGGAATTATTCAACTCTTAAAAAGTTCACCTCTAACCTTCCCCCATATGTAAGTTCATCCCTTCCTTGTAAGCTTAGTTGCGTCATACAAGTACAACATACTCTTGAGTATAATTCAAACAAAAACTAAACCACCATGTTAGAAAATCTAAATTTCCCTCGCAACCCTCAATATCCTTAGCTTCATGCAAAAAGAGTAGTATTTCTAATATTTTCAACCATTCAAAATTCTAGGCAATTTAAACAGATGTTCTTTGAGTATATGATGTAAGGAGCTATCAACAAATTAGAAGAAGACATAATGTGTCTCCATCAAACCCCTCAGGTAATTTGAGGCATAATCCAATAATTTACTCATTTGAAAGGGACTTGGTTATGTCACAATGAGAAAGAGGAGTTCAAATGGGATGATATGGCATTGAAGATCATTGTAGGCCAAGCAGGAGAAAGGTAATTAAATAGCTAGAAAACAAGGATAGGTTAAACAACAAGCTTTCATCAAATTAATAGAAAACATAATGGTGACTCAATCATAGCCCTAAGGTAATTTTGGAGGCACTATCTAACAATGTAGTAATTTGAAAGGGGTTTGGTTATGTAGAAGGCAAAAAGGGAGCTAAAATGGGATGTCAAAACATTGAAAGTAATTACAACCCGCGTAAGAGAAAAGCAAGGGTTTGTTTATGTGGAAGGAAAAAAATTATCTAAAATGGGATGAGAAAGCATTGAAAATAATTACAGTGTGGGCATGAGAAAGGATGTTAAACAACTAGAAAACAAACAATCTTAACCAAGCCCAGCTAATTTGAAGGGTGGCATTGATAATATGAGAAACAAAAAGTCTATCCTTAACATTTAATATGAAACTTATGGCTCACATGCAATGGTGCACAAGTGAATTTTTGAGGAGTTGACAGTGAAAGAGAGCATGAGAAAGCCTAATTCTAATCCAACAAGGTGATGGGAACTAGTTGACAAATTAAAAGGATATTGTTGTGACACCTACATAGTGCACTTTGCAAAGCTCTATGGGTGGAAGAGCCCTATAATATGTAGGTGGTAAGCATGATCTTGGAAAAAGTTTGCAAAATCATTAATGAAGAAGAGAATCTAGCTTTGATTAGAAAATTTACAAGGAGGAGGTAGATATATCCATGAAAGGACTAGGAAATTTTTGGGAAATAGACAAATGATGTATGCTCTAGGAAGAGATGTCCCGAAACCCATATGCGTAGTGAGGAGAGTGGAACAACCCAACTTCTATAAAGCATTGTACTTGACTATCACTTTCATAATGATGAATATAATATCATGATGCTTTCCTCTTTTTGTTAGTGTCATTGCCAGTTCAATACACAAGATTGTCTTTATGAGTCCAATATTTCATCTTGGAACCTAATTCACTTGTGTAACAGTTTTCTATTCATTGTCCATGTCAACATAAATTTAGTCTTCATCTTCCAACCTCCATAGCTCCTGCCATGCTCTAGATCTGACATTTTAACATGGTATCAGAGCTAAACTAAGCATGGTCAGCTCGCCACTCTACTTCTCTAGCTCCCTTTCACTTCTTCCTAGCTTGGTATCAGCTCAAGTCTTCATTTCTTACTCCAGCTTCACCTTCACCTTCATTAGAGCTTTCACAGATGTCATGGACAACAGTACCCTATCTACTTACAGGACCTAGATCTCTCTCCACAGTCAATATCTCCACACGATTTCTTTTGGAGATCTTTCCCTCTGCTCAAGATGCACCCTCTCAACACCTCAAAGCATGACATAATTGAGGACATCGGCCGACATTGACATTTTGTTCAGATCTAGCACAAATTTTGCTGAGCAAAAATTCAAGGATCATTCTGATTTGTAGGCGACACAATCTCTACTACCACCATAGGGCTTTGGTGGCCCCCCAAGTGGGCCAACTTCACCCAAGAGGGTTCCCAAAAATACTCTCTCTGTTGATCACAATCTGAGAAACCCTATCTGTCATCTCTATGGGCTACCATAGCCATTAACCTTCAAGGTCATAAAACCTTTCATTTTCCAACTCTTCTCAATCCATTGAAGGCTTTATCACTTTGGTCTTACTGATCTCTTAATTTCTAGCAAAGCATCACACTAAATCCTCAAGCAAGAAGAAAATCAAGCATTTACATCTGACATTGAGCTCCAAGATAGTATCTTTTTAATACTCATGCAGTGTTGTTAAACACTAATCGTCTTGTGTCTCTTGACACATTGACGTACAACTCTTTTGCTGGCTAATGTGCTGCTGATAAAAAATGGCAGAGTTGGAAAAAATAGCAAAGTTCAATGGAGAAGGCTTCCATGCCTGGAAGAAAAAGACCATGTACCACCCCATGAGGAATGACCTCTAGGATCTCTTTGAAGATGATAAAGGTGATGCACATGGTGGGAAAGAACATTCAGAAAGTAGGATCCTTGTAGTAGCTCCACCAAAAATCAAAGAATGGAAGAAGATGAATAACAAGGCACTAGGCATCATTTCCTGGGGACTAAGTGATGATGTGCTACATCATATCTCTCACATCAGAGATGCTAGAACTACTTGGGAGAAACTTGACAGGATCTTTGGTACCCAAGCAAACCCAAGCAAAGAATTCAAAAGTAAAATGACTCATGCATCTTTATAAACTGGATATAAAAGATACTGCTTCCATGAACATACACATTAGCAATTTCAAGAGCCTAAAAGCCTAGCTTGCAACTCTTAAGAAGAATATTGATGAAGATGAAGCAATAGTCGTACTGCTTGCAAGTGTAAATAAGGATCCATATGAGAATCTTGTGTCCACCCTAAGTAATGTTCCAATTCTCTCACTTAAAGATATTGAGCACTCACTACTTGATGGAGAAAGCAAAGTTAAAGCAAGGATACAAAGGAACACATTACCAAAAACAATCTCTTGTACATCAAGGGCACTTATGGAGCAAAAGGCCATGGTCGAGGACTCAGTACCAACAACAATAAGGATCGGATTATATGCCATTACTAGCCATATAACTAGTGAATGTTTCCACAAGAAAGTGGATTTTCTTTGTAAAAACCCTTGCCAAAGATGTAAAGTTTCAAGCTTTAACTTGACTAGGCTACTATGAACTAGTCTCCCAGGCCATGTCAGCATGGGGGGGGGGGGGGGGGGGGCAAAGTTAGTGAGTGTAGGGATGCATCATTTGAGAGGGGTGTTGAGAAATAGAAAAATGATGTATGCTCCAAGAAGAGATGTCCTGAAACCCATATGCATAGTGAGGAGAGTGGAACTACCCAACTTCCATAAAGCATTGTACTTGACTATCACATCCATAATGATGAATGCAATATCATGATGCTTTCCTCTTTTAGTTAGTGTCATTGTTAGTTCAATACACAAGATTGTCTTTATGAGTTCAAGCTTTCATCTTGGAACCTAATTCACTTGTGTAACAGCTGTCTACTCATTATCCATGTAAGCATGAATCTAATCTTCATCTTCCAACCTCCATAGCTCCTGCCATACTCTAGATTTTACATTTTAATAGAAATGAGGAAATCACCTAGCCACAATGGAATAACAATAAAAATGTTAAAGCACTTCTAGGAGTAGCTCCCAATCTTGTAGTTGATCAATCACAATGGTGCTAGGCATAAGGAGGTTTACTTGCAACATGAAAAAAAAGCATCATATACACCATATTGGGGAATATGGAAATTTCCCATAAGTTTGGGATACGTGGTCAAATCTTTGTATTTTTCATAACTTGAACACTATGACTCCAAATCGAGTGCTCTATAGCTCAATACGTTCCATTTTTCAAGCGCTTTCCAATGATAGGTCACATCATATGGTTTTGAGAAACTTATGTGCATATTATCCGGGTGCCGCCTTTTTAGTATTCAAAAATGAGAATTGGGAGATTCCCAAACTCACTAATATCGTATAAGAGGACCCAAAATGGGAACTAGAGGCTAATCTCTCTAATGAGAATGGTCTAAAAAATGTTTGCAAAAGCACAAGCCAACATGTTAGCATAATTCAGAAGTATGTCAATAAATGCCAATGGATTTCATAAAAGGGAGGCGTATTTTGGACAATGTGCTCAATCTCATCATCATAGTGGATTCCACAAATCTTCTAAACAAAAAATTAACTTTCTACAGCTAGACATTGAGAGGTCTTTTTGACTTGGTTAAGTGAAAAATTTTACGACAAGTTATGCTCAGGATGGGGCTTGCAAGGCACGATGACCAATCGACCCTTTCTCTTAGTAAAGCAAGCTGAGGCTATACGTGGAAAAAAGAGCAGCACATCCCTTGTTACCAAGTAAGAGTAGAGAACCAAAATTGGTCACTATAGACCAATCTCTCTAATGAGCAGCATCTATACATTTTTTGCAAAATCACTAGCCAAAAGGTTAGCTCCCATCATTTAGAAGTATGTCAATAAATGCCAATATGCAAAGGGAAGAAGCCTTGTGGACAACGTGCTCAATACCACCATTGAAGTGGATTGGGAAAAATCTTCTAGCCAAGAAATTATCTTTTTTTAGATATGCTAAATGCCCCTGGAATGAAATATTTGCTCACATTATTTTTGCAGTGTTAAAGGAGATCCATAAGCAAGGTATGGTTGCTCACCTACTTGTAATTGAAGCGAAGAAATGATGTGAAGCTTGTATGATGACCAAGCAATAGAGAAAGTCATTTCCACAAGAAAGCAGGAACAGAGCGAAGGCCCCTCTAGAGTTGGTGCATGCTGACTATGTGATAAAATGCCTACAAAAGCATTGGGAGGATAATCTTATTTCATGTTGACTGTCCATGACTACAATAGGAAGATGTGGGTGTACTTCCTTCATAACAAGGCTCAAGTTTTTGGTAAGTTAAAAGAATGGCTAAAAGTTGTTGAGAATGATGTATTCTCTAAGAAGAGATGTCCTCAGACGCATATGCGCAGTGAGGAGAGTGGAACTGCCCAACTTCTATAAAGCATTGTACTTGACTATCACTTTCATAATGATGAATGCAATATCATGATGCTTTCCTCTTTCAGTTAGTGTCATTGTCAATTCAATACACAAGATTGTCTTTATGAGTTCAAGCTTTCATCTTGGATCCTAATTCAGTTGTGTAACAGCTGTCTACTCATTATCCATGTAAGCATGAATCTAGCCTTCATCTTCCAACGTCGATCGCTCCTGCCATGCTCTAGATTTGACATTTTAATAGAAATGAGGAAATCACCTAGACACAATGGAATAACAATAAAAATGCTAAACCACTTCTAGGAGTAGCTTCCAATCTTGTAGTTGATCAATCACAATGGTGTAGCCATAAGGAAGCTTACTTGCAACATGAAAAAAAAGCATCATATCCCTTGTTCCCAAATAGGAAAAGAGAACCCAAAATGGGAACCACAGGCTAATCTTTCTAATGTGCATGGTCCAAAAAAAGTTTGCAAAAGCACAAGCCAACATGTTAGCATAATTCAAAAGTATGTCAATAAATGCCAATGTGATTTCATAAAAGGGTGGTGTATTTTGGAAAATGTGCTCAATCTCATCATCATAGTGGATGCCATAAATCTTCTAAACAAAAAATTAACTTTCTACAACTAGACATTGAGAGGCCTTCTTTACTTTGGTTAAGTAAAATTTTTTATGACAAGTTATGCTCAGGATGGGGCTCGCAAGGCATGATGACCAATCGACCCTTTCTCTTAGTAAAGCAAGCTGAGGCTATACGTGGAAAAAAGAGCAGCACATCCCTTGTTACCAAGTAAGAGTAGAGAACCAAAATTGGTCACTATAGACCAATCTCTCTAATGAGCAGCATCTATACATTTTTTGCAAAATCACTAGCCAAAACAATAGCTCCCATCATTTAGAAGTATGTCAATAAATGCCAATATGCAAAGGGAAGAAGCCTTGTGGACAACGTGCTCAATACCACCATTGAAGTGGATTGGGAAAAATCTTCTAGCCAAGAAATTATCTTTTGTTAGATATGATAAATTCCCCACCCTCATAAGGTGCCACCAATGATCCATGGTGCTCTACGTTGTAAGGCCCCCACTATGAGGAGAACCCATGTGTGAGCATAGACATTAGGTGGGGACCTGACTTGTATGCCAAATAAGGTCGATGTGACTAGATGGCAAAAAGGTGGCCTTTGTGGGTCTAGCCTTTGGGTTAGGTAGAGTAGTTATGTTGGTAGCAACTCGAGGCACAATGCATCAAGTTGCAGGTGTGGGAGTTATCAGGGGCCCCTAGCTGGGGGGTCTCAGGGGCACCAGTGGTCACCCTGCATCGTGTTGTGGGAGTTATCAGGGGCCCCTGTTTTGGGGTCCGGGGGCTGTGAAAATGGCCCTTGTGGCTGGGGGTTCTCAAGGGGGGCCATTTGCTCCCCTAATAGGGGTCAAAGGGTAGTGCCCCCATCTCAACAGTAAAAGGAATATTCCTTGGAATATTCATTGGCCGACTAAGGAAGGCTCATAATATGGTCATATATGTCGACTAGACTACCTTTTGAGGCCATAAAAGGAAGACCTCTCTAAAGCTATTGTCAATCTATATTTCATCAAGTTAGAGTTCTTCTAAGTACCATAAGCTCTTCACCTATCATTTATCTCGATCTTCATCTAAGCCTCATAGTGGAACCACACGAGTGGATAAAGACATCTTTGTAATAGATCCTTTGAAATTAAATCTCTGCTCTTCTCATATTTGTTGTGTGTTCTCTACTGCTTGCTCATATTTTGTCTATTATGCCATGTGATTTCTACATGGTATCAGAGCCAAGGGGGACTTTAAGGAGTGAAGAGTATGCGAAAGGAAAGGGCTTCAATAGTGAAGAGGAGAAATTTTGTCTACTGCATCAAGTAGCAATACTGGTGCATTAGGTGGTGGTAGTGCTATATCAGCAAGCTTTGGAATGAAATATTTGCTCACATTATTTTTGCAGTGTTAAAGGAGATGCATAAGCAAGGTATGGTTTCTCACCTACTTGTAGTAATTGAAGCGAAGAAACCATGTGAAGCTTGTACGATGAGCAAGCAATAGAGAAAGGCATTTCCACAAGAAAGCAAGAATAGAGCGAAGGCCCCTCTAGAGTTGGTGCATGTTGACTATGTGATAAAATGCCTACAAAAGCATTGGGAGGATAATCTTATTTCATGTTGATTGTCCATGACTACAGTAGGAAGATGTGGGCGTACTTCCTTCATAATAAGGTTCAATTTTTTGGTAAGTTTAAAGTTCAATGGCTAAAAGTTGTTGAGAATGAAACTGGGCAAGGTGTCAAGAAGTCCACATAATAGATATTCTTTCTCTCTAGGTTTAGGAATTTTCTCTTCAATTGCTAAGAAGCAACCAACTATGGCATTTGTCTTCTGCCAAAAGCAAAGTACAATGTATTTTTCTTTGCTACATGTGAATAAATATGGTTAAGGAGGATCCTATGGCATATGGGAGTATAGGATGAAGATCCAACAATGCTAAGATGTGACAATCAGATTTGCATCGCCATTGCCAAAATCTAATTTTTCATGCATGTAGTATTAAGAATATTGAGATCCTATATCATTATGCACATGACTTGATTGAGGATGGGATAATAGAGCTGAGGGTGTACTATCCAACGGAGGAGAATGGAGCTGATATCTTCATCAAAGATCTTATGAAGGATCTCCTTTGAATTCATCTTCAGAGACGCACCATTGGGCCAAGAATGTAGTTCACTTGTGGGTGTTAGATATGTTGAATGCCCCACCCTCATAAGGTGCCACTAATGATCCATGTTGCTCTAAGTTGTAAGGCCCCCATTATGAGGTGAAGCCATGTGTGAGCATGAACATTGAGTGGGTCTTGATGACTTGTATGTCAAATGAGTTCTATATCATTGAATGGCAAAAAGGTGACCTTTGTGGATCTAGCCTTCAGGTTAGACACAATAATTATGCTAGTCACAACTCAAGGCACAATGCATCGAGTTGCAAGGTGTGGTAGTTATTAGGGTTCCGTATATTTGGGTCTGGGGGCCACAGAAGCAGCCCCTAGATGGGGGGTCTCAAAGGGGCCAACAACCTCCTAATGAGGGTCCAAGGGTAATACCCTCGACCTGATGATAAAGGGAATATTCATTGGCCAATTATAATATCCCGAAGGGCCGCATGTACTGCCTCAATAAAAACGAAATTGGATAAATGAATTTTATTATTATTATTATTATTCCCCCCAGCCGACTGACGAGCTGGAGGGGGAGGGGAATAGAATGAGTGATTAAGCTCCTTGTTGGAGCTTGGAGTGAGGGAGAGGCATGCGTGATGCCACGTAGGGGAGGGAGGATCCTACTCCCCTACCCTATTTAAATCGAGGGGGACGAAGCTGAGGGAGGACCGTCCACACACTGTGGAGGAGACGTTGCCATCGGGAGGAAGGGCATATGCGAGGAAGGAGCCTGGGGAAAGAGAAGGACGAAGGAGTTGAGACCTTGTGAGTGTTGTGAGGGAGAGAGAGGACATTGACGCGCTGACACCGCCCTGGGGAGTCGTGAGCTGCCGTGCCAGTTCAGTAGCCACCATTCAGGCCGCCGTCCTCCTGCCAGTCATCTCCACGTCGCCGCCTGCAGCCACATGCCACGCTACCTGGCCGACGTGTCATTTGGGGACATAATTTACCCCCTCCCTTCCCCCACGTGTTGAAGCACTGAAGCTTCTAGAAGCTTCTAAGGAGCCCCCTTTCCCCCCAAAAGCAAGACTGAACTTAAAGTTCTTATTCTCCCCCACCCCCCCGGTGTCTTAAAACCCTTCTTAGGCCCCCTTCCTGTGGCCTCTTGAAACCCCCCCTTAAAAATTCTTCTCTAAGGCTCCCTTAGGGCTTTCCCCCCATAAAAGGTTACCCCAAAGGGCCTCTCCTCCCCCGTGTTTTAAATCTCCCTTTAGCCCTTTTTCCTTCCCCCCCTCAAATTTCCCCTTGGAGCTCTATAAGCCCTTTTTCCACCAAAAGATGTTACCTTAAAGTCTCTTCCTTCCCGGATCTTAAATCCCTTTAAGGGCCCCCTTAGGCCATGCAAAAATAACCCATCTAGCTTCCCCATACCCTGTTTTTTTTTCCACACGTAAAGGAAAGGAGAATGTTGAGGGTCGTTTGACACTTCCCTTTCCCACTCAAAAGCCCTCGTAAGGGATTCCACACCTTTTTCATGCGAGTCTTTACAAAGGCCATTAAGCCTTCCCCATGTCTTAACGGGTCTTAGTTGTGAAAGATTCTGAAACACCCCTTTCGAATTCACTACTCTAAGGAGGAAACCTTTTAAAACTGCTTCTGACGGACGGTGCAAGTTATTGAAAAAGGAGCTACGGTGGAATTTCAAAAAGGATTTGTAAGGCTGCTTCCACATCCGAAATACTACAATTGTGCTAAGAAAGTCCAAGGCGTAGCTGTGGGAGGGTCATCTCCCGGTATCCATGTGGATATCTCACCCCAAAACCAGGTTTTTCTTCTTGACTTTAATTCGGTTTTAAGTCGATCATGCAAAGAGAAATTGTTAGGGATAGGATATATTTGTCCGAGTTATTTGTAATGAAGGAGTTTAGCTTATTTGAATGAATGATAATGTATAGAACCTAGTTTCCTTCGAATTGCATCAAGCATTATAAATTACGAGCAAGATTATCCATTTACTATAGTAGTATATTTTATTTAAATCCTAAAGATATAAAAATTATATCTTGCACCATTAGTCTTATTCCTTTCACAACAAATCATTGAAAATGATTAAATTCATGAAATGTTTTTTTCGTTGCTCAAATTACTAGGAAGTTATCATTGTTAGTTGCACATCCTAGCAAAGGAAATGTTTGTTATTTGGCATGAGTTCATCTGCAAGGAAAAAGGAAGTTTAAATTGAACTGCATTGACTGAAAAGTAAGTTGTCACAAAGTAAGCAAAACTGTGACAAGACGATTAATATTACCTTCCAAATAATATCCAATCCAATCTAAACATAGAAATATTCATACCCTAAGCACTTGACTACTTTCCTTGTTGTAGGGTCAAAAAAATTCGTAAAGATAAAGAACTAGGACTGTCCTCGAGATCCTTAAAAAGAAACCCTAGGCCCGACATACGTCAGCTTAAAGGATCTAAAACAGATTATTCCATCGCAGGACTTGCACAGCAAGTACGAAATCATTTAGTCTTGTGATTGATTCACAAGGAGAAAGGGTAAAAACCCTCAACAAGGATGGCAGATCCCTACGCAAGTTATCTTGCAAAATGACGTATTTTTGGATATCCTTCTAAATAAGGAAAGTTGTAAACCACAAACTAGCATATCTAAGGAACTTTAGGGTTGACCAAGTTGGGTTAATAAGATACGCCCTACACCGGAATATAAAGGATCTTGCCAATTTACAAGACACCTTGGGAACGAGTGCTGATACACTCAAAAGGAAAGAACACTTCCTTAGCAGTTTGCCAACCAACACGGTTGATTAATGAAAATGTTTGTGCTTGCTAGAGATTTTAGGGCTCTCTTTGAATTATGAATTACAAATTAAATGAGTACCTATACTTCAGGTTAAAGGCTTGAAGGAAGAGGCAGTTTCAGTTACCCCGGACTACCTGCCTAACCCTAACCAAGGGGGTTGTTCACCGTGCCGGGAACGTGGACCGAACCCGCCGCGAGAGGTCTCTCCGTTGAGCCCTACTTGGAGTAGGAGGACACTTGGGTGCCAGGGGGGCTCTGGCCGTAAATCCCTCGCCTTCCGGGTCCTGCACAAGAGGCTAATGTGACTCGGGATTGGATCTCGAGGCCCGCATACTAGTTTACGGGCGGAAGCTTGGAATAGTGATCCCTAGGGATTACTGGATAGCCTTCGGGCGGATTATGGACAAGCCTACGGGTGGAACTCCTTGTATTTCAAAGATAAAATGATGAAATGTTAAAAAAAGAACTTGCTTGATATTGTTTTTCTATGTCACGTGATAAGATTACATGAAGGAACCAGTGCTTAACATGATTAATTAAAGAAGCTAATTGTTATATGTCAAAATAATGTGTTAGATAAGTACATAACTAAAATAAACCGAGAAAAGTGCGGAGGATGGGCCATGGGCCCGTCCTACGGTTGGGTGGTCCCGATTAGCCGGGAACTTTTCTCAAAAATCTCGAAGAACAGCGGGATGATCATCATCATCAAAATGAATAACGAGAGCGATGACCTAGAGTTACGTCTTACCCGATTTACGCTGTTTTAGGGGAACGGAATGGGACTATGCCTTATGGCAGAGAGGTTGAGCCTTGCATCCCTCTCGTTTCCCATTCTCCTTGAACCAAGTGCAGTGTGAATCCACTTCGGACCTGGCGTTTCTGCGTAAAGTAGTTTGCTCAGGTCTGACGCTAGTTGCTGTTAGCTAATGGCCAATCAGGAAAACCCTAATTCCGGATCCTAAGTGGAAACGGCCAGGATACTTCCACTACGTGGCAGACGCGGGAAGACCTAGATCGCAAAACCCGTAACATTCCATGGGAGTGCTAGGCGGAGTTTTCTAGACATCCTTTCCGATGGATTGCTAAGACGTATCCTGGATGATACTAGTGGACACGTTACACCAATTAGGAAAGGTTCATAAGATGGTCAAATATGCCGACTAGACTACCTTCTTAGACTATAAAAGGAAGACCCCTCTAAAGCCATCATCAATCTATCTTTCACCCAGTCAAAGTGTTCTTTCAACTACCCTAAGCTCTTTGCCTATCATCTATTTGGATTGCCATCAAAACTAACAATGGAAGTGTACGAGTGGAAAGAGCCATCTTTGTATCAATCTGTTTGAAATTAAAGCAAACTCTGTTCTTCTCATATTTGATGCATGTTCTCTACTCCTTGTGCTAAAATTATGTCTGTTGTGCCATGCAATTTCCACATCTTTCTACACCTAAAATTTGAGAAGGATTTTGACAAGGTCAAGTTAGAATTTTTATGGCAAATTATGCTTAGGATGGGATCTAGAGAAACCATAACCAATCTACCCTTCTGCTTAATAGAGCAAGTTGAAGCACACATAGTCTTGAATGTTGCTATCCTTGATCCCATTACAATCAAACGACGAGTGAGATAGGGCTCCCTATCAATCCTCTATTATTTACTTTGGCCACATGCCCCTCTTTCACATGGTGGAATGCTTTATTGAGATGAGAGAATTAGAGGGGATTCAGCAAAGGGGAAGAAGTTGGTTCAACAAGGTCTTGCGAATGATTTTTTGACAATGCTAAACGCAACTGGGGGGACGATATTAAAAAGTCATGCAACTTCAAGAGTTATATAGTCAAGTAGTAGGTTCTTCAATCAACCTCACAAATTCTTCATTCTTGAGTGTCTTAAAATATTATTTGACTCCAACCTACATTGGAGAGGAGTAACAAATAGAGGTGAAATCCTTATATATTTAGGCTACCCTATTGGGATTGATATTAAAGAGTTAGAAAGGATAGAATGGGTCATTGAAAGGCTTTACAAAGAGTTTAGATTCTCGTTCACTACTATTTGGCCTTTACATTTTAAGCTAACATGCTAAAGCATTTCATGAGTTCGAAAACCTATTTTTACTTAAACCTAACTAGCTAGAATCAAGGATACAAGGAGTGGGACTCCATGGTCGGAGTATCCCTATGGGAAAGAAAGGATATCTATAGATATTTTGCCCATATATCTATGGACGACGAAGGAAGAAAGAAGCCTTGGCCTTTTGTCAATTGAAGGTGAAGGAGATTTGTTGAGAGAAAAAGTACTAAGGAGGCGCTAGGAGTAGGAAACACCATGGTTTCAAATGCTTATCGATCTTCTTCAAAGAAATAACATCAACAAAATGAGTACAACTTGGCCGAAGCTTTAAGCTATTGATTTGATTACCACATAGGCCATTGGTGAAATCAAAGTTCAATGCCTTATCAAGGAGCTACTACAATATGGAAAAGAATCTTGAAGGAGTCCAAATGGTGCAACAAAGAGAACAAAATAGGCAAGGCAGAGAATGGATTTTGGGAATGTCAATGTGACCCTCCAATAGTGAAGACACTAGGAATGAGAGTTATGTTTTGGCCAACAAAGGGATCTACAGGTAGCAGAGTGGTTTGAGATTAATGGGGACATAAAAGGCTCCAATGAAGTTTGTATAAAATGGAGCCTCACCAAAACCCTTAGGATAAGATGGGAAGTGGTTTATTCAAACTTGAAAATAAATCACACTTATTCATGTAGGAGTAAGAAAAGTATGCTCTTAATTATATGCTAACTATTTTAGCATGTCCCAATCTCAAAATGTGAGTGTCATAAAAATATTGAGTGCCCAATACATAGCAAAAATGGAAAAAAAAAGGAACCACGTGACACAAGGATGTCTACCATCCATGTCACATTAATAGTATTGACCATGCTGTAAAACAAGAAACTCCCTTGAAACCTAGTCTATCAAATCGAGCCACTTATTTTGTGTATTCCCATTGACCAAGAACTCACCCAAGCCATGTTACCATTTGCATAGCTTGGTCCATTAATTTATTTCCATTAATCAACCACTCAAAAAAGACATCCTATTGACCATACATGTTTATCATGCATAACATGTGAATTCATGTTTCAAATATTCTAAATTTCATCACAATTGCCAAAGGCAAAAGCTTACATAATTGTGATATATAGAAAACTAGATGTGATCAATGTTCACTAAGGCCAAAATGTGTACAAGGATATATGGCACTTTGGCGGCCTTTAATGGGGTGATGATTAGATGGGTATGAGTGTGCTTGGGTAAAAAGATAAAGCATATTAAGGGAATAAATGAGACCCTATAATTAAAAAATGTATTGATCATGGATGTGGTATGATTTTTGCTATTAGGGGATGTGTCCTTATAGGCTTCTACAAGCTTCAATAAGAAAGTAAATGCTTTCATGACTCATAGTGCAAGCCCAAGCTATTCATGATGGAGAGGGGAGAAAAAGTGTGTATGAACCTCATGCTTTGGCTTTTTCATAATCAACCACTCAAGAAAGATATTCTACCAACCATATGCACATTAATCATACATAAAATGTGCAATTTGCATTTACCATATTCTATATTCCATTAGCCATGCCCAAGAAGAAAGGTTGCATAATTGTGATATGTATTAACTGGATGGGATTAATGTTGGCTAAGCCCAAATTGTGTACAAGTATATATGGCACTTTCAAGGTCTTTACTGGGGCAATGATTGAATGGCTATGAGTATGCTTGGGTAAATTAGTGAGATACTGGGGCAATGATTGTGTACAAGTATATATGGCACTTTCGAGGTCTTTACTAGGGCAATGATTGAATGGCTATGAGTATGCTTGGGTAAATTAGTGAGATAAAGCATCTAAATGGTTTAAACAAAACTATAATGAAAAATTTGTTGATCATGGATGTGGTGTGGGTTTTTGCAACTAAGGACTACATCCCTATAGGATTTTGTAAGCTTTAGTAAGAAACCAAATTCTTGTTTCATGATTCACAGTGCAAGCACAACATATTCATGATGAAGAGGGGAGAAAAAGTGTGTATTAACCTCATTCTTTGGTTTTTTCTTTTCTTCGCATAGGGCGGGGGAGGTGTGTGTGTGCGTAGTAGAGGCTTGAGGGGATCCCATTTATCCATGCTTGAATGGACTTCTCCTTGAAATGGGCATAGCCCATATCATGAAAGTATCTATGGGCTCATCATCATGGGAATCTCTATGTGCTTGCAAGCACAACATATTCAAGATGAAGAGGAGACAGAAAGTGTGTATGTTCCTCATGCTTTGACTTTTTCTTTTCTTCTCATAGGGCGGGGGAGGGGGTGTGTGTGTGTAGTAGAGGCATGAGGGGATCCCATTGCCCCATGCTTGAATGGAATTCTCCTTGAAATGGGCATAGCCTATATCATGAAAGTATCTATGGGCTCATCATCATGGGAATGTTTATATGTGCTTGACAAAAATGTTTTATAACACAATAGGGGCTACCCCTAAAAACTTGTTCACATTATGTGTTCTTTGTGAGGTTTCAATCTAGAAGCTCCAAAAACCATGCCAAAATGTATGCAATGTGTACATGTATGAAACCACACTCAAGAAACTATATTCATGTCTCTGGCCTAAGACAATGCTCTTTGATATTCCTATCTTACTTTAGTAAACACATATGATGATTTCAACATTATGAATCTTATCCACAACATGAAAAACACATGTTATCATGGCAATGAGATTGTACTTAAGACTAGATATCAAATGTGAGATTTCATGAATTCTAGATATATTGTTATAGATACTTGGTACTTAAATGAATTATCTTCTAACCTTTAGTTGACTCTTGAATTTGTCTAGAACTTCTTGCTTGAAGGTCTCCCATGGTGGTAGGAACTTTTTCTTTAAGACTTGTAGTGGATTGAGGTAAGTATCCAATATATCATTAGCTCCAAAAGTTACCACAAAGAGGGCCTTAGAAAGAAAAGGTGCCACATTTTCCTCCCCTAGTAAAACCTTCAAGTCAAGCAATGTTGCTTGCTCAAAATAATTAAATTGCACATCCATTGGAAGATCGATCTACAAAATCCATAAACTTTCTTCAGATATGCCTTTATAAAGGAGAAATAAGCAAAGGTATGACTTACTAGGATTCTTTTCATATATGACATTATACCTATGCATATCTACAAAAGATCAACTAGCATAATCATTGTCATTATGCAAGAACCTAAAATGGTAAAACTTGTCAAGCTTCTACATATAGTCTTGGTTTATGCTAAGACCATTTACATAATATAAAAAGGGTTATGTATCACTTTTGTAAACACTTTTCTTTCCCTTATTTTCTTGTCAATAGTTGGATTTCATCGATATTTCTACAAAATAAAATTGAATGAAGGAAAATTAGATGCCCCCAAGGACTAAAGTTCAATTTTCATTTCTCAGTCAAAAAACTTTCATCTAACACAAGTGACTCACAAATATTTTCCCAGTGTCGTTCAAAATTCCACTACCACCAGAGCCATAGTTCACACCATTTAGGATTATTGGTCCCTTAGTTGAAGGTGCCAGAAATGGTTGTGGAAATACAGTACCACCAAATCTTTGACCTACAAAACCAGTTATTGGTTTTTAAATAGATGTTAGAAATGGTTATGGAAATAGAACAGCATCTTCATGGAAATATAATACCACTACATCTCTGACCTACAAAACCAAATGTTCATATTTAATCAAGTGCTAGAAATGGCTATGGAAATACAATACCACCTAATCTATGACCTATAAATCGAGAAAATTCATTCTCAATAAAGTGGAGGTGCTACTATAGCAAACAGAAAGGGAACTTAAAGAATTTTTAAGAATCCTATAATGCATAATTTAGCAATTATCACCATCGATGAGATTAAGTATTTCCTAGTTGGCTAAGTTTTTATTAAAAATCAAGCTTAGCAAGCAAACACCATTAGTTTATGGACAATTATTTTCATGTAAAGGTATTCAAACATTAGTCACCTCACAAAAAGTTAGTGATCCACCATATTAGACTAAGCTCTAGATCTCCTTATGATGCCAAAAAGAAAAAAAGTACCAAGCCTCCATAATGATATACCTAACTAGCCAAACTAAACTAAGGCCTCAATGCACATACTTGTCTAAGTTTTTATTAGTTATTGTGCTTAGATTTTGAAAAGGAGACTTAGGTTTTGCACATTGGAATGGCAAAAATTGGAAAATATTGTGAGGAAGCTTATTTAGAGAGTTGGTGGCTCTCCTAAAATAACAATGGTCTAAGATTGGTGGAACTCAAGTTATGATGCCCAATAATGAGGTAGTTTTGGTATTCGAGACTCTTCAACAAGTCTTTGACTCTAGAATTTGGCAATAAATCAACTATGGGTGGTTAACTTGGCACTTAATTTCAAAATACTAAGTTATCCCCTTGAGGATTCAATGATTTATTGACTAGGAGACCAAAACTTTTAGAGGAGATTAGCCTAAGGTTAAGCACTCTAGTGTGACACATGCACTAATTAATTCATGAGAAGAAACTATTAGTGATATTAGTTAGCAAGGGTATAGGGATAAGAAGGGTGATTTTCCATGATGCAACACATGTGGCTAAAGTTCTACAACCTTTAATGATACTATTCCTCTAATAGCATTTAGTCCTCTCTTATGAGTTAAAGTAGCAATGATTTAGAAGTGAAAATCTCACTAGGTTTTTTGCTTTGAAAAGAGGGATTCCACCATAAATATGTAAGACTATCACATGGATGCAAGAGAGAGTAGTTTTTAAATTCCCATTTTTCTACAAGGGTATCACTTAATCAGGATATTCATAGGTTGAATAGACAAAAGGTTTGTTTCATTCATGATAAATTTATAGATTAGAAGTTTTTAAGTTATGCCTTAAATGCAGACAATACTATGTGTTTACATATAATGAACCCCCCCACCCGCTGACCCCTCCCTAGGTTACAACTAAAGGAAACGAATATTGATATGATTTTTGGAATTGGAGATCACCAAAGTTAAGCTCAAGAAGAGAGGGGTAAATGAACTCAAGAGGAAATCCATGTACAATTTGGGTCACTTCTAGAGGTTAAGTGATATTAAAGATAAAAAAGCACACAAAGATGAGATGTCAAATATGAGATGGTTCTTTACAACCTCCAAGGAATGGAGACATTAACTCCCATAGGATGCAGCAAGTTTGGTCTATAACTTCATCACATATGCTTACCTTTTTTCTTATGGAGCATTTAATTCACAAGAAAGTTGCCTACTAAGGACATGATCAAACAATTCAAAGATGCCTCTTCATTGTGCCTTTATTGTGAAATCACTTCTAGAAATATATTAGAGTTAGAGCATTGTAAAATCAATTTTCTAAAGTAGTGGATAGGTGAACTTACATTCTTGGATAAACGTACAACAAGCACACTAAGGGATAAAGGCATAATAAATTATGGATCTCAAGAGGTATGGGGGCTCATTAGAGCTGCACTAATAATGAGGCATAGTTAGGATATAAGAAATGTGATCAATCTAAGTAAGGGAAAATTCATAAGGAAACTAAAGACTTCATTTCTAATAGTTCTAATTATAAAAATTCTATTGATTTCTTATCTTTCATGAAGCTTCTTGAAGAGAAGGGCCAAACAATAATGTTGTATATGTCTTGATTAATAGGGTTACTTTGGTTTGACAAAGAAGATATGACTTTATTTTGTACTTTTCCTTTCTTTCAAAGGCTACAAATAACACTAATCTAGGTGTTACATAACATCAATGCTTGCACATTTTTAAAAGAGCATATTTTCTAAACCTTAGCTTAAGGGCAATCCAGGTAGAAAACTAGGATCTTTTTGAAAACTTAGACTTGGAAAAAATGCACATTTTTAAAAGAGCATATTTTCTAAACCTTTAGCTTAAGGGCAATCCACGTAGAAAACTAGGATCTTTTGGAAAACTTAGACTTGGAAAAAATTGACCTATACAAGTCATCAAAGTGGTCAATGACATGCACATATCTTGCACATTTTACTTGTATGTTGGAAAATGAGAAACTTCACAAAGTAAACACCGTACCCTCAAAAAACAAGGGTACTACATGAATTGCATGAATTGAATGTGATGTTCCATACAACCATTCTCTCTTCCATGTCATATATATCTCTCTCTTCTTCACATGCCAACTTTTCCAAATTTTCTCCTCTATATAGCCCAATGGCATTGCTTTTGATTATGGGTCAAACATTTCATGACCTACATGAGGCTATTCATCATTGTGTCCATTTATGAGCAGACAAAAGTTCACGTACTTGAACGTGTTTGGGCTCTTAACTACTAGTCAATATTTATAGCTAAGCTACACTACGTTGCCGTGCCGCTATGTGAACATAGTGTGAAAAATTCTAGAATGCATTGTCATTCGACTTTCTTATTGATCTAGAGAGTCAATGCCATATTAATCATTAATGTCAGTGTCCATAGTGTGGATGGTTCAAAAATACTACATTTTTGGACAAGTCCAGCCAATTTTTGTTAATTTAGATATTAGTTCTTGTAAAAATCCAAAAATTGCATACAACTTCTAAAATAGGATGACATGTAAAAAAAAAGCAGATAGATTTCACCCGTTTTTGGGGGATTTTATGCAAAAAGAAGGATTATGAAATCATGTAGGGTGCGATCACAATTTACAGGCTGCAAACAACACTCCAAAAAACTGGGAGAACAAGGAGTGATCTGGGAGTATTCTGGCTAGGTGTGTTGGTATTTTACCCCCCTTTCAGAGCCAATGAAAGCATCAGATTAGTGGTTTGAGCAGTAGAGAGGAAGGTATTGTTTTATGCACATTTATGGTCTATAAGAGATTTATCCTCTCAGAATGCAAAAATAAATTGATAGGCTTCACCTCCGTGAGTATTCTTCTATATCTTCTATTTATTTAAACCCCTTCTCTTCAGTCTACTCCTCTTCCTTCACCCTACTGTCTCCCCCATGGTAGACTTTCGACCTCAAATGCTTCGACAGTGGTGAACACGACATGAAAGTTGGTAGTAGGTGTGTAAAGATGTAGAATTATGCAGGTTCAAGTGGTGGTGATTCTTTACAACAGATGATTGCTTTGTTGTAGCAACAACAACAATAGCAGTTGTTACAACAACAGATGCAAACTCAGCAGAAAGCAAAAAGAATTGATTCCTTAGCTGTGAATGCATTGCAACTAGTGGAATAAGAATTGAAGCAGTTTAAAGGTCAAAATGTATCGTCCTTCATCCGATTATATGAAGAAAGATGTTGTTTCATGGGGTACCGCAATATGCATGGAGTCGGTATTTCTCTGTTTGGCCATGCATTCATTGCATGCTCAGATTGATGAGTTACATAGAAGAGATGCTGATTAGGCACAGTGTTTAAGAAAGCTTTGAGAGAAGGGTTTTTCTTGGAAGATGTAGGATTGGTAACTAAAAAGGCATTTACAAATTGGATTGAAAAGCCCAATAAAGGGTTACCTGCTACAGCTTTGCTTCATGAATTTAAAAGTTGATATGTACAATTGGATGTCGATGAGTAGCAATCATTGGAAAGTCGAAAAATCAATTTGTTTCTAAAGGTTGCAGATCCTATCTTGCAAGAGAAGTTAACTAATAGTTTAGAAGATACCTCTACAGGGTTGAAATCAGATTGGGCTAATGTAACTTAGGCAATGCATATATTGGTAAAGAGAGAGCGAATGAAATTAAGATGGCGTACAAGCACCACGCCTACAAGTGCTTAGAAGGGGGTTGAAATTTCAGCGAAGGTGCCTGTAGCTATGGGGGAACAACCAGTTATAATTGTTGGTTTGGCTCTTAAAGGTGATGTTGTGGATGAATTAATCAAAGGCATGCATGATTTGAGGCTGGATTTGATAGAAATTTATGCAAAGTTGAAAAGTTGGATGTTAAGGTAGAAGAGATGGATCAAGAAATAGCCAGAAGACCATACAAAGAAGGATACAAGAGGAGATGCATTTGGTGTGGCAGTTTACAGCATGAAAAGTGAGATTGTACAGTCTACTATGAAGTAGAAGCAAAAATATTAGTCTTTTGGAAAGATGGTAAAATACATGCAACAGAAACTCGTCTTCCAATAGAGCCAAATTTTAGAAATGGTGGCATGCAGAGAAGAGGTTGGAAGAGATGGCAGCAAGGACAACATTTGTTGCCATAGTTGCAGCCACATATGGGTTCAAAATTGAAAGGACTGATGAAGCTCGTAAAGGAGGTATGACTGAAGCAAAATCTTGTGTTTGGATGTAGGCATTAGACTGCATGGAAAAGGGAAAAATAGCAAAGTTTGAATTGGCTAATGCAAGTCAGATTATACGAGGGAGAAAAGGTTGGATTGCATGAGTGGATTCATTTTCAACCTATGCTTATTTGACTGAGGTTCATAATCAAGAAGCTCTTGTGGAATAAAATAGAAAAAGAGATTATGGATTTGCTAGTCCTTCCTCTTCAAGGCCATCTAAACGTATAACACGAAGTAAAATGGAGCAACAAAAAGAGGCTGCAAAAGTCATACATAAGTATGCTATGGAGGATGCCTCTCAGGAGAGGAAACAAGAAGGGAAGAAAAGGGGCAAACATCTCAGTTACAAGTTACAATTGGATCTTGAGACTACTACAAACCTTAAAAAGGTATTGGAAGACCGCATACTTGGCAATAGAGTGGAATTCACACTTGGTGAAGTTCTTGGAATCACAAAACATGAATTTCATGATGCATTCATTGATATGTTGAAAGGAAAAACACAATTTGATGGTGAAGGTTTGCAAGTATTGATGCAGGCTGACAAAGACATAGAGAAACAACTTCAGAAGGAATACGATGATACATATAATGCTGATTTGGAGCAGGGGCTGATGTTGAAAATGGGTTAAATGGGAGTGTAGATAGCAAGCTTGTGGCTGAAATTGGTCTTATAGGCAGCAGTAAGCACATATAGTTGCTATGTTTAATGGGGATGTCCATCAACATGTACATGAAGAAGAAGATGCTCATTTTATTCCAAGTAGTCATTATTCACAAATGCATTGGGCTCATGCTACAACAGAGACAATTGTTATAGTGGGAGAAAGAGAGACACCTTGCATAGCTCTCTTGGATCATGGTTTTGAAATTAATGTTATGGCATACACATTGTATGAGAATGGAGGTTGGCCGATTGATGTAGATCTAGGATGGCACATGTAGGCACAACAAAACAATTCATCAGGGGATCTTTATGCAACTTGTCCGAATGTACCTGTGACTATTGGAGATGTTCGAGATTAATATCATTTTTTTGTGCAAGATTCATGTAGTTATTCGGTGATTTTGGGGCAACTCTATATTTTGGAATCAATACTAGAAACAAAAGCCTTGAATGATGGTTTTTCATATGCTCAAATTCGAAGTAAAGACAATACAAAGGCGGTACAATTTCTCACTGTTTGTGTGAATCATCCCTACTATCAAAATAGGGTGTGGGATAATCCTATGCCACCTAACGCACGAGAGTTTAAGGGTTTTTAGATAGCACTGTTGTAAGTGGAGGCTATGCCAGTTCCTCTAGGAAGATAATTATGCCTCCAAGAATGGGAAAAACTCTATTTATGTCTGGATTGTAGGAATGGACAGCATGTAGTCTTGACAGTTTTAAGAATATTTTAGCCATGTGCAAGGCTAAAAAGAAATATGTAGGATGGCTTGAAAAAGATCTGAAGGAATATGGTTTGATGGTTGCAAATCTAGAGTAAGTTACTCGTGAGTATATGTGTACATCACGTGGGTTCAAAATAATGTATTTTTAAAATACAATTTCCATACATTTTTTACATATAGAATGGCTGTAATACAAAGGGGTTATTTACAAATTGAATAGAAAAGGGTTATGCTTTATTTATGATAAATTCACAAATGAGGATATTCATAAATAGGCCTTGAACGCACGTGATGTAGAGGATATACATATGGTAACTTCCTTGAGCTGCAAATGAAGGTATTTCAAGACTGTTTTCAGGGCTCGCTGATGTTGATATAGTAGCTGAAATTTTTGCAACAATTAATGTTGAAAACAAGGCAGAAAAAGAGGTTATTTATGTTGACACTTTAGAGATATATGAAGTCATTCAAGAGTTTGATGAGCATGAATGTTATGGGCTGCAATATGGGCTGAAGCAAGGGTGGATACAAAGTACAAAAAAATTGCAAAGAAGATTAAGCATGTGGCTTTGCCTTTACCACCTGAAAGTGTTGGGTTGGCTGAAAAAGCGACTCAACATCCTAGTTTATGGGATCCACATGGAGTAGGACATAAATTTACAGCTGAAACCTTACAAATGTTGAAAATTGGTGATACAAACTTTCTTTTACGTGCAGAAAGAGCTTGTTTCTTGCAGAGGTTGGCCAAGCATGGTAAAGCCTTTTCATTTTAGCCAGATGAAATTGGATGTGTTGATCCAACCATAGTTGCATCTATGGTGATCTTTACAGTACCTCACGTGCCATGGAATTTAAAGCCTATTCCAGTACCTCGGGTATATTTGCCTAAACTGCTGGACTTTTGAACAAGAAGATCAGGATGCGGATTTTGGAGCCTTCTTCCAATCCATATTCGAATCGATGGTTTACTATTCCAAAGAAGAATGGTTCTTTGAGGTTTATATAGGATTTTCAACCACTTAATAAAGTCACCACAAGGAATGTTGGATCAGGCCCGATAGTGTATGAATTTGCAAAAGCATTTACAGGCAAGGAAATTTACTCTATGGGTCATTTATATTCAGGATATGATCAATTCAAGCTTGCATTAGAAAGCTGGGATATCACTGCCATGAAGACACCGCTTGGATTGGTTAGTATGTGTACGCTTCCACAAGGAGCAACAAATTCAGTGGTGCATATGATGAATGCTATGCATAAAGTTTTGAGGGATTGTATTCCTCAGTTAACCTTACCCTTTCTTGATGATGTGCGGATCAAAGGATGTGATATCCATGAGAAGAATGAAGAGCTGAATGAGGAGAGATGTAGAAGATTTGTGGTTGATCATATTGTTGATTATGACACGATTTTGAGCCGCCTTAAAGAAGTGCATTTAAAAGTCAGTTTTTGGAGTGGAGAAAATATTAGTTGTTGGGCACATGTGTGGACCATATGGGAGAAAGCCCTCACCAGTAAAAATTGATGCCATAAGTAGGATGCGAGAGATATGTTTGAAATGTATCCAAGGTAAGAAAATTTTTGGGTGCATGTGTCTTTTACTTTATATGGATTCCACATTTTTCTCATCTAGCTGAAAGTTTATATCAACTCTCTTGAGAAAAGGGCAAAAGTTTTCATGGAGTAAACAACATAAGAAGGCAGTTCAGAAGTTAAAGAGCTTATTGATTTCAGCCACAACACTAAAGAGAGCAAATTATGAGAATGGGAAGCCTATTATTCTCACTATGGATACAAGCCCAAGTGGTATTAGTTGGGCAATGGGTCAAGATGATGCTGATGGGAATAGGTATGCCATTCGGTTTGGAGAAAAGGTCCTCAATGAATGGCAATGATAGTATTCTCAAGTCAAAAGAGAGCTTTGGAGTGTAGTGATAGCCCTTAAGTGTGATAGGGAGTATTTTATGGTTGCTCATGTAGTGGTAGAGATTGATTGTCTACCTCTATTGGGCATAATAGTAAATTGATCAACTTTCGATATTACCATGTTACGGTGGATTGCATATAGAAAGTCACCGAACCTTGATTTTCAACATATTGCTGGCACAGAAAACCCCGTGGTGGCTGACATGCTTTTACAAGCAAGGTTTTAATATGAAGAGGAGCTTATGGAAGATGAAGAGGACAATGTGATAGGTGCTGAAAATGACTTTATGACAGTAGGGAATGAATATGTAACTGTTGTTTCTGCAGGTACAACTATTGTAACAAGGATTTCAGTAGTAAAAAAAGAGCTTACAGCCATGGAGAAGAGATGGGTAGTAGAGAGGAGGCATCATCAATGTTATGCTTTAGTGAGAACACAATTTTTTAAAGAGTTGTATGAGGATGATTGGTTGAAAATAGGTCAACATCTTAGACTCATGACAAAGAAGGCTAAGTGGTCTGAAGTTGAATTCAAAAGGATGAAAATAAAAGCTTATGGGTTTTCCTTGAAAGACGGATATTTATGCAAGCATGCAAAGAAAAAGAGAGGAGTTCTAGTAGGTGTATTGGGAGATAGGGTTTCTAAAAAATAGACAGGTGATGTAGGAGTTTCATGAAAGTTTATGGGCTGGACATAGAGGAGTTTGGGGCATATTTGCCAAGATCAAAGAGAAGTATTGGTGGCAAAACATGTATAAATATGTGGAGCACTATGTGGAATCATGCAATGACTGTCAGATATATTCCATGGTAAAGCATAGAGATGGGTTGCAATTGACCTATTCATTGTCTATGCATTACAAATGGGTAGTTGATTTGGTTACCATGCCTACAGGTTTATGGGATATGAGATATCTTGTGCTTGCATGAGAAAACTCGACAAATCAAGTGGAAGGTCGAGCTCTTAGTACAAAGACTACTCAAGTAGTTGTAGGTTCTTATTGGAAGAAGTATTTTGCACGTATGGTTGTATTGGTAAAGTGGTTGCAGATAGAGGAGAATTGGATGCGGATGAGGCTCATGACTTCTTTTCACGATTGGATATCAAGCTGGCTTTAGCTTGAGCCTACAATCCTGAAGTTAATGTTAAAAGTGAAAGAGGTCATCAGCCAATCATTAAGGACTTAGCAAAGTCATGCAAGGGCAGGATGGAAGAGTGGCCAAGAATGTTACCCTTTGCTTTATGGGCTAATAGGACCACTCATATTGCAGTTACATGGTCTATGCCTGCTGAATTCATGTATGGATCATGCCTATTGAGAAGACTATTACTACTTGGAGTGTTCTACCATGAGAAAAGGGTTTGAATAGAGAAGAGTTGTTGGTCCTACACATTAGACAGTGAAAAAGAAGGCATGACGACATTGAGAAAGCCATGAAAAAGCCGAAGCCTTCAAGGATCAAGAACAAGAAGAGGTTTGACAAGTGACACAGACTTCAACCATGAGCTGTACATAGGAAAGAGACTCAATGCTGGTTTATGATAGCAACTTAGAAAATCAGCATAGTGCCAATCGAAAGGTGACAAAGCGATGGTTTGGTCCATATGTGGTAAGGTTTGTGTTTTACAATGCTACGTATGCATTAAATGAGATGGATGGAATAGCTCTAAGGATTCCATTGGCCAGAAAATGTATCAAGCTCTTTAAATCTAGGGAGTCTTCAATGTATGAGTTGAAGGAGTTGAAACATAAGAATATGGAAGAAGAAGAGGTAGAAGATGAAGACATTGACATGATAGAGCATACTTCTTCTAACACTGTAGATCCATTAGATTTTGGCACATGCTAAAGGATGTGCATGTTAGGAGGTGGATATCGTGCTGCTACATGAACATAGTGTGAAAAACTCTAGAATGCATTATCGTTTAGCTTTCTTGTTGATCTAGAGAGCCAATGCCATCAGTGTCCATAGTGTGGATGATTCAAAAATACTAGATTCTTGGACAAGTTTGGCTAATTTTTGATATTTTAGATATTCTTTTATAAAAATCCAAAAATTGTAGACAACTTCTAAAATAGGATGACATGTAAAAGAAAACAAGTGGCTTTCAACCATATTTGGGGGATTTTATGCAAAAAGAAAGATTGGTGAAATTGTGCAATGCGCGATTGTAGTTTACAGGCAGCAAACAACACTCCGAACAAACTGGGAGAAGAAGAAGGAGTATTCAAGGAATATTCTGGCTAGGTGTGCTAGTATTTTACTCCCCTTTCGGAGCCAACGGAAGCATCAGATTGACGGTCTGAGCAGAAGAGACGAAGCTACTGTTTTATGTACATTTTTGGTCTATAAGAGATTTATCTTCTCAGAATGCAGAAATAAATTGACAAGCTTCACCTCTGTGAGTATTCTTCTACATCTTCTATTTCTTTGGATCCCTTCTCTTCAGTCTACTGCTCTCCTTGAATCTCCCTTCACCCTACTGACACTAATCCCTATGGTAGATTTTCAACCCCAAAGGCGCTAACAATGTGCTCCGTGCCTAGTCTCTTCCCAATGCTTTGCACTGGGGTTGGTGACATGTTACATTTGGGCTTCGTGCCAAACTTTGAAGTATCACTATTACTATTGGTTAATATTAAACAAAAGAATTATTAATTGGAAGAAAAGGACACCCGAAAGGAATTTTCAAAATAGTAATCTTATAATTATATAAAAACATGAGAGGAAAATTATGAGAAATGCTAGTATTGAATCAGCTAAATTAATAAAAATATTATTTGAGCTTAAAAACTAATATTTTTCATTACAAAGAGAAAAATGGCATATATATGAGTAAATAAAACGATGTTAATTAATGTTAATGTGAAAAATATTAATATTAACTAAAACTTGATTAAAAACATAAGTAATTTAAAAAACATAGATAGTAACATGTCGAAATATAAATATAAAAAATACGCATTACTATTTTTACAAAATATTATATTATATTGTGTACTCTATTTATAACGAGAGAGAGAGAGAGAGAGAGAGAGAGAGAGAGAGAGAGAGAGAGACTGATGGTTCGAGTTTATATAGGTTGTTCAGCTTAGGTTGCTGATCGCCTGGAACGGCATGGCACTGACCTCCTCAAATGACAAACAGCGGTTGGCAATTGCACGTGATGCGTGATGCGGGCGGGGTGACTTGAATGGCAGGCAAGGCATGGGTCGGCACCTGGAATGGCAAGCAGGCGCGCGGGTCAATTTGACAGTCGGCAAGCAGCGCGTGGGTCGTTGGGTGGGTGGCGGGCGGCGGCCGTGCAAGGTGTAGTGGGCTACCAACGGGCATGGACAGGTTGACACGTGGGGGCCTGTGCAACAGAGTTGAGAGGGCGGGGGCTGCCACATGGCACCCGCCCCTCGCTCCCTGATAATATAATAGTATAGAGTCTCAACCGAAAAAAGCATACACTACAAACCAGATATGTGATTGGTGGGTGCTGACTTACTGAGGATGTCCACGATGGTGAGGCCATTGGTGAATCGACCAGTCGGGTGACCGGCATCCGGAGTGGGGAAATCGATCCCGTAGGGAAGCCTCTTGGCGGTGGCCAATGATCCCGGCAGGTAGTTGTTGTTACCGGCGTCCACGAGGGAGTCCCCGAACACGAACACCGGCACGTGCCGGTGGCCCGCGACTTCATCAGCAGGAGCAGCAGCATCAAACAAAGAAGAGGAGGAGGAGGAGGAGGAGGAGGCAGCGCAGTAGCTGCAGGAGGAGCTGCAGCTGCACAAGAACAAGAGAAGTAGCGTGAATCTATAGCTCAACATATTTCTGCGGCAACACGCAATGTCGAAGGCGGTAAAATGATAGACAATCCTCTAATATCATGCATAGCAGTATATGTGGCTCGCTGCCTACCAGCCCTTATATTGAGAGTACTTCTATGTCAACAAATGTAGGAAGTGTCTATGTGGCTACTGTACAGACCCACATATACACATCACCCCTCCTGCACCGCCATTTACTGCTGCCTTTTTCCTTTACTCACAACATACAAGGACCCAATGATCAATCCCTAATGGCGCTTCTCCTTTCTTGGCTCGCATCGGGACGTATATTCAATGGCCTCTCCTCTTTATTCTAGATTCGGCCATCAGCGCAGCACTGCATGTGCAGCCTTGTTGCCGACTTCAATTCAGGAACCATGTGGCAATGTGGCATTCGGCCATCAGAATTTGAACGTTAGAATGTCTTTTCTTTGTAAAGGGCGGAAATGGACTTGCCCTTCAAGATTGATGGCTCAAAATGTGGAATAACCTTCATTAGATAAGTATACTTTTCATGGATATTCGTAAGTCGAAGGACTTTTTTGAAAGTTTACATCAATTGTCATATATTGTAGTACAAAAGCAAATGGTCAATCTACATACAACACAATTAAACTTGGATAAAAAAGGCTTATACAATGGTGTGGTGATAAGGTGGTGTACATCTCAAAAAAATTACCCACCATCAACTTCTAGTAAGTGGTCCACATAGCCTTGAAATGTGTGGATATCTTGATTTTTGAGAAAGAAGAGTTTAGTTTAGAAAAGTTAAGAAAAAGTCTCTCTCTCTCTCTCTCTCTCTCTCATGCAAACAAAGAACAATACTCTTGCACATGGTAGTGTGTCCTTGTTATAAGTGTGTGCTACCTAGGAGTGCCTATGGATAGGAGTGTATGTTAACATTGTATGTTGAGCACGGCAGCCCTCACACACCACCATCACCTTTAGACCTTGCCCTTGGCCACATGGTGCTAGTTGGCCTCATGGCCACACGGCACCAAGTTGGCATTATGGCCTATCACCCCAATAACTCACTTTTGAAGACTTACTCTCAAACTTGGACGTGACCTTTAGTACAAAGTCACTTTTGAATTGTTATTACAAGCATTTGTAGTGTTTGCTATTTTGCTCTCTGAGGAGAATAACGACAGCTTATAAAACATGTTGTCACCTTTGGACTACATCCCCTCGAGGAATTCCTTCTCCTTAGTAGAGATCTCCACCCCTTCGTGAGAGGCTATGATCAAAGCTCCATGTGACCATCACATACACATAAACGGTGGCATCTCCTCCATGCCCTTAGGATATCAAATCTGTCAATGGCATGTACTCTGTTGAAATTTCGATCGCCCTTCTTTCCGATCTTTCCCGGCTTGCTCATACCTAGCGAGCCATGTCTCCATGGATGCATGGTGCAATATACTAAAATGATTCACTTTCTCCTCCATTGCAACATCCATCCAATTTTCTACCCCATTTCCAAACAACCACATCTCCGGTCAATCTATCATCATCCTTCAGTAACCATAGCATAATGTTGTTTGAATCCACCATTGGTAGCCATTGTAAAATGTGCACTAACACCTTCGACACCAACCAACCTTCAAACATGCTACCTTCTGGCCGAGCTCATTGTGTTGCACAAAGCCTTTCAGGGTTTTCATGAAGCGCTCCAAGGAGAACATCCATCGCGTATGGATAGGTCTCGCAATGTCCACTTCATCTACATGATGCACCAGGAGGTGGGTTTGTATCATGAGCATGTTGGTGGGTCAAGTACTTCTCAAAGAGACAAACCATCTCCATTGCTCCCTGCCTTGCGAATTCAATAGAGGATGTCTTGATCTCCTTCTGTGAGATCCATTGCACTGAATTTGACAACTTGTAAATTGCCTTGCATATTTCAAGATTGAGGCATTCTCTGATCATGATCAGTAGTACAAACTGCCACAAATGAAGAAGCATTACGAACACTGACTAGACTCCAAATAGCAAAATACACAGGCCACTTACAATCGAGGCAAGTACAAACCTAACATATCTTATGCCAATCATGGGATTTTAGCCCTGATAGTTGGTCGTCTTTGGAAAAAGCAGATATGAGAGAATGCATCATACCTGTCGGAGTGTGGATAGACTTGATAATTTGCTTCACAATGCACTCTTCTTTAGTGGACCAAACCCAAGGAGCGTGAGGTAGTTGCAAGCAACCATCAGTACTTGGCTGTGGACAAAGTGTCTCCATCTTGCCTACCTCCTTCAAATCCATTCATCCCCCTACAGTGTTTCTCTTTCTTGTGATGTGGTCCCATAGTAAGCTACCCATATTCTTGAAAATATGCATGGGATCCAACAAGTGGTTGGTCTGTAAGTGGGTCCAATACGGCAACTTGTAGAAAATCGTGAACCATCACATTCCATTTGGATATGACTCCATGTGGATCATTTTCAACTCGTACCAGCTTTGGAAATTCATTCGTGCTGGAGGTCGTCCAAGAAAACCTTCCCTCAGTTCATGTCCCTTCGGCAAGAAAGAGTCATGTCCTTGATATAACATCTTCTTCATGGTTCGTGACCTTTGAGAGTCTAACTGTGGCCCACACAATGGACATGCATGATAACTTGAGGTAACCAGACCTATCCTAATACCCCTATTTAGTCAACACAAACTTGAATGAGCTATGATAGATATGATGAATGAGAATGGAAGCCTACTTACCTGAGCACTCCTCGAATCCTGGAAAGTCATGCATGGTCCACATGAAAATGGCTTGTATATTGGCAGGATCGTCGACCATCACACTTGCTCATATCTTCCACGATGACCCCCTCCTTCCGCAAAATCTTAAGCTCATCAACTAATGGACAGAGATAGACATCCATATTCTTGACTTTATAGCAGCCAGGAACAAGCAAGCTAAGGATTAGGTGTCCTTTCTTAATAATATGCTAACGAATGGTCGTTTTGTGGATTATTTCATTAGGTGAAGAGGGCCATTTCTATTGAGTTTTAATGTTTTTCTCATAAGGCTAAAAGGGCCATTTATTTATAGTGCAATGTTGCATTTCATTAGGCCAAGAGAGCCATGTGTCTGTTTGGTGCAGATGCGTTTAATGGTTTTCTTTAAAAGTGATTGCATCAGACGCATTTGACAAAGTACCTAAAGGGAGCCTGTTACTGTGGTAAGGTTCTTGTGGCCCAGTCCAAGTGATGTTCTTCCTTTATGAGCACTATTCTTTTGTGCTATATGTGTATGTGCACTTGTGAGGAATTGTTCTTTTGTTGGGGACTAACAATCAAGGCATGAAATCCTAGGGCTAGGTTAGGTATATCTGAGAAAGGTTCAAGCAGTCATTCTACCTCCTATAAAGACATTGTCAGGCATTGAAAGACTTGCTTTAAAAGGTAGTCCTAGTGACCCTCTTCTTCCTACTTGCTAGACAAATGTCTTAGGAGTCCCTACTAGTGTTAGGCAGTTAGAGAATTCTACCAAAATCAAAAGAAGAGAAAATTTTGAATATATTTGAAATAAAAAACTATAGAGGTGTGTAAAAAGGGGTTCTAACCCCCTAAAAAAGAAAAGAAAATAAAGGAAACTCTTAAGAGCAATTGATTTTGCCTTAGGAAGGCTTGGTAGGTTACTAGGGATGAGATATGATGCCTTGTCTTCCTTGGGATAACAACTAGCCAAAATAAAGTAATACTAAGAAAGGTTGGAGAAAAATAAAAGTGAGTGAACAAAAAAGGATTAAGTATCGCCTCATGAGAGCTTGGTAGGTTCTTGGGTACAGAGTCAAGAGACCTAAGGCCGATACCCTGTTCTCCTTGGGTCACTCTATGCTTAGTTCCCTCCTTTTTACACGCCTAAGTATGGAAACCTTGAAAGAAAAGTGTATTAAAAGAAAATATATGATGACCAGGCTATAGGAGTCCTCACCTAGTAGGAGTTCCTAGTCTAGTTGTCCTAAGTTCGGTAGGTAGTTCAAGCAACTGCTAAGATAACTTCTTTGGCAATTCTTTTAGTCAGACGTTCGTGTTGGAACAATTGGTTAGCGACTCACTCTAGATTTCTGCCAAATTATACTAGGCCTATCCCTTGAGGATTTTCATGCCTTGATCTTGTAAAGGGGTAGGGTGAGAGCTGTTCTTATGCTTTGATATGTATTCTATTTTGTGGCAACTTAATGCTTTTCATGGTTGTTGTTTGTGGAGATCAGTTTGTGGGATTCAATGGGCTGAGTCACCCTATCCTATGGTCACCAATGAGAGCGGGTTTTTAGGGCCTGTTTTGAAGTAGAAAAGTAGCCTAGAAGGCATAAAAGATCAAATTTTCATGAAAAATGAAACAGTTGCAAATCAATGACATGGAGTTTTTATGGATGAAGTCTGATGCCAACAACCCAATACAAGTCTCAGTTCATCGATCATAGTCTGTTTGACCTCCCATTTAATCCCCGCAAGGTTTGATATCATAAAGCAACTATGTGATCCAAGAGCCAAAAAATGCATGATGGATGCCAAGTTTATAGATTTTGATGCCATGAAGTCGGCCTTCTAGTCTATTCACGAATTAGAGTTCGTTCGGGCCTCCGTTTGACAAAAAACCCACTTTTGCCAAGTGCAAACATAAGAAAAAAAACTAGTTTTTTTAATTTTAAAGCTTAAGCTTGTTTAAGCTTAAGAGAATTGAAGAGTCACAATTCATGGAACATGGGGGAGGGGAGCATCATTTTTTTTTGCGCCTCCAAAAATGAAAATTTTAAAATTATTTTCTAATTGGTTGAATTAAAGGGAATGCTTCGGGTCATGAGATATTCAATTTCTTCACCATTTATCACTGCATGAATGAGCATAAATGATACATTCTATGAAGAGATCTAATTTTAGTCTTTCTTTCTCCTCTCTGCTCTCTAATCTTGTTGTGTGCTCTTATGGATTAAAGTATGAGAGAATGGGGTGGGCTAAGATGAAAGATGTTGATCATTGTCGAAGAAGTATATATCAAGGTTGGATGGATTGTCAGTGACTATTGGGAAGGTCAAAAGGCCGCCAATGCGAAATACATATGTCATAAGGTACAATTTTATGAGTAAGTCGTGGATTTCATTGTTTTATGATAAATTTTGGTTGAAAATGATTAGAAATTATTGCATTTGGTTGCCAATGTTCTAATTTATCAGAAATATTAAAGAAATCAAGAAAAATATGACATCTAATAATTTTATGCTAAACATGCAAAATCCGCAACATTACAATTTTAAGAAAAATATGTGATTTTTTGGGTTTTATTGTGCGTATAGTGTTCATATGGGTTGAAATATGGTAGACAAATCATTCTTATTAAGATCAATCATTCTAAATCAGTAAATCAAAAAATATTCATATTTATCAATAAATAAATAGTGAATTTTTTTAAAAAATAGTTTTTTTACATCCGAAAAATGAGAAAAAATAAGATTTGTGTTTGTGAATGTATGATAGAGCTAAAGAATGAGGTTTAGCCTTAATTCAATCCTATCTCTATGTTACAGTGGATTTTTATGATTTTCATGAAAGAAAAATCTATGAGAAACCACTTTAAACCTACCAATAAATGTAGAATCTTAAGTTATAGGGAGAAGGGGGTTGTTAAGTGCTTGAAGTACATTGAATTCTGATGTTTTTATGATGCATATCATATAGGATAAGTATGTGTTAAAATTAAAAGGGTTTAGTAGCACGAGAAAGCTCGACAGCCCAAGCAACGAAGCACTCTCGATTTAGAAGAAGAGCATAAAAAGAACTATCTTCGCACCTTCACAATGCGGGTTGTTAATGAATAAACTTGTTTGAGCATGGTAGTCATACACAATTGCATCGCACACACCATATGGTATTATCTTAGATGCATGGCACTTGTTTTATGTATGATGACCTACGTGGAGAGTGTGAGGCACCCTAAGCCGTAGGGCTAGATATTTAATTCCTTGGGGGTTGCTTAGTGAGGATAATCTTTTATCTCCTAGATCGATCGATTGAAAAAGTAGACTATGTTTTGAATGTGTTCTATGTTCACAGTGCATCTTAGGGTCAATCCTTGCATGTAGGAGAGCCGCAGTGGAGCTACGATAATCAGTCAAGGGGGGTTGCTCCCTTTGTCTATACTTACATGATATATAATACCAATATGTTTAGGGACTCCTCTGAGAAGTGTGGGTAAATAATTATTAGTTGAAGTACGAACCATACAAATGCAAAGTTCTTAGACACTCCTAGCTGCAAGGCCATGTGCGGTGGTTTGAGTTGTGTAGTAGAGGCACGACGGCTAGTGCCATAGAGCAAGTGTCAGGCCCATTTTAGGTCCCAACATGTGGCTTGATGATTTACATCTTTATGTTGAAAATCACTAAGTCACTAGTCAGAATTCGCTTGAGGATTGAAGGGGTACAACTTATGATCTTGCAAAATCACTTGAAAATTGCTAATGGTATATGGCTATACCAAAGGCAATATGGCTTGGATATGTTATCTAAGTATGATGTGATGATATACAATGTTAGAAATGAAATTCATACTTGTTAGAGAAAACTAGCTTACAATGGCTGGAGTAGCGATGTGTTGAGACTAGGTTTAAATCTTAGGCCAAACGGAAGAATATTTCCATAATTGGATAGATCAACTAGCTAGTCCAATTATGGAAAAATTTTGGTTAAGCGCACAATGGCATGAATAATACTAGGATGGGTGCCATCCCGAGGAGAGGAGGTACAAAGGCTTCCACCCAGTTTCTAACTTGGTATCAGAGTTCAGGTTGCTAAGCTTGGGTGGCACTAGGACCTCAACCAAAGTGTGGCTTGAGGGGGGTGTTGTAAATGGAATCCACACTTGCTAAAAAAAAAAAGCTCACTATCGGTGTTGGGCGATGTGTTGAGACTATCCATCACCTTAAGGTTTTACGGGCTAGATGGCTAGCCCAATTATGCAAAACTTTTGATTGGATGTACAATGGATTGAACAATACTAGGATAGGCAATCTCTTTGGAAGGGGAGGTACAAGGGTCCCCACCCAGTTTCTAACTTGTGAGAGTCTTTCAGTGCCATTGGAGAAAAATATACAGTTTTTGAGAAGGGGAGGTATAAGGGTTCCCATCCATTTACTAACTTGTAAGCCTCTTTTAGTACCATTGGAGAAAAATATGAAGTTCTCGAGAAGGGAAGGTAGAAGGGTCCCCACCCAATTTCTAACTTCGTATCAGAGCTTAGGTTGCTGAGCTTGGGTGGCACTAGGACCTCAACCAAGGTGTAGTGTGAGGGGGGTGTTGGAAATGCAATCCACACTTGCTAGAGAAAAGTAGCTCACTATTGGTGCAAGGTCATGTATTGAGACTAGGTTTGAGTCCTAGGCCAAATGGAGGAATATTTCTATAATTGGATAGAGATTGAAGGTCATCCATCACCTTAAGGTTTTGGGGGCTAGATGGCTAGCCCAATTATGCAGAACGCATCATTAAGTGTGCAATGGAGTGAGCAATATTTAGGATGGATCATCTCCCAGGAAGGGGATGTACAAGGGTCCATACCTGATTTCTAACTTATAAGCCTTTTTCAGTGCCATTGGATAAAAATATAAAGTTGAGTGTTGATGTTGGAGATGAGATAGAAAACCCTTCTCTATGTAAGAAATGTGTAAATATGGTATTTTAAAAATCCCTTATGTTGAACCCACATGATACATACATATATTTATGACTGAACTCCCTGAGGGGTGTAGTCAGAGATGCATATTGAGATATATGAAGTCCACCTTGCATTATGGATTTTTTATAAGATAGGTAAAAATATACAGAAATTCGATTATAGAAAATGCACATGGGGCTAGTAGGAAGTCTGACACAAAATCTACCATCAGATTCATGTTTTCCCTTGGTAGTGCAATAATTACTTTGAGTAGTAAAAAGAAAACAATTATGGTAACTTTATCAAGTATAAAGTGTAGTATAGACATGCCACTATGGCAACATGTGAGGTGATATGGCTACAAAAGTTATTAGGTAATTTGAATGTGCAAGGAGATGGTCCATATTGTGTCATTCACTATGACAACAGGAGCAATATACAATTAGTTTGCTAGGAATCTAGTGTTCCATGATAGGACAAAATGTATTGACATGCATTACCTTTTGTGAGAGAGAAGATACTTGTAGGAGATTTTGACTTGGTATATATCAACACACAAGATTAGATAGCTAACATTTTCACAAAGGCATTAGATGCAGTTGAGCTTAAGGGGGAGTATTGAGATGGCAAGCTCAATACATGTGGACATTGATGATGAATTGCTTGGTTAGATAGTTATGCACATCTTCATTTAGCATATTGGTGGTCACTATGATCCTCACATGGCCACTAACTTATCACTTATTATATTTTATTTGTTACACCACTTATCAACAGCTAGCATAGTTATAGCACTAGTCGATTAGTATAGTTAGTTATGCATTGTTTGACTTAGTAGTCCACTTTCCTTTATATTGTATCTTATTTACACTTTTTATACATTGTATTTTGCATCAAATATGGAAGAAAAAATGGAAAAAAAATATTTTGGTATCCATCTCTCTTATTGTTCTCTTGAGTGAGATTCTTTTTGTGTATACTATGTGTTCAATGCAATAGCTCATGCAAGTCTAACCACCAAGTGATTCATGACAAAAGAGAGTTAGAACGTGTGGTCAAGAACCAAGGGGTAAAGCCTCTTTCTCTTCTCGTGTACTCTTTCATGTCTCATCCATTCTCTCCTCTTGCCTAACGAAGACCGTAGAGGGTGTGGGAGCCTAAGAAGTGGATCTTAGATTATGGGATCATGAGAGTCCTCTTTGTGCATAGAGATTTTCCTTATGCATCCACTATAATTGAGTGTGGATTTAAGTGCAAGAGACTATTTAAGAGGTAGTCATTGACATAGTGGTTTAACCTCTTGAATGAATAAGAGGATATCCAAAATGTCGATGTTGAGCATGTGGTGCCCAATATTTTGTTTCATTGTCATGACTGAGGATACATTAACTACAAAGTCATTTGCATGGTTCATGAATGCCAAATAAGAGTGATACATGTGCCAACTCCAAAATGTTGTTTCACGAGTGGGGATTAGAGATAATCCTCTCACACAACCCAAAAATGTGACAACAAGGAGTGCGGGTATAGTGTATAACTTTGTCTCGTGGGTGCTCAATTTGACTAAAAACTGGCTATTCAAGATCACACACCAGGAAACCCAATCCAATCTTTCTAACTACGATGCCTCTTGTAGCCTCATTTGCACTAAAAAACACTCAATGTATAGCACCTTCAACCACAAAGAACAAAGAAAAAAAGAAAAAACTTGAGTTTGAAAATAATAACCTCATTCAATTAGTCATACCTCATTGAATTTTAAATTGTAATGATACATCACACAATTGACATCATGCCTAAAGTTGTTTGAAACAAGTTTCCTCTTGCTCCAAAAACTTTGTGTTTGACCCTCCTCTCCTCTCCAAGGTAAGAAAGAAAATCCCATATGAGAAGGGCCCTTAGTTCCTCACTCTCCCTCCTTTTATAGGGCTTTTCTCCTTCTCTTACTTGTGTCATGCTTTTTAAAAACTTTAAACTTTCCTTTACTTTTTTTAATAAAAAGATTTCAATTTTTCTTCATGTTTTGCTTCAATGAAAAGCACCAAGCTTTCATGCTTTTATTTTTAATACAGCTTGAATGAGTAGGCCACCACCCTTAATCATTCCTCACCTGAACCACCATAGGACCACTGCTTGATCGAACCTACTACGCTTTATGTAAAATGTGCAGTTCACCTCTAGTGGCTCATTTTGAGAAGCTCCTATCCTCAATGCTTGCTTGAAATTTTATGATGTCTTCCTTCGTATAATCACCTAGCACACTTACATCCAAAATCGATATCCCTTACTTCCTATCTACAATCTCTAGGTTTCAACCAAATAATGCCACTTTCTTCACTCTTGTTGCCATATGTTGCCCCTATATATTGTGTTGTAGTCTATATTATTTTTAATAAGCCTCTTTTTTCTCTTACTCACAAGCCACGGCCTCTCATTTGGAATTCTAATTTTTTCTTTTCATATAATCTTCACCACTTTCCTCATTATTTTTGCCATTAGAACCTCTCTTGCAGTGGCCATCCAACCTCTGTATCAAGATCAAGAACTTTCAAAACAATCTCTTGAAGAAAATCAAACACACTATGGCTACCCATGCCCTATTTTAAATGGTAAGCATTCGTTGCTTTGGCCCCCTTCCTTAATGTGATTTCATATGTTCTATTACACAGAAATTGTAAAAAAAGCTCCAATTCTTTTGAAATCAAAATAGGAGTTGCCATTGAAAATATTCCAACTTCTTCATCATAGCTTACATAATCTTCTTGATTCTAGCAGCAAGAAACCATGTATTAAGTTTATTCCTTGTGGTTTTCTCAACAAATGCTTACAAGCTCCAACATGAATTGAGATTTCAATTCTCACTCTTCTTCCTCTCAAAAATGACCAACTCCTTTATTATGACATCGTAGTTGAACAACCACCATTTGAATATGTAGACCATAGCATTACCTAGCTTTCTCTTCCTGTTTACACATTGTATGATTATTGATAGCTTACAAGATTGTAGCCTCTAGCCTTTCTTTTGGTCATGACCTCTACTCCCTTGAAGTATCAATAATATTCATAACGAAATCTTTTTGTCCAATCATCTAGGCATGTTGAATCCAAGCATAAATCTTGGGACTTGAAAGATAATAAATCTTCTCCTTGTAAAACTCCAGCATTCTTCGTGTCTTTCTAAGAGTATTGTTTGTTTAGTCATACTTGCTTTTAGTACGATGCAAAGTGATCACCTTTTCCATAAAACATGCTTTGAGAATATACCTGGTTCTCAATCACTCATGAGTTTTAAAAGAGTGCAAAGTTGAAATCCATCCCATGCAATTATGCAAACAATGGCCCTAGGGGGGTTCACTATAGATGTTATATGGTATCACATGAGTGTAAGGGAGGGGGATTTTGGAAGGGGACACTTAAGTGTATACATTAGAGGTGGACCCCTCTTAATTTCCTATATTGAACTTAAATTTAAGGAGGGGATAGAGGAAAAAAAGAAGGGGGAGGGGGATGCATTTGATCACCTCTCTCCATAGATTGGTGATATGACCATTTTCATACTTTTAATTACTTAGGATAATTCCAACTTTTAAAAAGAAATTTAGTATATGTTCTATGAAGACTTACATTTAAGAAAGGGGATACATAAAAAGTCATACATGTTTATATCTTATAAGCTTGAATAGGGGGATCTATTAGTCTTACAAGCTTCATAAAAAGGGATTTTTTTAGAAAGTCTTTGCACGCAGGTGACATGTTTTCTTTACTATGAGTGAACCCCCCATGACAATGCCACACACAAAAATATGGATAAACTAAAAAATATAGTACCTAGCATATCTACAAGTGCACGTGTGCTATGCAAGATGCAAACATGATTTCTTGATATAATTATGATCCTTAACCTTAGCTCTCATCATTTAGCAAAGAAAAATGTTGTACTCTACTCCACCCTCCCAAAATCTCACATTCTCTTAAGAAAATAGTGGTTCTCATGATGTTGACCAGGAAAACAACCCGTCTCACAACTATAGGCATCCTACATGACCCTCAAACTTACCCAACCACCTTTCCCACTTATCTAGCAGTTCCTATTTTGGTAACGAATATCCCAACTCTCATGCATACAAATAACTATGTGTACACAATGAAGGTGCTCTCTCAAGTGTGTGTGCATCTAAAATTTACTGCATATTGCTACAACAAGCATCATACTATGCTAGTGCTCAATGATAGTGTAAAACATGCATCAATGCAACCCTTGGCATAGAAGTAATTGATAATATCACGAGATGACCGTTGAGTGTAGTGTACTGAACAAGTGCAACACGAAGTGCTTGTGAACCCATAATCTCTTTGTAGTGCAAGAGTATTGGCAAGAAAATATACATGTTTCAAGATGTCCAAAAGCTATCAACAAACTCTAGCTCCAACCTATCCAAGAAAACATCAATCTCAACCAAGGCTATCAAGTTTTCACGCTCCAAAAATCCAAATAAAATGACAAAAACACTTCTTGATCTAGACAAACCCAAAAATTCAGCTACAAAACAATAAAACAAACAATCTCATAATCCTCAGTATCAAAGAAAAACACATCATCCACCAAAATCTTCAAATCCCACCCATCCACCCTAGGAGAAAACATGCTACTTCTAGCAAAGTTTCAACCCTTTCTTTGTAGCTTAATTCTAAATAATCCATAGATTGATCTATACAATCATGAACAAGTTCTTCAAAAGATGCTATGCAAGGGTCAACCACCTTAAAATCCATATCAAACACAACATCAAAAAGAGTTTAACTTTGAACTCATAACACTACAAGAACCAAATACATCAACACATGGGGACACTTCAAGATACCCAACCACACTTCTTAACTCATCAACAATACATGACTCCAGTGAGTCTTTTACACACAAAGAATAGTAAATAGCTTCCACAATATCCTTACAAATAATCTAATAGGAAACCTCACAAGAAACTAAAGAAGCTTCCATGTTGAAAACATCTCCACAATGCAACAAATTTGGGTCATAAACCTCAGCCAAATACTTTTTAACTCCTAAATCCTCAACTACTACCTCACAAACACCTGATATGGTTGAGTATGGTAGTGAGTTTTTAGTTGATCAAGAGAGTTTTGAGGTTATGGATTTTGACTCTTATTGTGATGGTGTTGTAGTTACTGACGTTGGTGAGTCTTGTGAGTTAGTTGACGATAGTTTGAGTAGCCTTGGAGAGGCTTCTATTTGTGCAATTGTTGATGTTGTTTTGAGTAGACCTAACCTCATGTTTCTTAATATTTGTGCAAATGATTGTATGGTTGATTTAGGCAGAAATGAAGAAGTGAAAACTTCATCTAAAAGTTGTGTAGTTTCTTAAAGTTCTCCTAGAGTCTCGAATGATGATTATGATGATTTTGATTGGGGTTTTGAGGAACTTGAGAGTGACATTGATACGAATGTAAGAGGAAATTTGAGTAAGGCTTTGAAAAGAATTTGAAATTTGATAGAGAAGAGGTTTAAAAATAGGAAAACGAATCCTTAACTTCATCATTAAATCTTTCAATTTTCTAAGCCCTCCCCCTCATGGTCTTCTAAAAACCTCAAAAAATCCTCCTCAATGCTCTCTTCATCTTTCAAATACTCAAGTCCATCTATGCCCTCACTCATGGCTTGTGTTTTTGACTAGGGTATCTATGAAGCCCATTATTTTCAAAGTCACACTAGTCTCATGGCTTATGTGTTTGATTAAGGTCACTATTAAGCCCACTATTTTTAAAGCCTACAATATACAATATCTAGTCAAGCATGTACAAAGCCATCTATAGTAGTATGCCACATGAATGTTGATAATGAAATTAACTTAAACAAGATTTTGTATTTCTTGGTTTATAATAACAATAATAATATTGTTATTTTTCATCAAGGATTATCCATAATGCTAACACACTATTCACTACAAACTTGGCGAGTACAACATTGATGTACTAATAGATTTGGCAACATTTTTGTTTATAGTTGGACAACAATTTTACTACATTAAGTTTCAATTTTGACATTACTAATAACTAGCACTAATCACAATGGCTTGAATATCTAATTATGATGTTAACATTAATCTTTATATTAATAACACTACTAGTTAACTAACCTCATTAGTATTGCCAACTAGTAGTGATATTAACTAGTGCTACTAATATTGTTTTGGTACCATAGCTATTTCATGCAATGTTCTAACCACACTATAGTAATATTTAGCCATGTGGTGCTAGTTAATAGTGTTACTAACTAGGTACTAATGCTAGTTAACTATCATTGGCATATAGTGTTGCCAGCCAACCAAGAACTCTATTAGCTAGCATTGTTAACCCGTGCATAAAATGACAACAAAAATTTGTTTGACACCGCTAAGTACCAAATTCTCTAATTTTTCGATGTATATAGAAAGCATGCTAGGTGGTATCTGTTGTTGAGATGGCAAGCTCAACACATGCGAACATTGATGATGGACCGACTAGCTAAATGGGTCTGCATGTCTACACTTAGCACATTAGTGGTCATTATCATCTTCACATGGCCACTGATCAATTATTACTTATTATATTTAGTTTGTTGCACCTACCTACAGCTAGCATAGTTATAGTGCCAATTGATTAGTATAGTCAGATTATGCATTGTTTGACTTAATAGGCCACTTTTCTTTATGTTGTATCTTATTTGAACTTTGTGTACATTGTATTGTGTGTGGAAAAAGAAGAAAAAACTAGCAAGACAATTTTTTGACTTCCATCTCTCTTCTTATGTTCTTGAGTGAGCTTCATCTTATGTGTGTAGTGTGTGTTTGGTGTAGCAGCTCAAGCAAGTCCCCCCACCACATGATTCTCGAGTGAGCTTCATCTTATGTGTGTGGTGTATGTTTGGAATAGCAACTCAAGAAAGTCCCCCCACCATGTGATTCTTGACATGGTATTAGAGCAGTGCTATTGAGAGAGATTGGTTTTGAAGGCTAAAGTGAAGGAGAAGAAGCAAGGATTTGAGTAAGTAAGCAATATGTTAGAAGCTCTCATATTCTTCTACTCTCTCTCTTTTGGATAGTTCCTATGGAAGCATCGAAAGCAGCGAAAAATGAAAATCTCAAATTATTGTGAGATTTGGTGTATGAGCAAAGCATTGTATATTCTGTAAATAAGCCCTTTAAAACTTCTACTATTTTTTTGGGATCTGAGACCATCTTGGGCCTCATTTTAGACATGCAACATTGTGGACATTAGTTTCAATGCATACTACAATTTGGCTATGCCGGTCGAAAGTGGGTGCATAGGTTACAAATTTCAAATCTATAAGTTTTAAGGTGCTTGCCAGGAAGCAAACATAAGTTTTATCTACAAACTGGTTGCAGATTACATGTACTGCTAAGCAATCAATGAAAAAGACTGCTTGGTGAATTATCGTGCACTTATTGTGAGAGGTTCCAGAAGACTTGCTTGCTATTGTGTATCATTTTTGTGATAATGGCAAAGAACAATGGAAAGCCCATGATTGAGAAGTTGGACAAGTACAACTATCCATCATGGAAGTTTTGTGTGATGAACTTACTTATTGGAAAAGGCCTTTATAAGTTCATTTTAGGTAAAGAAAATGAGCCAGAGCTGAGCAATCCTATGATTTTTTATGAATTAAAGGCGTGGAAAAAATGGAATGCAAAGGAAAAAAAGATGATGCATTGACTATCTACAGCAGTCATTGATAATACAATGCTTGGGCATATAAAATATGAAGAAACCTCACATGCAGCTTGGACAATTTTTGAGAACTTGTTTTCAGTAAACACAAAGACATGGAAGATTCAAATCAAGCAAGAGTTGAATACTTTGAAGAAAGGGAAAATTCCTGTCAATGAGTATGTTTTGAAGGTGAGGAGTGTTGCAAATGCTTTGCCAGTGATTGATGTAATGCCTAATGATGATGATTTGGAATTGTCTACTTTGGGCAGCCTTAATAATAAGAAGGCTTGAAAATCATTTGTCACTTTTATATATATACAAAGGTCATTTCCAATTTTTTATGAGTTGATTTCTCTCATGACCACCGAAGAGATGAGCATATAAGGGAAATCATTTGAAAGAAGCTGTGAACATGTCCAAGATTTTCACTCAAGTTCAGAAAGGAAACATTACAGATCCTCTTTGAGAGACCATGGTATGGGACGTGCTGGTGATAAACAACAAAACAAGTTAAATCATTAATTCAATGAAATACATGTTTCAGGAGATCATGGAAACTTAAGATGTAGGGGGAGCTCTAAAGGAAGAGGTGGATGGTAGAACATAGATTCTAGCAATTTTGGTATTATTTGTCATTATTATGGAAAAATAGGTCATATTATAGCCCATTATTATGCTAAGAAGGATGATATCTGCAATGATAAGTTGTAGCAAGGAAATCATGCATTTTCTTTACAATAGAATGAAAATAAAAATGAGTGTCAGCTTGTTATGTAGCATATGATGAATGCTATTATAGGAAAGGGGACACATGATGATGTATGGTATGTTGATTCACGTGCATCTAACCATATAACCAACCATTGTGAATGGTTTGGAGAGATGTAGGATTTACAAAATCTAGGTTATGTGCAGACATGTGATGATTCATGCCACCCAATTTCACACATTGAAAAGATGATGGCCAAACAAAGAGTCTGTCGAATGTATCACATGTGCCATTAATCACAAAGAATTTAGTGTCTATTGGCAAAATGATAGAGCAAGGGTTGCATGTTCAATTTAATGCAAAAGGTTATTTTGTAGAAGACTTTAATGATAAGTGCAAGTTGGTCATAAATAGAAGTAGAGTTGGTCGCATATTCACCTTAGATGTTGGAATTCTTGCTATGAACGCTACCATGTATACTAAATGCAAATGAGTGGTTACAGACATTGAAATATGGCATAAATGTATTGGATATATCAATGTGCAATGGCTAAAATTAATACAATCCAAAGGATTGGTTACAAGGTTTCCTGATTTTAGAGTTGCAAAATTTCATAAAGTGTGTGAAGCATGTTAGTTTACTAAGCATGCAAGACAACATTTTTCGTATGACAGAGATGTGAGAATAAACATAGTAGATGTTGTGCATACAGATGTTTGGGGGCCTATATAAAACATATCTCTTAGTGGCAGCAAATATTTAGCTACGTTTATTGATGATTGTTCAAGGAAGCTATGGGCATATTTTATGAAGGAAAAGAGTGATGTATTTGAGCACTTTAAAACTTTTAAGGCTGTTATGTTGAAACAAAAATAGGCTTGAAAGTTAAGTGCTTGAGATCAAATGGAGTGGGAAAGTACCTCTCTAATGAGTTTAACGACTTTTTGAGGTCTTATGGGATAAAAAGACAGTTTACTTGTAGGTATACCCCACAGCAAAATGGGGTTGTAGAAAGAAAAAATATGCATATTGCAGAAGTTGCATGGGCATTGATGACTGAAAAGAATATGGAAAAATATTTTTGGTCTAAACTTGTTCATATTTTTTTCTATATTATGAACCAAACTCCCACAACCATCATAGTTTATGGAATGACCCCCCCCTCAAGAAAGGTGCTCGATGTGTCACACTTGAAAGTGTTTGGCTGTATTGCATATATCCATGTGCTAGATGACCTACAAAAGAATCTTTATCGAAATGCTAAAAATATAATTTTATTGGATACGCATTAGAACACAAAAGGTACATTGTTATAACCCTGTCACGTGTGAGTTCAGAGTGAGCAGGGATGTTATTTTTAATGAGATGAGCACTTGGTATGCATCTAGTGGTGATACATTGGATGATAATGATGATGATGATAGTTAAGTGTAGAAAGAAAAGCAAGAACCACGGAGTCTTAGTGAACCAAAAACACCATCTAGTACTACATCTGTAGTTAGCCCTTGGTTTGTGAGACTAAGGAGTAGCCCCATATCTTCAGGTGCATCTACAAGTGTTGCAGGTAAAGACAAAGTGAAGAAACATTTTCGGATGGTAATGATGCATCTACTAGTCATTTGGGATTTGATGGAGATTCTCATGGTTCAGAGAGTTTGGATGATGAGCTTGGTATTCCTTCAGTCAAGACACTAGGTGTATAGAGAACACATGCTAACATAAAGGCTCCGCTAAGTGACCTAGTGATACGTAGGTTTAGTGTTGGGAATAAAGGTGCATGTGCCTCAGTGTGTTCCCAAGTTATTGGCGCATGATCATTGGACAACACAAGAGAATTCTTCAATTGCTTTGTTGGCATTTGGGTTGGTTGAACAATCCTAGGCTTGTTTAGAGTCCACATTGGTGCTCCCTTGTGCCCTCCCTACTCTTTAGTATATGCCATGATCTACTTTAGTCAACATGAGCTGAGAACTTTGTGCCTACTATATTTAGATGATCCTCCAGGTTATCACTTGTAGCTCCCACTCATTACTTACAACCTATGAAAGCTTCTAGCATTGGTGAGTACTCTTGGGCATTGAGTCTTGGGCTTCTGACATTATATGCATTAACTTTTAGCTTTTGTACTTCAATTCTCTACTGTATACAATAGTTATCAGGGGCAGTACACTTCTTTGTGTTTGGAGCTCATATAATGATGCCATTGATGCCCATATACACTTGATGAGAGGATGTTATGGTAATGTTTTGTTGTGCTTTTGGGACTGATCTAAGCCTACATTTTGCATAGTCTTATACAGAGATATCACTACTGAAAATAGAAAAGCATGTGGTTACTCACACAGAGACAGCCATTAATTCATGTCACAAGCTTCATTGATGCTTATCATGGACATGGCTATGATGCTAGATGTTATGGCAAGGGACTTTGAGCTTCATGTTGGACTGACATATGTCAATTTATGCAGAGATTTCTATTGCTAGTCATTGCTTCTAGCTGTCACTTACTTGGACAACTCTATGTACTGAAGCACTTATGCCAATTGGGGATTACATTGGAATGGTGCGATCAATGTATTTTCCGTCTTTGAGGTATGCTGATTTTGAATAGTGTGATAAATGTATTTATGGTAAACATGCTCGAATGTCACATAAAAAATCTCTCTCTCTAATGTCTTCACCCTTAGAGTTAGTACATTCACATGTATGATGACAGGATTATCTCTAGGGGAAGAAGTATTTCATTACCTTTGTTGACAATGCAACACACAAAGTATAGGTTTATCCAATCCGTCGCAAAGACGAGGCCTTGGATAAACGTAAAAAATTCTTGGCAGTTGCTAAAAATTAGATTAGCAAGACATTAAAGTGCATTCGCTTTGACAATGGTCAGGAATATGTGTCCAAAGCCTTTTAGGACTTTTGTGATAGAAAAGGGATTAAAATGGAACTCACTGCTCCTCATAATCTACCCCAAAATGGTGTTGCAGAGCGTATGAACAGGACCATTCAAGACAAGGTCCATACAATGTTGTCACATGCTGCTTTACCTCATGGATTTTAGGTAGAGGATGTTATGGCATCCGTATACTTGATTAATCGATCACTAAATAGGTCTTGGGGGGGGGTGGGGTGAGTCCCTCAAGAAGTGTGGTCAGGCAAGCCACCTTCGTATGTTCACTTGAGAGTGTCTGGCTGTGAGGCATTTGTGCACATTTGCAACAAAGAATGTGGCAAACTTGAGTCGAAGTCGTGTAAATGTATTTTCCTAGGATATGGTGATGAAGGTGAGATGGGGTATCGATTATGGGATCTCGAGAAAAGAAAAGTATTAGACAACAATCAGGTTATCTTTTGGGAAGATCTCATGCACAAACAGCCTGAAAAGACAGAGGAGGTCAGAAGGGCTATATTTCGGAAGGATGTACCAATAGGATAGCAAAGAATGCCTGTTAGAAAATAGCAAATACTTGCTATAAATGTTCTTGACAATGCAAGTAATGATGTTGAAAATGATCAACAAGATCTTGCCCATGATGGACTACAAATTCAGCAAGAACATGTTCCTTTGGAACAACTAGAACCGGTTGTACAACACGTTGAACCTACAGAACAACAAGTCGTTAATGCAGATTTGTAGGCTGAACAATCATCACATCTTAACCATTGGATCCATAGGTCGATCGAAGTACAAAGACATCAAAATAGGTTTGTTCCTAGTGTTAAGTATGTGATTTATTATGTCATGTTGACAGATTGTGGTGAGCCATCATGCTTCTAGGAAAAAATGGACAAAAAAGATAGTAAGAAATGGCATAAAGAAATGCTATCAAAGATGAAATCTCTCATGAAAAATGGCACTTGGGATTTAATGCATTTGCCTAAAGGGAAAAAAGTGCTACCATGCAAATACAAAATGAAAGTCACTTCTAGTTCTTGCCAAAGTACAAGGTGCGCATGGTTGCTAAAGGGTACAAGCAAGAACATGGAATTGATTTTGATGAAGTCTTTTCTCCTGTAGTCAAAATGACTACTTTGCGACCTTGGTTGCATCTGAAGACATGTAACTCATACAGATGGATGTAAAAACCTCTTTTTTATATGGTGATCTGCATGAGGAGATCTATATGCAGTAGCCTAAGGGTTTTACTACAAAGGGAAAAGAGCACATGTTATGTAAACTCAAGAAGAGTTTGTATGGGCTGAAACAGGCACCACAAGAATGGTATCATAAATTTGATACATGTATGCAATCTCAAGGATTTCATCATTCTCAAGTTGATCATTGTTTATACACCAAGAAGGTAGCAGATGGTAACCTTATTCTCTTGGTTTTGTATGTGGATTACATGCTAATAAGGATGTTCATGCCTTGGACTCCTTGAAGTAGAGTTTACACAATATCTTTGATATGAAGGATCTTGGTGAGGGCAATCACATTCTTGGCATGTGTATACTCAGAGATAGATCAAATGGTGTTCCTTATCAGTCACAACAGGAGTATGTCACTAAGATTTTGTAGCATTTCAATATGAAGGGGGGGAGCCATTAGTGTACCATTGCCTCCATGTGTGAAACTTAGTGCAGATGATAACCCTACATCTGATGATGGAAAGACTAAAATGACCAAGATACCTTATGCTTCAGCTATTGGTATCTTGATGTATGCTATGGTTGCTACGCGTCCTGACATTGCATTTGTGGTGGGAGTGGTTAGCAGATACATGGCATATCCTGGCAAAAAGCATTGGAAAGCAGTGAAGGGTATCATGAGATACCTTAAGGGCACGAAGGATTTGTGTATTTGCTTTTGTAAGCACAAGCCATCTATTGTTGGGTTCACGGATACAGACTATGTTGGCCATCTTGACTGCAGAAGTCATCTGTTGTTGGGTTCACGGATGCAGGCTATGCTGGCCATCCTGGCTGCAGGAAGTCTACTTTAGGATGTGTTTAGGTTCACATGTGGAGCAATCTCTTGGATATCTAGGCTAGAAAAGTGTGTTGCATTGTCTTCTACAAAGGCAGAGTATGTGACTGCCACTGAGGCATGCAAAGAGGCTTTATGGCTTTCACGTTTAGTGAGAGAGCTTGGTATTACAAAGGTTCCTATTGTCCATTGTGAAAGTCAGAATGTTATCATGCTAGCACGGAAACTTGTCTTTCACGCAAAGACAAAGCACATACAAGTGAAGTATCGCTTTGTTAAGGATGTACTTGACAGCAAGAGCATTGAGCTTGTCAAGGTACATACGAATGATAACCCTACAGACCTTCTCATGAAGGGTCTTCCAACAGAGCAATTTTCTCATTGCTGATAGATGATGGGGATTGGATAGTATAAGTGTATTTCAACTTTGTACATACATAGACTTAGCTTATTCTTTTCTCTACCTTCAAGCACATTGCCTTTAAGTGGGAGGTTTTTGGGAATGAAGGCTCACTATGTCTTTTACAATGTTTGGGTGTGAACGCACCCTCACACTCTTGTACTTTATATATTATCTAAACCTAAAAAGTGGTACACTCATCATTGTACCAAATATTGATTGTGTCGTATTCACACTCTTGCTACTTACTCTTTTCATGCTTCTCTCTGCACTCAATCTACAGTCTCGATCCTAGCTCACTTAGTCTCGATCCTAGCAGTACCATCACCCACAATCTGGAACCATAGGTATGGATACAAGATATCAGAATTACAAGATTTTTCTCAACAGGGATGAACAAGATAAAGGCCGTACTAGACAAGATCTCGTAATACGAGATTACAAGCTCGATTGTAGCAGTACCATCACCCACAATCCAAAACCATAGGTATGGATACAAGATATCAAAATTACAAGATTTTTCTCGACGAGGATGAACAAGATAAAGGCAGTACTAGACAAGATTTTGTATTATGAGATTACAAGGTGACATGATAACATGAGTATAATGGAAGGTAAGACAAGACTAGATACCATGACTAGGCAAGAACTAGGATTGGAACTTGAATTTACTTACTTGGAGATCTCGATTCCTTGAGCTCTCAAGACTGACATTTGCAAGACCAAGGAGCTCTATGGCGAGCCTGTCCTTTTATAGGTGTTGTAGGGTGGGTAAAGATCTTCTAGAATATTCCATGATGACATCATTGATGTTGCAAGCAATGACACGACATATCTTCTAGAAGATTCTACAATGACATCATCAATGATGCAAGTGATAACATTACATATTTTCTAGAAGGTTCTATGATGATATGGCAAGGGTGGATTGGCATGGTTGACTCAAGGATATCTTGTTAAGGGTGCGTTTGCATGGGGTATGGATTCATATGGCATAAGCAAGAACTAATCCGTACACCTCATCATGGTATGTCCATGACATCACCCCATTTTCTAGTGGCAAGTTTCACGAGGAGCGGCTTGGTGGTTTGGTCCAAGTTTCGTTGGATTCCTCTTGTGAAATTCTTTAACGTTGAGAGGTGCTCCTTGGAGATATTCTGCAGGCTCCCAAGTGCAATCATTGATTTCATATCCTTTCCAGTGAATAAGGTATTCCAATTGACCTTGCGAGATCCTCGAGTCTAAGACATGCTTGACCTCAAATTCTTCATGATCTTCAATCTAGATAGGTGGTGGGGGACTAGATCTCTCTCCCCTCAGTGGTGAGCTATGTTATGGCCCAAGCAAGGAAACATGGAAGATTGGGTGGATATTCGTGGTGTTGGGGAGTTGGAGTTGCTAAGCAATTGGGTTGATTTGGGTTACGATAGTGAAGTGCCCAAATCTCTGGTGGTCTAGCTTGGTGGACAGCCTTGTTGTCTAGAGGTTATGCTTGAGTAACCATACTTTATCACCGACTTTTTAGGGGATCTTCATGGTGTTGGGGAGTTGGAATCGGTAAGCAATTGGGTTGATTTGGGCTATGATAGTGAAGTGCCCAAATCTTTGGTGGTTTAGCTTGGTGGAGGGCCTTGTTGTCTAGAGGTTATGCTTGAGCAACCATACTTTTTCACCAACTTTGTAGCTTGGATGTTGGAGATGATATTGGTCCTCATAGTGATTGTATTGATTTTGAGCCTTTTGGATTTGTTGCTTGAGTTCCTGGTATATATCTGCTAGGTGTTGAGCTTTATCTTGGGCGACAAGGTTCTTTAATTGATTGGAGAGATGTACATCCATCCTTGGATATTAGCCATAGTTTGCAAAGAAAGGAGTGTGCTTGGTAGATGCATGGATATTATTATTATAAGCAAACTCTGCAAAGGGCAAGAGCTCAAACCAATCATTCTGATTGTAATTGATGGTGCAACAGAGATATTGTTCCAAGACATTACCCATTTTGTTTGACCATCAGTCTATGGATGATTGGTTGTGGATAGCTTAACTTGAACTCGAAGGAGGTTGCAAATGCTCTTCCCAAAACTAGATATGAATTGGGGACCCCTATCACTAGTGATGTCGTCTGGGAGTCCATGTAATCTAAAAATGTATTTGAGGAAGAGCCTAAGGTAGCTGCGCCTATGATGGTCTTGGTGGTAGGGATGAACTGTGCCATTTTTGTGAACCTATCTATAACAACAAAAATAGAGTCATATTTTTCTGATTTGGGAAGATTTGTTATGAAATCCATGGACAGAGAAGACCAGGCTTGTGCTGGAATGGGGCAAGGATGCAAGAGGCCATGTGGTTTGTGATGAGGTACCTTGGCCCTATTGCAGGTATCACATGATTTTATGTATTCCTTAATTTCTTTCCACATCTGGAGCCACCAAAAATCTCTTGAAATAATCTCTAAGGTCTTATTAACTCCAAAGTGTCCTATTGCTGGGGTATCATGGCATTGTTGGAATACTTGGAGTCACGACTTTCTTGGAATGATGTAAAGTAGATCCTTATAGTATAACAATCCATTAGTTTCTTGAAACTCAAAAACTTTATTTTCTTTTCCTCTTGATTTTTTCTCTTGACATTGTTGGCCAAATCATCATATGGCAAGGCTTCATGGATTAATTGGATCAAGGTAGGGTCATCTTGGTGACAAGTGGAGATAGTTGCTAGCTAGAGGTGCTCTGGCTTGAGTAGTATTGCTCGTTGTTGATCAAAATCTTCTTATCCCTTCTTAAGTACCAGGTAGGATCTTCTTGATAAAGCATCTGATTGGCATTCTTGGTGTCCTGGGAGATAGGTGATGATAAAGTCAAACCTAGATAAGAAGTTACTCCAACAAGATTGTCTTTGATTGAGGATGTAGGTTGTCATGAAGTAATCTAGGTTTTTCTTATATGTATAGACGATAATTTTATGGGTTGCGCCCTCTAGATGATGATGCCAAGTATTAAAGGTATCTATAATGGCAAGGAGTTCTTTGTCATGGATCTCATAGTTATCTCTGGAGGGGAGAACTTCCTTGAGGGGAATGCTACTGGATGCATATGGCCATTATTCCCATGCTAGGAGAAGATGGATCCTAAGGCATAGTCTGATGCATCAGTCTCTAAGAAAAATGACTTGGTAGGATTTGGGTGGACTAGGATTGGGGAAGTGGTGAAAGTAGTCTTCAGGGTTCGAAAGGCCTTCTCTAGATGATGATGCCAAGTATCAAAGGCATCTACAATCGCAAGGAGTTCTTTGTCATGGATCTCATAGTTTATCTTTGGAGGGGATAATTTGAGTGGAATGCCACTAGATGTATACGACCATAATTTCCATGCTAGGAGAAGATGGCTCCTAAGGCATAGTTTGATGCATCGATCTCTAAGAAAAATGGCTTGGTAGGATTTGGGTGGACTAGGATTGGGGCAGTGGTGAAAGTGGTCTTCAAGGTTTGGAAGGCCATTTTAGCTTTTGAGGTCCATGAGAACTTTGAGTTTCTTATGATTCTGGTGAGTGGTGTGACTATCTTTGAGTAATCCTTGATAAGTAACCTGTAGAAGTTGGCAAAGCCAAGGAAACATTGGACATTGCGAACACATGTGGGTGTCTGCCAGTCAAGAATAGTCTCGATCTTCTTGGGGTCCATGAAGATTCCTCTCTGGGAGTCATTGTACCCTAAGAATTCCACTTTTGTATGATGGAAAAAACACTCCTCAAGTTTTACGTATAGTCATTTTTCTCTGAGCTTTCAAAACTAATTTGAGATGGTGCTCATGCTCCTTTGGATCTTTTGAGAATATCAAGATATTCTCCAAGTATATAACTACAAAATCATCTAGATGCTCTCAGAAGATATCATTCATCATATGTTGAAATAGTATAAGAGGTGTGGGGGTCATTGTACCCCAAGAATTCCACTTTTATTTGATGGAAAAAACACTTCTCAAGTTTGACATATAGTCCTTTTTCTCTGATCTTTTTCAAAACTAATTTTACATGGTGCTCATGCTCCTTTGGATCTTTTGAGAATATCAAGATATCCTCCAAGTATATAACTAAAAAATCATCTAGATGCTCTCGAAGGATATCATTCATCATATGTTGAAACACTACAAGAGTATTGGTGAGACCGAATCACATAACAAAATACTCGAAGTGATAGTACCTTGTGCAGAAGGTTGACTTCCATTCGTTTTCTTCTCTAATCCATAAAAGATTGTAAGTCCCTCGTAGATTAATCTTTGTGAATATCTTGGCTTTTCCAAGGCCTTCCAAGAGATCTAGTATCAACAACAAAGGGTATCGATTCTTGATTGTTATCTTGTTGAGCCCTCGATAATCCATACGCATTCAAAGTGACCCATCTTTCTTTTTCACGAATAGAATTGGGAATCTAGTAGGAAACTTTGAGTGCCTAATGAATCCCTTGACTAAGTTCTTATCAATGTTCTTATGTAGTTTAACTAGTTCATCAAGGGATAGCCTATAAATGGGTCCAAAAAGGTGGTTGAGCACCCTCATGGAGTTCTATAGCATAATCATATGGTTTTTGTTTGGGCAAGAGATCTACATTCTTTTTTTTAAAGACATCTTGGAAATCTTGATATTGGCTTGTTAGCTTGACTTACTCATCCTTATTCAATTCTTGAGTTGGTATATGATATGTGGTCTTTTGGAGTACTGGAATTTGGTATCTATTCACAAAGCCATCATCAATGAAACATGTAGAGGTCCCGAAGTCAACTAAGGCTTTGAGGGAAAGGGTCTTTCTCAGCAGGATCATCTGGACTGTGACAAGGAAAGTTTCCATGGGTGTGGTTGGGATCAAGAGACCCTTTCTTATATCAAGGTCTGATTGTATGCTCTCATTTATAACTAGACATCCTTTTTTTCCTACTTGAGGATAGTTGTAGTAACTCTTGGGTTTCTTGCCCTCTTATTTGAGCAATTTAGGGAGATATGTCTAGGGTTTTCACAATATATGCATATATGATTTTCTCTTTGTCTTTGCTTTTCTTGTGGGGTCAAGGGTTGGAATTTGGTATTATCTATTTGCATCGATTTAGGTTTGTTTTCTTCTCTGATTGAGCTTGGGTTCCATTGGCAAGGCCTTAATTCTTCTCGCTTTTATTGCTTTCTCTTAAATAATCTATTATCACACTGGATGGCTTGCATGAAATAATGGTTGAGTATTTTTGTCATAGGCATAGTGAGCATGAGGTCCTTCATGTCATCTCAAAAACCCCATCTGAATTGGCTGATAAAATACTCCTCATCTTAAGTGAGGTTACATATTAATTGCCTAGATTCAAATGCATAAGTAGAGGCAAAGTGGTTACCTTGTCGTAGCTTTCAAAGTTTTGTTTCCACTACTTGACCAGTGTTTGTATCTCCAAATATGGAAGTGAGCTTGCAAAGAAATGCATCATAGTTATGAAGTACTAGCATATTCTTTTCCAAGATTGAGGTGAATCATGATAAAACTTGACCACAAAGCAAGTCCCAATGAATCCCACCTTGGAAGCATCATCTGGCCAGTTGCATGCAGATATAGAGCTTTACTTGTTGCAGGAATCCCTTCAACTTCAAACAATCACCATTGAACTTCTCCAACATTCTGATCTTGGGTTCTCTTGTTGGGGGTTGATAATGTGCGAGTATGCAATGGAAGAAGGAACGTGAACATAAAGAGAGAAAGAAAATAATGAAGGAAGAAATAGTGCACTGACTGAAATGTATGTTGAATACAAGGATGTGGACTGATCAATCCCTGCATACACCTCCAAGCATCAGTGAGGGCACCAGATCAGGTTGAAATGAGTGGCAACACCAATGTCGGAGAGAAACGAGAGAAGTGTTTGTTGAATGTGCATAAAAAAGTGAGTGAGAGTGACCAACAGAGGGCTACTATAAATAGCCCTCTCCTCCTAAGTCTAGCCGATCAGCTGCTGGTGGCTTGCCAAAATTGGCTGACTGCCCTAAAATGGGCCGATTGGAAAATGCACCCTAAAAATGGGCTAGCAACCACTCAAAAATGAAATGCACAAACTCATAAATGCTGAACGAACTGATAGAGCTCCTTTGTCTCCTGCCTGACTTTGACAAGAGATCACAACTAGGAGATGACAGATTGACATACAAAATAGGGCAGGCTAACACCCCCTCTCAGATCTTGGGAGTGTCTGAAGACCTAACAAACTCATGTGATGAAGCAAAGAATCTTGAGGCAAAGGCTTCATGAACAGATCAACCGCATTGTCCTCTGTGAGACAGTAGGCCACCACCAGCTCCAAATCCACGATCTGCTCTCAAACATAGTGGTACTAAACCTCAATGTGCTTCGTGTGAGCATGAAACATCGGTTTCTTGGCTAGAGCAAGGGCACTCTACTTATCCACGTGTAGCTCCGTAGGTTTGGGCTATGAAAAGCCAATCTTTGCCAACATATGACAGAGCCAAACTGCCTCCATAGCGCTCAAACATAAGGCTTGATACTCAGCCTTTGTAGAAAAAAGAGCCATAGTAGGTTGCTTCTTGTTGCTCCAAGAGATAGCTCCCAATCCAAGGGAGAAAGCTCTCGATCCAAGAGATAGCTCCCAATCCAAGAGATCACTCCAACCAGAGATAGTGACCCTCTCTCCATACATGATCCCGTAGGATCGAGTCCCCTACAAATACCAAATTTTATGCTGTGCGACCACTGTTCTACAGGTCGGTGAAAAGTTACTGTAGAAATTGCATCGTATGCCTGTGCGCAAAGACATTGGGAGCTACAGAATCATCCTTGTTTCCTATTGATGAAAAATCGTCACTAGGAAGTGACTGTGTGGTCAAATACCACTTTCACCAGTTTTGCAGATTTGCCCTTGTGAGGGTGAAGCTATGTTTTTTGCAGTGACAGAATTTTTTGTAGTGTTCTGTAATGGCGTCTGATTCTCTTTCACAGATTGTAAATGAAAAGCTTGACAAGAACAACTTCCAAGCATGGAAGTTTAGAATGACGAATTTCCTTATGGGAAAAGGATATTGGGAATTTGTTGCAAGAAATGAAGAAGAACTAGTTCTTCCTGATGTTCCCAATCAACAGCAAATGCAGGCATTTAAAGCATGGCATGAGAGAGCCAGGAAAGTTATGTACTGGCTGTCTATCAGTATTTCAGACTCTATGATTGTGCATATTCAGGATGCAAGTATGCCAAAGGAGGCATGGGATACTTTGTCAAAAATGTATAACACAAATACGCAAGCTAGGCAAGAGTTGCATAATGTGCAAAGAGAAAGTATGAGCATCAATGACTACTACATGAAGGTGAAGAAGATTGCAAATGCACTTGCTTCCATTGGGTCGCCAGTGGAAGATGATGATTTAGTTTCTGTGACCTTGAATGGTCTAGGAAAGGATTATGCACAGTTTCGGACATCCATTTCAGTTCGTGAAAGATTTCCTGATTTTGATGAGTTGATTGCTCTTCTAATTTCTGAGGAGTAGAGAAATTGTGGTGCATCTTCTTCAGGAGGAACTTCAAAAGAAACTGTCTTCTACTCAAATGCTGGAAGAGGTAGAGGCAGAGGTAGAGGAGGCCGATCTGGAGGCCGTGGTAGAAATCTGAATATGCAACAGACTCAAGAAAACCAGTCCTATGGAGGAGGACGTGGTAACTCTAGAGGCAGGGGGAGCCAAAGAGGTCGTGGTGGATGGCAAAGAGGCCAAAATGCAAATAGCAATGTTGAATGCTACTACTGTGGTAAAATGGGTCATATGGCTAAAGACTGCTATAAAAAGCAAAATGACATTATGAATGGAAAATTACAACAAGGGAATTATGCATCTTCTAGTAGACAGGGTGATGACAGAAATGAGCATTTGTTTATGGTGCAGCACATGAACAATTCTGTGACAAGTGTAGAAGAAAGCAACGATGTATGGTATGTTGACTCAGGTGCATCAAACCACATGACATGTCATACAGAATGGATGGAGGATGCAAGGAAAATGGAAAAACCAGGATTTGTGGAGACTGGTGATGATATTGCACATCCTATTTTGCAGATTGGAAAAATTCATTTGTCTATGCAGGATGGGAAAAAGAAGTACCTGTCAGATGTATTTCATGTCCCGAATATCACCAAGAATCTAATTTCTGTTGGTCAAATGGTTGAGCAAGGCTTGCAGGTCAGATTTAATCCTCATGGATGCTTTGTTGAGGATATGAAAAATAAAGGTTGCTTGATAGCAAAAGGAAAGAAGAAGGGCAGAATGTTTACATTGGATGTAGAGATGCCTGAATTGAGTGCAGCAATGTTTGCGCATGGGACCGATGTAGTTGCAGATATTGATATCTCGCATAAACACATTGGTCATGTTAATGTACAGCGACTTAAATCAATGCAGGCCCAAAATATTGTTGCAGGATTGCCTAAATTCAAGGTTGCAGAAATGCATAAGGTATGTGAAGCCTGTCAGTTTGGAAAACAGTCAAGGAAACCATTTCCTAGACATGTTCAAGAGAGTAAGAAGCCATTGGAATTAATCCACTCTGATGTGTGGACTACTAAAGCTGCATCTCTTGGAAGTTGTCATTATTTTATCACTTTTATTGATGACTATAGCAGAAAAATTTGGGTGTATTTTATAAAAAAGAAAAGTGAAGTTTTTGGGCATTTCAAAACTCTTAAAGCTATGGTTGAAAAAGAAACAGGCCTGCAAATAAAATGCCTAAGGTCAGATGGAGGGGGAGAGTACCTCTCAAATGAGTTTGCAAGGTTCCTGCAGGAGCATGGCATAAAGCAGCAATATTCATGCAGTCATACCCCACAACAAAATGGAATTGCAAAAAGGAAAAACACGCATATTGGAGAGGTATATCGTGCCATACTCAATGAAAAAGACCTGCCAGATTTTTATTGGGCTGAGGCAGTTGAGATCCAAGTTGGATCCAAAAGCTGAGAAGTGCATCTTTATTGGTTACTCTTTGCAGCAGAAAGGGTATAGATGCTATAACCCTTCTACTCGTAAGTTTACAGTGAGCAGAGATGTTGTTTTTTATGAGATGAGTAGCTGGTATAAACCAGTAAATGTGATTGATAATGTAGATGCACAAAATGGTAATGCTGCACAGAATTCACAGCAGCAGTCACAAGATATTAGTGGACCTGGAGCGTCCTCTAGCAGTGGTTCACATTCTTCACCATGGACAGGCAGATTGAGATCAGGAGAATATTCTTAAAGCAATGCAGATAGTGGTATGCAAGTATCACGAAAAGGAAAAAAGAAGGTAGATCAGCCCATGTTTGATGTGAATGCAGGTCACTCTTATGTGGATGGTGAATCCAGTGGCTCAGAACAGAACATTGGTGATGAGTTGGGTATTCCTTCTATTGTTACACCTGGAGTAAGGAAGATCAGGGATGTTTTGAGAGCACCTGGAAGTGAGCCTACTTTGCGTAGGTCTACCAGAGCTAGGTATCCTGTGGATAGGCTGAAATATGATGGATTTACAGCCATTCACTATGCATATATAGTCAAAGTGATACAGGAACCAGAACCCACTTCTTTTTAGCAAGCCATGGGAAAAGAAAAATGGGAGAAAGCCATGGATGAAGAAATGGATGCCTTGGAAGCAAATGCTACATGGGAGTTGGTACCTTTGCCTAAAGATAAGAATGAAATTGGTTGTAAGTGGGTTTATAAGGTGAAGCACAATGTAGATGGTTCTGTGAACAGATACAAGGCAAGATTAGTAGTCAAGGGGTATGCACAAAAATATGGCATTGACTATGAAGAAACATTCAGTCTGGTTGCAAGGATGGCAACCGTAAGAGCAGTCATTGCTATGGTTGCATCAAAGGGATGGTCTTTACATCAGATGGATGTAAAGAATACCTTCTTGCATGGTGATTTGCAAGAAGAGGTCTATATGGAGTAGCCACCAGGTTATGTGCATGCTTTTCATCCTGAGTTTGTTTGCAGGTTGAAGAAAGCCTTGTCACTATTGGCTTTCAGATCTCCAAGGCAGATTTCTCACTTTATGTGAGAAAAACAGGGAAAGGTATTATGCTGCTTGTCATTTATGTTGATGATTTGATTATCACAGGTGATAGTGATGAACATATCCTTCATGTGAAAATGCTATTGAAGCAAAAGTTTGATATGAAGGATTTGGGAGAGCTGCGTTATTTTTTGGGCATTGAGGTGATTAGATCACCAAGTGGGATATGGCTCTTGTAGAGGCAATATGGATTGGACATGCTATCCAAATATGGGATGACAGGCTATAAGCCTATTTCAGTTCCTTTGGAGCAGAATGTGAAGTTGAGCGCAGATGCAGGTGAGCTTCTCGAAGACCCTACTATGTATAGACTCATAGTAGGAAGTTTGATTTATATGACTATTACCAGGCCATATTTGAGCTATGCTGTTGGATTGGTAAGTCAGTTTGTGCAGGCTCCAAGGAAACCACATTTGGATGTGGCTAGATGCATACTCAGATATGTGAAGTCCACATTGCAGTATGGACTATTTTATGAGACTGGGGTTCAGATACAGTTGCATGGATACACTGATGCTGATTGGGCTAGTAATATTTCTGATAGATGATCTACCAGTGTATATGTGTTCTCTTTTGGGAGTGCTGCAGTCTTTTGGAGCAGCAAGAAATAGCCTATAGTTGCCTTGTCGAGCACAGAGGCTGAGTACAGGGGTGCAGCAATGCCTGCATGTGAGGTAGCTTGGTTGCATAAGCTACTTTATGATATGCATCAGCCTACAAATAGGCCAGTTGTCATTTATTGTGACAACATGAGTAGTATACACTTGGCAAATAACCCAATCTATCATGCTAGAACAAAGCACATTGAGGTGCATTATCACTATGTGCGGGAGAGGGTTTTACTAGGTCTTATTGATCTAGTTTATGTCAACACAGAGGATCAGTTAGCTGACATATTCACGAAGGCATTGGGCGCAGAGAAGCTGCGCAAGTTCAGAGACTTGCTTGGTGTGCAGGAATTGGGATTGAGCTCAAGGGGGAGTGTTGAGATATCGAGCTCCACTCGTGATATGACAGGGTGACCGTTGTGCACTTATGTCACCGACTTGTCAGTTGCAGATGCGGTTGGTACACTGCCCATGAATAGTAGCTAGATGACAGCTATCCTTATCTACTCTAGTTTGTGGCTCAGTTAGTATGCCACCTTAGTTAGTTGAGTTTGGTTTGAGACCCATATATAGGGTTCTTCTATTTCTATGTAAGAGAGTTCTTTTTGGCTTACACAACTAAGAAGAGGAAAACTGTTTTTCAGCCTCCACCTTTGTGTGTATTCCCCCATTGTGCAAGCAAGAAAGCTACAAGTGAGACTCCTTCCTTCTCTCCCACAATCTTGACACATATGAGTTCATCTCAACCCTCTGACCTCGAATATGTAAAGTTGAGCAAAAATGAATAGCTTCACGATTTTCAGATCTTCCAACCACTTGATCCTTTTTAAGTTGGTTTGTAGATAAGCAAACCGGTGGGCGGCTATATAGTAGATTCCTGAGGTACCCGTCCATCTTCGTTCCATGTACAAGGGTGATGGATTATAGATCTGATCTAGGATGTTCATCATCACAACCCTTTGTCTATAAAGCGGAGAATGCATTGCAGTCATAAACATGACTCCAAATACCAAGAACTTGTTCCATGCTTCATAATTCTGCAAGATAGCATTGAAGGTAAGGAAATGTTTGGATAGCAACATTTGCTTTACTTCAACTTATTAAGATTTCATAAAAACAATTCAGTTGTTGGTCGGCTCTGATACAACTGTAATGTGTCCACTTGTATCTTCAGGACACGTCTTAGCAGTCCATCGGAAAGGGTGTCTAGAAAGCTCCGCCCGGCACTCGCATGGAGTGTTACAGGGTTTGCGATCTAGGGCTTTCCGCGTTTGCCACATAGCGGAAGTATTCCGGCCGTTCCCACTTAGGATCGACTTGAATTAGGGTTTTCCTTATTGGTCATTTCCTAACAGCAACTAGCGTTGGACACAAGCGAACTACTTTACGTAGAAACTCTAGGTCCGAAGCGGCTTCACGCTGCACTTGGTTCAAGGAGAATGGGAAACGAGAGGGATGCAAAGCTCAACCTCTCTGCCATAGGGCATAGTCCCATTCCTTTCCCCTAAAACAGCGTAAATTGGGTTCACTTATAACTCTAGGTCAACGCTTTAGTTGTTCATGTTCTTTGATGATCTTCCTGCTGTCGATCGTGAATTTGAGAAAAGTTCCCGGCCAACCGGGACCACCCATTCGTAGGACGGGCCTATGGCCCATCCTCCGCACTTTCCTCGGGTTGTTTTAGTTATTTATTTACCTAACACATTAGTAACCCGACTCCTTTGAATCGAGCATTTGGAGAGTCTTTGCCCATGTTAGACTTACGGGAACAGTAGCAAATCAACTTCAGACTTATTAGATTTGAGCAGCAGAAGTGTTGGTTAAGAGACACAAGTGCTAAAAAACACTAATTGAGTGACAATGAATACCAAATCTGTAAAGTCCTTTACTCTTTTTAAATCCAAGTGTAATCTTCCCCTTCTTGATTTGATGCTGATACTTTCAAATCTGAGTGACAGTACTTTAATGAAATTCAGAGAGTATTGCTCAGTGATTAAAATCACTGTTGATAACTTCAGTGAGAGAAACAATGAAAAATGTCAGAATTTTGAAGCTTTGGCTATAGCTTTTGCATTAGGGTTTCTGGGGGCAACCTGGTTTTTTGCTGATTGCAGGAGCTATAGTGGATCATTTTCAAAACTTTTTTTATCAAAATGAAGCTTGAATGATGGGCTATCAATGCCCTATCATGGTCATCAACATCGCGACCTGTAGTGATGGCGGCAGCAGCTCGAACGTTAGCAGGCGCAATTCTAACAGATTTCCGCGATTTCCGCAATGCTGTGGTCAGGGCGCAATAATGTAGTCGATTTTCGTGCCAGGATGAAGTGCCTTGAGTAGAGGAACAACTTTGTAGAAGACAGCATGAAGAGTTATGCCCTCTATTGCAAGATCTAGCTCCTCAAAGTTGGCAGGGTCTATCTGGCTATGGCAGAAACACATGGCAGCAACTGTGTAGACTCACAATGCTGAGCTTGAAATGGCCTAATGTTGAGCTCTGAGGTGATAGAGAGGAGCTCCAAGAGCAGGGCTACAGTTCTCCAGAAGAAAGCTTGTCAAGATCTTGTCTGATTGAAGAGATCTAAGAGCTTGAAGCAAGATAGGTGCAAGGTGGCTATGGCTGCCAAGAAGATCAATTGAAGATGGAGGTGGAAAATGAGAACCATGAGCTGACCTGAGGTTAAGAGGGACTGAGAGAGCAGAGAAGGGAGTTATGCCATGCCCGACTAGGCTCTGATACCATGTGAGAAATGCGGGATCTAGAGCATGGCAAAACCAGAAGCTATGGAGGATGAAATGAGAAGTGTAGACTCATGATGGAGAAGACAAAGACACTGTTTGTTACACAAGTGAATTAGGTTCCAAGATTGAGACTTGGACTCATAAACACAATCTTGTGTATGTGGACAATGACATTGACACTTCACTGAAAAGAAAAGAGTACTATCATTGCATTAAGAAAAAAAGGAAGCAAGTACAATGCTTTATAGGAAAGTAGGAAACTGCAGTAGGCACCATTGTGCATATGGGATAGGTTAGCCTGCATATCCTTGACCCTGAGACTCCATACAAAGAGGTTGTTTAGTGAGTGTGATTGCTGATTCTCAACAGACTCTCTCCATTTGGCCATTAGTTTGAGGGTGATAGGCTGTACTGAAACAAAGTTGAGTCCCAATCGCCTCAAATATCCCTCTCCAAAAGTGAGATGTGAAGAGGGAGTCATGGTCACTAATGATCCTTCTAGGCAAACCATAGAGTGAGAATATCTCCTTAATGAATAATCTGGCAATATCTAAAGCTTTATAGTTTGTCTTGACTTGAATGAGATGTGCAACCTTGGTGAGCATATCTACTATAACCATAATTGAATTTTATCCTCCTTGAATTGAAGGTAACCCAATAACAAAGTCCATGTTGATAAATTCCCACTTCATTTGAGAAATTTCAAGAGGTTGTAGCTTCCCAGGCATCTTGACATGCTCTGCCTTAATGCATTGGAAAGACAAACATTCTGTGACATATTTGAGTACATCTCCCTTAAGTCTTCCCCAATAATAGCTTTCCCTAACCGTGTTTAGGGACTCAACATATCTAGGATGACCTAAAAAGGGGGAGTCATGTGCTTCCCAGAGTATTCTCTGTTTAAGTTTCTTGATTGAGGGAATGCATAATCTTGTCCTAAAATAGACAAGTCCCTCATTGATAGAGAATTCTTGATACATGATCTTAAGTTTGGGGTTTTGGTCTTTTTCCAAAATCTCCTTTATCATCTTTAGATATTTTGGGTCATGGCTAGCTTCCTCCTTAGTTAATTCAAGGATAGGGTTACTAGGCATTGACACCATAATTGCTAATGGTTCCACCATTGAAGGTTCCTCCAAAATAAGAGAATTGAGGAACTCCTTGCAACTTAAGGCATCAGTGACCACATTCTCCTTACCATGTATACCTGATCTCAAAGTATATTCTTGTAGAACCTCAACCAGCAAGGTTGCCTCATATTGAGGTCAGCCTGGGTGAAGATCCATTTGAGGCTCTTGTGGTCTATGACCAAGGAAAACTTGTTGCCAAGCAAATAGTGTCGCCAAATTTTGAGAGCATGAACAACTGCTAGCAACTCCAGGTCATGAGTAGCACAATTCTTCTGATGGGTTTTTCGCTTCCTCGAAGAATATGCTATAGGATGACCTTCTTGCATTAGTACATAGTCTCGTGCAAGTGAGCTAGCATCCGTGAGAACTTCAAATTACTTGCTCAAGGCAAGTATTTTTAGAATTGGTGCTGTCACTAAGCTATGCTTGAGTTGATCAAAACTTGATTGTTCGGTGGGCATCCACACTATGGCAACCTGCTTTTTTAGAAGATTTGTGAGGGGTGCTGCAATTAAGGCATATTCCTTAATGAAAATCATGTACCATCCTATCAGGCCAAGAAAACTATGCACTTCTTTGATAGTGGTTGGTGGAGGCCACTCTTGGACATCCTTAACCTTTGTAGGGTCTACATGGATTCCTTCTTCTAACACAATAAACCCAAGATATTTGATCTGTCTCTTGAGGAAGGCACACTTTTTCTTCTTAACATAGAGCTTGTGTGTCCTCATGGTCTCAAGGACAATGTGAACTTGGGGTTCCTGATCCTCATTTTCCTTGGAATAAACCAAGGTGTCATCAAAGAAGACAAGTACAAAATCATCTAGATATGGTCTAAAAATGTCGTGCATTAGCCTATTAAATGTGGTAGGGGCATTAGTCAATCCAAAGGACATTATTGTGAATTCAAAATGACCATATATAATATTGAATGCCATCTTAGAAATATCCTCATCCTTAACGTGGATCTGGTAGTATCCTGACCTCAAATTAATTTTGGAGAAGGATTTTGCTCCCTACAATCGATCAAGTAACTTCTCTATCCTTGGGATAGGGTATTTATTCTTGAAGGTTACTTAGTTCGGGTCTCTATAACCGATGCAAAGGCAAAGTGTTCCATCCTTCTTCTTCTGGAACAAGACTGGAGCCCCCCAAGGGGAACTGTTGGGGCGCATGTACCCTTGGTCTAATAGTTGTTTGAGTTTTTTTTTTTAATCGATAGCTTCTAGAATGGATATCTTGTAGGGCCTTTTTGCAATTGGTGCAGCACCTAGCATTAGCTTAATCTCATGGTCAACTTCCCTAGGTGGTGGTAGTTCTATCAATTCTTACGAGAATACATCCGCGTACTCTTTTAACCATGACAGTTCTTCATTGGAGTCCTCTAAATGTTCCGACTTGTTTAACATGATCAAATAGATGGGCAATCCTTTCCTTATCCCTTATGCTATTCACGTTGCCTTGGCTAGCTAGATCTTTAGTTTACTAGCTTCTCCTTGAGCTGTAACTAACTCACCTTTAGGATTTCGAAACGAAACTTGGCCCTTTCCACAATGGATGTGAGTGTCATTGGGGACTAGCCAATCCATCCCAAGTTGGCACTCATTACCCTGAACTTAACAAATGTGGGCTCTTTTTCGAGTAGAAATTCCACCTTGTTAGTTTGTCTTGCAGAAAAAATTTCTCACCCATTTACTAATTCAACAAGCAAAGTAGGTGCATGTATAGTGGCTATTCCTCCTAACCTTCTTGAACAAGCTAGTGAAATGAAGGAATGAGTACTGCCACAGTCAATCAGGGTTTTTAATTTCTTACCTTGGTAATCTGATGGAGTTTGGATCATCGAAAATTGGTGATTCGGCCCCTTTTTATGGAGATCGGCATGAGTTGATGCCCTCTCAATCTCAGTTTCCATGGATGGGTCTTCTCCTTCATTGATTTCCTTAATGGTGATATTGGAAGTTTTTGCTTCCGATTGTTGCACGACCATGGCCATGGGTAGCTATGGCTTGCCCATTGAACTTTCCTTGATGGCGATCTTTGCCAAGTTTGGGACATTCTCTTTTGAGGTTCTTAGGTTCCTTGTAGTAAAAACATCACAGATTCTGGTCATTTATTTGAGTGGGGACAAAGTTACTAACTGCATTTTCCTTTGACTTCTTCCATTGGCCTTGAGTTTATCCTTGCACCATTTTAAATTGAGCCTTCAACATCCCTAGATTCTGGTATTTGTGAGACTAGGGTTTATTATTCTTGGATTTTGGCTGAACTTCTTGGGCAATGGGTTCCGCTCTTATCAATGCATCTTGTAAATTCAAGGACGCATTGATTCCAATCAAGTGTTCATTGGTGGATTTAGCCCATTAGAGAACTTAGAGAATTGTTGGACCTGTAAGTTTCAGCTTGGCAATCATAACTTGGTTTGCAAGTGCTATTCCTGGTGCATTGAAGTAATCCTCCATGGATTCAATCCATACTTTAGCATAGGCTTCAACAGTCTTCCCTTTCCCATCAAATTCCAGTGGTTTGATTTGTTTGAGAAGAAACTTCTTCTCTTGTGCCTCTGTCGGGCTTAGTGCGGGAATAGGGTTTTGATTTTGTGTGTGGGATTGTATCTGGTTCAATTTAAATTTTTGAGTTAAGATTGCATTTACACATCTCTTCACAACTTCTCTCAATGCGTAGATTATTTTTCATCAGTACTATGCAACAAGTCAAATAATCATAAAACTCTCATTATCCATAAAGAGGCATAAGCCTTAAGTACAACTATTCAGGGATAGATAGAGATTGGCTAGGATGATTTTTCTTTCATAAGAGATACATCAACGCCAGGTTAATAATTCCTTATGGGGAAAGAATAGTAATATGGGTTTGGGGAATGGATTCTCAAGAAGAAGTGACTAAGTCATGGGAAGTTTAAGAAATCCCCGTTTTTTATAGCCATGCCATTTGTTTTGCCCCATTACTTTAATTATATCTGCTAGCAAGACTTTGACCACCTCCTCATAGATGTAGCGAGTTTGTTCTACCTGTTGGCATCCGATGTGCATGATCGAGTTCACACATGCCTCATGGAAGATTAATAACTTAATAATCTTCAAGTCCTCCAACCATTTTAGACTCTCCAGATTGATTTGAAGATAGGCAAGCTGGTTGGCATCTATGTAGTAGTAACCTGCACTCCAAGTTCAACGCCTTTTCCCATACAACTGTGAAGGGTTGTAGAGGCAATCTAGGATCCCCATCATGTCGGTTCTTCTGCAATAACTTGAAGAATTCATAGCAATCCTGAAAATAATATGAAATATGAGGAACCTGATCCATGCTTCGTAGGTCTGGTAGCAACAACAATCCAGAAGTGAGTAAAAGAAAAATGTTTTCTAGTGAAAACATCACATCACTCTTCTTGATTTATTATTATCTTGATTGTGTTATTTGTTGGTTCGCTCTGATAACAACTGTAACGTGTCTGGTCCTTGACATGTTTTAGTAGTCCATTGGGAGTCTAATCTAAAAGACGCTGACTGGCACTCCCACATAATGTCATAGGATTTTTCAATTAGTGACTTCCGAGTCTACTCCACAATTAAACATATCAACCAACCCTGTTAGGATCGACCTAAATCTTACTAGGTTTCTAATGATCAAGTCATTCCACAACCTTCTAGCAATGGTGTCCTTTGCATAGAGCATCTGAACCAAAGTGGACTCATATCCCACTTGGTTCAAAGAGAATGGGAAACAAGAGAGATGCATCACTCGGCCTCTCCACCAGTAGGGTAAAGTCCCATTCTAGTCCCCTAAAATGATATGAGCCAATGTTCTACCCTACGTTAACTACGGTCAATACTCATCATGGTTTGAATATTGAGAAGCCTCCCAGTTCTCTGGAACCACCCTGCCAAAGGACGAACCCATCAAGGGTTCGGTTCACCCACTTCCCTTGATAGCTTTAGTTTTCTACTTACCTAAGAGCACATTAGTGGTGACACATTCAAGCAGCTTCCTCAATTAACCCATTAGTCACATGTTCCTTTACATAATTTTATGCACTAACACGAAAGCAATTCAAAAAATTTTCTTGAAAAGTAAACTTTATATTAAAATTTCAAATGAAATACAATTTCCGTCCATAGATTGATTCTCACAATTTGTAAGGATGCATCTTATTATGCTCCAAGTTTCCACCCTTGCACTAGTAACAGGGCCTCGAGAATCCATCTTGAGTCATGTAGACCGTTCGAGTAGGACCTAGAGGTAGGGGATTTACATCCAAAGCCCCCCCGGCATTCAAGCATCCTCCTACGATCAAACTAGTCCATGGAGAGACCTGTCGTGGTGGGTTTTGTCCACATTCCCGTCACGGTTATTTAGAACCCCCTTGGATAGGGTTGGCGGCCAGCTGAGGTGGCCTGGCACACCCCTCCAAGAATTTAACTTGATTCTTTATATAAGATTCTTATGAGCTTTGGTTATGTAAAATATTACACGGCGCAGCGAACAGAATCTGAGATAGAGATAGAGAGTACACAACAGAAAAGAGGAGAATCAGTAAATTCTTTAGCTTCAAACAACTGATACAAAGATGGCTCTGTCCACCCGTGCGCTTCCACTGTGTGAAGCTTAGATGGCGATCTAGACAGACGATAGGTGAAGAGCTTAAGGCTAGCTGGAACAACAACTCTGATTGGGTGAAAGATGAGTGATCGATGGTTGTGAAGGGGTTTATCTTTTATATCCCATGAAGGTTGTTAGGTTGGCCTACCGGCCTACTGATCGCGACCTACCATATGAGCCTCCACTAGTCGGCCAGGGAATATTCCCTTTACCATCGGGTTGGGGGCGCTGCCCCTGGACCCCCGCCAGGGGGGCCGCTGGCCCCCCTGGGACCCCCTAGCCAAGGGCCGCTTTCGCGGCCCTCGGACCTCGCAATAGGGGCCCCTTTTAACTCCCTTACCCCGCAACTTGATGCAATGCGCCTCAAGTTGCTACCAGCTTAACCACTCCATCTAACCCAAAGATTAGACCCACAACGGTCACCTTTTTGCCATCCGGTCAGATAGACCTCATCTGATATACAAGTTAGGACTCAACCAATTTCCGGGCTCACATTTGGCTTCTCCTCATAATGGGGGCCTTACAACTTTGAGCACCATGGATCATTGGTAGCACCTAATGAGGGTGGGGCGTTGATCATATCTAACACCCCCCTCAATGTCCACCCATAGGTGAACTATCTCCTTGGCCCAATGCCGAGTCTCTGAAGATGAACTTGAAGAAGATCCTTCGTAAGTGCTTTGGTGAGGATATCTACTCCATTCTCCTCTGTTGGACAGTAGACGAGTTCCACTATCCCATCCTCCATCAAATCACGCACATAGTGATACTAGATCTCTATATGTTTGGTGCGTGCATGAAACACTAGATTTTTGGCAATGGCGATGCAACTCTGATTGTCACATCTTAGCACCGTTGGTTGTTCATCCTGCACTCCCATATGCCATAGAATCCTTCTCAACCATACTGCTTCACATGCAGAAAAACAAGCTGCCTTGTACTCTGCTTCGGTAGAAGAAAATGCCACTGTTGGCTGCTTCTTACTAATCCAAGAGAAAATTCCTGAACCCAAAGAGAAACAATAACCAGAAATTGACTTCCTGGAATCACTGTCTCTTGCCCAATCTGAGTCACAGTTCCCCACAAGAGAAGTTCCGAAACTGTATGTGATACCATAGTCAAGAGTTTTCTTCAAGTATCTGAGCACCTGCATCCCAGCCTTCCAATGACTCTCATGAGGTTTGTTTGAGAACGTGCTCAAAACACCAACATCAAAACTGATATCTAGTCTGGTGTTACACAAGTAGATCAAACTGCGACCAACCTCCTATACCTCCCAATGTCTGCTAGTGCTGATGTATCCTCGACGGATAACTTTGCATTCACCTCCATAGGTGTAGCTATCTCCTTGTACTCGATCTCCCATGCATACTTCTTCTGAGAGATGAAGATCTTTCCTGTCTCTTGCCAAACTTCAATCCCCAAACAATAGTGCAGCAAGCCCAAGTCTGTCATTTCAAACTCAGAACTCAAAGCCTTTCGAGTTTGGTTGATCATATCTTCATAGTCACCTATAATAAGAAGGTTGTCCACATATAGGACAATCACTACAGACTTTTTACCATCCCTGTAAACATACAAGTTAGCATCTGAGGCACATCTTTTGAATTTTAGGTTTAAAAAGAACTTATCTATCCACTGGTACCATGCTCTGGGGGCTTGTTTCAGCCCATATAATGCCTTCTTCAGCTTACACACTTTGTTCTCAAAATGGGGGGCCTCAAACCCTGGTGGCTAAGCCACGTACACCTCCTCCTTGAGGTCGCCATTTAAGAACACTGACTTAACATCCATTTGGTACACTCACCACTTCTTGTGGGCAGCCACTGCAAGTACCGTGCGAATAGTGGTCATTCTGGCAGTTGGGGCAAATGACTCTTGAAAATCAAACCCTTCAACTTGTGAAAATCCTTGGGCAACCAGTCTAGCTTTGTACTTTTCTAAGGTATCATGAGCCTTGTACTTTACCTTCCAGATCCACTTGGTGCCAATAATCTTCCGCTTTGCCGGTCGATCCACTAGCTTCCAAGTGTCATTCTTCATTATGCTGTCATACTCCGCCTGCATAGCAGCCTTCCATGATGGATCTGCAAGTTCTTCTTCTAAGTCAGTTGGCTCCTTTACTTCTCTCATAATCTCAATCATCAAGTCCATATTGACTATGTGAGCAGAAGCCCTCCTTTGCTCCTCTATTCTCTGAGACCTCCTTGGTCCATCTACCTTCTCCTCAACAGATGCAGGCATAGGATTATTGTGGTCATAGAGCTGCTTCACCCAGCACAGCAATGACTTTTCCGGTGGGGTGATGTTAGGTTGGTGAACTTTTTCCTCATCATCTGAAGACGATGCTTCCTCCTCCTTAAGGATAGGGATAGCTCTCGGGACAGGTTCATAGTGGACTACTTCTTCGCTTGATGATAAAGTGGAAGGACTTGCCTTCTCCTCCTCCACTATATGCGGCTCCTCCTTGAACACCACATCATGGCTCGCAATGATCTTCTTTGCCTCTTGGTCATATAATTTGTAAGCCTTCTGCTCATCACTATAACCCAAGAAGATACATTTTCTGGTTTTTGGTTCTAACTTGTTTCTCTTCTCATCTGGAACATGTGCATAACATTCACATCCAAAAATTCTGAAATGTGAGACAGATGGTTTCTTACCAGTGTAAGCCTCATGAGGTGTTTTTCCCTTGAGAGTCTTTGTGTAGCTCCGATTTAGAATGTAGACTGCAGTATTAATAGCTTCAGCCCAAAAATGGTTAGGCAATCCCTTGCTCTTTAGCATGCATCTTGCCATCTCCACAATGGTGCAATTCCTGCGTTCCACAACACCGTTCTGCTGAGATGTGTGAGGCATCGTCAATTGACGCTTGATCCCTTTGCTCTTGCAAAAGCCTTCAAACTCCTTTGAGTTGAACTCACCACCACCATCTGTTCTAAATTTCTTCACACTTTTCCCTGTTTCATGCTCAACAAGTTTTAGCCATTCTTTAAACTTACCAAAAGCTTGAACCTTATCACGAAGGAAGTACACCCACATCTTCCTACTGTAGTCGTCGACCATCAACATAAAATAAGAAGATCCCTCAAGGCCTGTATAGGCATCTTACCACACAAGTCAGCATGCACCAACTCTAGAGGAGCCTATGCTCTATTCTTGCTTTCTTGTGGAAATGCCTTTCTCTGTTGCTTGCCCATCATACAAGCTTCACATGGTTCCTTCAATTCAGTTATTGTAGGTAGGTGAGCAACCATACCTTGCTTTTGCATCTCCTTCAACACTGCAAATCCGATGTGTCCAAACCTTTCATGCCAAAGCTTACTTGTGCCCACTCCAGCGGTGGCTATAAGAGCACTTAGCTCATACAGGTTGTTCCTTCTTTCTCCTTTGCCAACAATTGTGCCAGCACTATCAAGAATTTCTGCACCTATCTTCTTGAACCTCACTTCATGACCAAGATCAATTATGGCAACTGATAAAAGATTTCTCCTGATTTTGGAAACATACAACACATTTGAAAGCCTTTTGACTTCACCATTTGCAGCAACAAAAGAAATAGTACATGTGCCCGCAACAAGGCATTTAGCATCATTTCCAACCGTCACAATGATGGATTCTTGTAGAGGCTGCATAGAACTGTATAGACCTTTCTTGTTGGTCATGTGACGAGAGGCCCCACTATCCAACACCCATGAGTCAGTGGTAGATTCTTCTTGCGCCGTGGAGCACACTTCCTCGATGGTTGCCATGAATAATTCCAGCTCTGCTTCAGCGGTATTGGCTGTCTCTTTCCCTTTACTTTTAAGGGTACCATTCTTTTCATCTGCCTTCTTGACACAATAATCTGCAATTGCATGTCCTTTCTTCTTGCAGTAGAAGCACTCTCCTTGAAACTTCTTCTTTCTGCCCTTCTTCTTTTTGTCACCATCATTTTTGGTGGAGGAACCACCTTTGCCTTTTGCATTGGCAGAGAATGCAGCATGTCCATTGTTACTTTCTTCTCGGGCTTTTAGCCTCAACTCCTCCTCCATTAATAATGCACAAAACTCCTCAAAAGTCAAAGCTTGAGGTCTCACCTGAGTATTAAGGGCAGTTACTAGTCCATCAAACTTTTGTGGACAAATCCGAAGACAACTCCGAGCTAGCTCTTCTCTAGTCTTTTGTATCCCAGCGCCAGCCATCTGGTCGCGCAGATTCTTAATCCGAGTGATGAATGCTTCAACCGTCTCTCCTTCAACAAACTTCTCCGCTGCTAGTTGATTCTCCAAGTTTTGAATCCTTGTTTGGTTTCGTGTTTCATACTAACTCCTTAGTATATTCCAAGCCTCTGATGCTTTGGTTGTATGCTGAATCAAAGTCAGAACACTGTCAGAACAGCTTCTAACTAAGGCACACAATGCATCTGCATTCCTTCGTTTCCAAGCTCGTAGAAGATCTGCATTCAGAGGAATCATCACACTAGGATTTGATGGGTTGGGGGTAGGCTGTGGTTCTGCGTCAGTCCCCAGCACAATCTCTAGAAGCTCATAAGAATCAAGGATAGTTGTAATTTTGAACTTCCATAAGGTGTAGTTTGTACCATCTAACTTGCCTTCGCTGAAGGTTGGTGGACAAATCCTCAGTGTTTGAATAGCCGGTACAGCAGCACCACCTCCTACACCGCTTCCTGATGCGCCAGAGCCGCTTCCGGAAGTCGACATAGTTTCTCTTTGCTGTTGAAGCCTTTGCCTCTTGCACACTCTTCGATCTCTAGAGCCCCCTGGGCTCTGATACCATGTAAAATATTACACGGCGCAGCGAACAAAATCTGAGATAGAGATAGAGAGTACACAACATAAAAGAGGAGAATCAATAAATTCTTTAGCTTCAAACAACTGATACAAAGATGGCTCTGTCCACCCATGTGCTTCCACTGTGTGAAGCTTAGATGGCAATCTAGACAAAAGATAGGTGAAGAGCTTAAGGCTAGCTGGAACAACAACTCTGACTGGGTGAAAGATGAGTGATCGATGGTGTGAAGGGGTTTATCTTTTATAGCCCGTGAAGGTCGTTAGGTCGGCCTACCAGCCTACTGACCGCGACCTACCATATGAGCCTCCACTAGTCGGCCAGGGAATATTCCCTTTACCATCGGGTCGGGGGCGCTGCCCCTGAACCCCCGCCAGGGGGGCCGCTGGCCCCCCTGGGACCCCCTAGCCAAGGGTCGCTTTCGCGGCCCTCGGACCTCACAATAGGGGCCCCTTTTAACTCCCTTACCCCGCAACTTGATGCAATGCGCCTCGAGTTGCTACCAGCTTAACCACTCCATCTAACCCAAAGATTAGACCCACAACGGTCACCTTTTTGCCATCCGATCAGATAGACCTCATCTGATATACAAGTTAGGACTCAACCAATGTCCGGGCTCACATTTGGCTTCTCCTCATAATGGGGGCCTTACAACTTTGAGCACCATGGATCATTGGTAGCACCTAATGAGGGTGGGGCGTTGATCATATCTAACAGGTTTAAAAATCCTTTTACAAATAGTGCTCCTAAAATTATAAGCACAAAAAATAATGTGGGTCGGTGCTTAGAATACCTGCTAAGGTGGAGTTCCTTTTTGAACAGTTAGCATTCAACCTTCAGATTTTTCTTGCCTTAGTGAGATTGGCCATGATGCGTTTGCATAAAATCCTTAACGTTATCATCCATATCTCTTGCGTGACAGAGGTATCCTAGGTAGGTCTTCTTACTCCTAGATGAGTAATTTACGCTTCATCGCTGTCGTATTGCTGCGCATTCGAGGTGTGAAATCCACCCAAAAGTTGTGTGTGGGATTGATACTTTGTACATATTTAGTTGTTGTAATTATACTTTTGTTCTGCGTGGAAGAGGGTTTGGAGCAAGAGGAACTTATTAATAATGCTCTAGTTGGCATGTCTTGTCAAGTGATCAAGGCGATTTTGATCAACCAACCACTCCTTTCTTATCTATTTACCATCTGGATGAGGTGGATCCTGTTTTCCCCAAGTTTGATGTCTTGGGTGCTATGCAACATCTTATTAAAGCTATGCAGACAGAACCAAACAGCTTCTTACAACAATACATCTGTTACAACCGAGCTCAAAAACTGTCTATTTCAATCTCACTAGGGTATGCTGTCCAAGTTTATCCTTACATCCTTTTTCCAAGGGATTTACAAAGACCAGAAATCACCTTCAAGGCTTGGAATTCAAGAGATAGTGGAACTGATTTTGATGTGGACACAAGAAGGTCCTTGAGGTCAATCTCTAACAGGCCGTTTGTTTTCTTCTTGGAAAACATAGTCATGGAAAAGAATCAGTGTGGTAGAGAAGAACAAGAACCATTTGCATTGACACCAGATGTGATAATGCACTTGCTTCGCCTCCATAGGCGTCATGTGTATGTTAGAATATCAAGCTCATTTAGTGTGTGTTGACCGACATGAGCTGGACACAGCTAGTCTAGCCATAGTAGTTAGATACATTAAATAAGTCGGTGCCTTTGGTGTGAATGGTCCTATGACCGTAGGTTGTATCTTTCACTATTCAGTGTGGTTTGAATATAGTGTGTGAGAGAGGAAGCTGGTTGCTTCACTCTGTCTGTCATCTATCTGCCTCTTTGAATCTGAACATGGTATCAGAGCAGGACTTGGTGGATCTCTGAGAGTTGGAGAAAGTGAAGATCTACTTCCAGGAAGTGAAGACTCATTTTTCTTTTGTGCAGACAGGCTGCCATTGTGGACTGCAGGTAGGCATTTGTTCATTACACACTCCAGGGTCAAGATCAAAGCTTGTGGCTTCTTGAGAGCCCTGAGGAGGTTGGTTAGAGTGCATTTGGGTGTGGCATCAACATCACCATCATCATCTTCATCAGCAGGAACTGGAAACAGAGGTCTGCAATCAGCGTGATTGCGCCTGTTTGGGCTGAAGGCCTGCACTGTCTACTGCAATCACTGGTGACCATAAATGGGTCATGAGAAGCATGTATGGCTATTGAAAAAGGTCTTTGTGAAGTACATGGAGTAACTACTTGTGGTTGAGCTCTGATATGAGCTGAAACAGAGTGGGCAGAACTGTGTAAATTGTCTGCACTGCTGTATACACAGCATACATGGAGTCTACAACACTTTGAAGAGCATTGGAAGCTCTTGAGTATGCCCAGAAGCACCTGTGAAGTATAGGTACATGCTGGAGGCTACATGTACTTGTCTTGATCAATTGCAAGCTGAGTTTGGTGGCTGAAATACACAGATCTGAAGCTTCTTTTGTGGCTGGAAACTGTCTTGGATTGTGGGCAGTAAGCATTTTGCTTTCTACTGAAGCACAGAGTGACAGATGTAGACATCTGAAAGACATATATACTGTCATATGCATGTTAGAATTGTCTTGGGTTGAGAGGAGCATCAAAAGCCACTGAATACTGGAAGTTTGCAGCTGAAATAAAAGAAATTTTGTAGCAACAATTATGCAATATGGAAGTTCCGCATGGAAAACTTTCTAATAGGCAAAGGATATTGGGACTTAGTGACAGGTGTTGAGGCTAAACCTGAAGTTCCAGATAGGAATCCTACAGCTGATCAAAGACGAGCACATCGAGCTTGGACGGAAAGAGCTCGCAGAGTTTTACATTGGCTGTCATTATGTATCTCGGATGCTATGGTGATGCAGATCATGAACTGTAAATCCCCAGCAGATGCATGGAACATATTGGTCAGGTACTATGGCACAACTACGAGTGCCAGGAAGATACAACTGAAGCAAAAATTCAACAACATAGAGAGGAAAAACAGATCCATACAGGACTATGTCACGGAGATTAAAACCTTAGCAGATCAGCTCGCATCTGTTGGCTCACAGGTAGAAGATGAGGATATGGTTGCAGTGACCTTAAATGGCTTGGGTCCGGAGTATAAGTCTTTTGACACTTCAGTATCTGTGCGGGCTGAGATGCCTGATTTTAATGAGCTGGTTGCATTATTGATTGATGAAGAGGTGAAGCTTGGCTTAGCTACAAGGTCAAGCAGCTCTAAGAATAAGGATGCAGTTTTTTATTCGAATCAGCGTGGTCATGGTAGCCGTGGTAGAGGCTATGGATCTGGCAGAGGAGGCCAGCAGAATGCATCCTATAGTAAAAGCAATCAGCAGTCATCAAATGCAAGAGGTAGTGGCAACTTTCGAGGCAGGGGGAGATCGAACTCCCGTGGCAGAGGCTCATGGCAGCAGCAGCGTCAATCAGATAATCCAAATAAGGACAAGGATTGTCACTACTGCGGAAAGTATGGGCATATTGCAAAGGATTGCTGGAAGAAGCAGGGAAATCAGAAGGGCAAGCAGCATGGACATTATGCTATGTCCAGTCAGGCAGATGACTCTGGTGATAGACTGTTTGCCATGCAATATGTCAAAGATAAGGCTGCTGAAAAATCATCTGATGATGTAGTGTGGTACATTGACTCGGGGGCGTCGAATCACATGACCCCTCATGGTGATTGGTTCACGGATATGGTGGCTGAAAAGCATGGCTATGTATGCACAGGTGATGACACGCAACATAGCATTGAGCATAAAGGCAAAGTGCCTCTGGTTGTACATGATGGCAGGAAGAAGAATCTTCATGATGTTTTGCATGTTCCTTCGATTACGAAGAACCTATTGTCTGTGGGTCAAATGACAGAGCAGAACTTGCAGGTTCGCTTCAATAAGCATGGCTGCTTTATTGAAGAGTTTGGCAATGGATGCAAGTTGATCGTGAAAGGCCACAGAAATGGAAGAATGTTCACTCTTGATGCTACACTGCCAGAGCTGAATTCCGCTATGTTTGCTCAGGGTTCTGGCACTATCAGGGACTTAGAGATTTGGCACAAGAGAGTGGGGCATGTCAATTTGCAGAGGCTGCAGACCATGCAGAAGAAGCAGCTGGTAACAGGGCTACCTAGATTCCAATATTCAGATATTGGTCATGTCTGCGAGGCTTGCCAGTTTGGTAAGCAGTCACGATTGCCGTTTGTCAGGCATGTAAGACAGAGTACACGACCACTGCAGTTAGTGCACTCTGATGTTTGGGGACCAGCTCATAATGCATCTATGGGGGGTTCCAGATACTATGTATCCTTCATTGATGACTACAGTCGATATACCTGGCTTCACATATTGAAAACAAAAGATGAGGTCTTTGCTGTTTTTCAGAAATTTAAGGCACAGGTTGAGAAGGAATTTGAGTGTTACATCTCTTGCTTGAGATCTGATAGCGGTGGGGAGTATGTCTCCAATGAATTTGCTGATTTTTTGGCTGAAAATGGCATTCGTAGGCAGCTAACCTGCAGCTACACTCCGTAGCAAAACGGAGTAGCTGAAAGGAAGAACAGGGTTCTGATGGAAGCTGCTAGGGCCATGATGAATGAGAAGCATATGCCGCTTTACTATTGGGCAGAGGCTGTTGTGACAGCCGCATATATTCTAAACAGGACTCCCACTGCAGGCATTCATGACATGACACCGTTTGAGAGGCTCTATGGCTATAAGCCGAATGTAAGACACATGAAGGTCTTTGGCTGCCTTGCTTATGTGCACATTCCAGATGAGAAAAGGAAAAAGTTGGATCCCAAAGCGCATAAGAGTGTGTTCATTGGATACTCGCAGGAGAAGAAGGCATACAAATGTTATGATCCCTCTACCAGGGAGACTTTGGTAAGCAGGGATGTCATCTTTGATGAGCTGGGCTCTTGGTATGTCTCACCAGTTGCAGTGCCATCCGATTTGCCTTCCACTCATGTCTCTACAGTTGATATGCAGCAGAGCACTGCTATGACAGGACCTATCAGTCAGACAGTATCCCCATTGACAGGGAGATTGAGGAGCTCACCGTCCACTGACACGGGTATGTTAGTGAGGGGGAGACATGATGTCTTGGACAGCAAAGGAAAAGAGAAAGTTAGTGAGGATGGTATGATGACACCTGGCAGAATGACTTTGGGCTATGAGTCTAGTGATACTTTAGACAGCGAACTTGGTATTCCGACTGTCTATACGCCTGGCACGAGGCAGAACAGGTACATTCCGCCTCATGAGAGAGGTGAATCGAGTAGTGCACCACAGCCTAGACGATCGCAGAGGGTCAGATACCCTGTTGACAGGTTGACGTACTCTGGTTATTCTGCAAAGCATTATGTATACATGACAAAAGTGATGGAGATCAAAGAACCAGGTACTTATGCTGAAGCAGGAAAGGATGAAAACTGGTGCATGGCTATGGACGAAGAGATGAAAGCCTTGGCCGAAAATCAGACTTGGGATTTGGTACCACTGCCTGAAGGGAAAAGGCCTGTTGGCTGCAAATGGGTTTATAAAATCAAATGTAAGTCTAATGGCAGTGTAGAAAGGTACAAAGCAAGGCTGGTCGCTAAAGGATATGCTCAGCAGTATGGCTTGGATTATGATGAAACATTCAGCCCGGTTGCAAAAATGGCAACCATACGAACTGTTATTGCCTTGGCTGCTGCAAAAGGCTGGAAATTGCAGCAGATGGATGTTAAGAATGCATTCCTCAATGGTGATTTAACAGAGGATGTATACATGGTTCAGCCGGAAGGGTATGAGCACCCTGATTTTCAACACTATGTGTGCAGGCTGAAAAAGGCACTGTATGGGCTGAAGCAGGCTCCGAGAGCTTGGCATGCTAGGATCAGCAGTTACTTGCAGAGTCTTGGATTTGTTGTTGGCAGGGCTGATCACAGCCTATTTACAAAGAAGACTGACAGTGGCTTGGTAGTGCTGGTCATATATGTTGATGACCTGATAATCACTGGAAATGATGACATGGGAATTCAGCATGCTATGAAGATGCTGAAATCTGAATTTGACATGAAAGATCTGGGAGATCTGAAGTATTTCTTGGGTATTGAGGTCGTACCAGCTGAAAATGGCTTATGGCTGATGCAGAAGCATTATGCCATGGAAATGCTTAAGAAGTATGGCATGGCTGAATGCAAACCACTGGATACACCTCTGGACCAGAATGTAAAGCTAGACATGAACACTGGGGCTAAAGTAGAAGATGTGACTATGTACAGGCAGATGGTCGGCAGTCTGATTTACTTGACCATCACTAGGCCTGACTTGAGCTATGCAGTAGGGCTGATAAGTCAGTTTATGCAAAAGCCGAGAAAGCCGCACTTGGATGCAGTTAGACGCATCATGAGGTATGTTAAGTCCACTGTAGACTATGGGCTGTTCTATGTCAGAGATAAGCCCTTGATACTGATTGGATACACAGATGCAGATTGGGCAGGATGCTCAACTGACAGATGATCTACGAGTGGCTATGCCTTTGGCTTTGGTAGCGGCATGATCAGTTGGAGCAGCAAGAAGCAGCCTACGGTTGCTTTATCTAGTACTGAGGCAGAGTACAGGGGGGCTGCATTGGCAGCATGTGAGATTGCTTGGCTGCTCACGCTTATGGCTGACTTGGATATTCAGGTTGATGCTCTAGTGAAACTGTTATGTGATAATCTGAGTAGTGTACTCCTGGCCATGAATCCAGTTTACCATGCCAGGACAAAACACATAGAGGTACACTACCACTTTATTCGTGAGATGGTCCTTGCAGGAAAGGTTGATCTTATGCATGTGAGGACTGATGAGCAGGTAGCAGATATCTTTACCAAGTCTCTGGGTAAAGATAAGTTCTGTGGTTTTAGACAGCTACTTGGAGTACATATGCTGTCTTGAGCTTGAGGGGGAGTGTTAGAATATCAAGCTCATTTAGTGTGTGTTGACCGACATGAGCTGGACACAGCTAGTCTAGCCATAGTAGTTAGATACATTAAATAAGTCGGTGCCTTTGGTGTGAATGGTCCTATGACCGTAGGTTGTATCTTTCACTATTCAGTGTGGTTTGAATATAGTGTGTGAGAGAGGAAGCTGGTTGCTTCACTCTGTCTGTCATCTATCTGCCTCTTTGAATCTGAACAGTGTAGAGAATTTTCACAAACGAACAGAGAGAGAAGGTCCACCATTATGGACCGGGAAATGGATGATGACGAGATTCATTATGGGGATGACTATTTTTAAATGTGGGCTTTTGGAGGGAAGAAAAAAAAAGCGGCTTTTCTGGTTGAAAGGGAGGAAGTCTAAAAAAAGAGGATGAAGGCGAAAGGGAGCGCTATGATCGGATCCAGAGAGGTCGGGGAAAAACTGTCACATGTTCTTTTTGTGGGGAAGAAAACTAACACGTTTATTGCAGTGGAGAGGGACATGGTCGTGTTTCACTGATAGGTGACAATCATCTGCCGAGTTCACAGGTGGAATCAAGGGAGAACAAAACCCTTGGATGAAAGCGACAATCAGAACATTGAATTATGAACCGTGAAACAGCAGCAATACAACATACCAGTACCCGCACCAGAATCAAAGCAGTTTGACATTCGATTTGTTGTTCTCAACGGACTTTAAGCACTCATAAACCGGATACATGTAGCCAACGACCATTCTGAAATGCTACGGCATGATTCCCAGGTCAAACACAGATAGCAGGAAAAGCAGAAAGGATAAAGGCTTACATTATTCCTCTCGTAACGATGGATCCCATCGTGCCTAGAGCAAGGAGGATAAAGCAACGACGACATACCCTGCATCTGCTTCATTTTTCCTACTAACTAGAGCGCTGTTTAACGCAGTCTACCTGAGTCGATTACCTGACTTGTTCGTTGAGGAAAAGCCCAAGTGATCAAAGAATATATTTTTTTCCCAATCCTGCTTCTAGTGTGAATCCTGGATGCCTAATATATTTCCGTTTCAGTGGCCTTGATGTATCGGAAGAAAAGGATCGAATTGCTGGAGCTATGACTATGTGAATCCAGGCAGGAAGGCGATTACATAAGAGCACTACTATGTTTATAGAAGGGACTACACTAAGGCTACAATGGATTGAAGAAGTCTAAGATGATTGAATGTGCTTTGAAGGAGAGAATCGTTAAGTTTTGTTAATTTTTCTCATCCTCCTTCTTGTGTCGTTAGAGTGCTCATCGTCAGAGGTCAAGGCACACAGTTGTCATTTTGTTGGTTGCTTGATGAGAGAGCAGAATAACATTTAGGACAGATCTTTGCAGTGTTGTTGGAGGCTTCTTATCTCAGCGGGTTCAGGGAAAAACCATATAGAAATGTGTTGGCTGCTGGTCATCGTGGAACAGGGGCAAGTACCTCAAAGCATGAATATGACTAAAAATTGTGAATATGCTTCAATTGTTTTGGACAGCCAGGGTTGTAGACTCTCAGATGCTGCATTATGCTCTGTAAACCGAGCGTTTATGTAGCTGGTAAGAGTGACAGTTATGAGCTTGATTTGCTCAATCAGTTATCTTTTCCTTGCTGATGCCCTAGTTTAGGCTTAAATGCCTTTGAATCAGTTCAAAGCAACATCGACACGGCAAAGAAAATGAATGTTGTGCAAGTTTGATCTTATCATAGTTCTATTTGGAGGAGAGTAATGTATTTTGGGAGGCCTGTGACAGAGTTGTGACTGTGCAAGAGTTGTGTACATCTATGAAAATTTGCACCAGACCTGGTTGGCTGTTACAAAGTTTTATCTGTATAATAAGAGCTAAATGTATCTACAAAAACTGTACCTGACTACAAAGATGCCTTCATAATCCTAATCCAACCCCTTAAATCTTATTTCAGATTTCCTTGTTCCTTTGGAAAAGACAGGCTGTTTATATGACATGTGTATTCGACAAGTTGTTTATTAGAGATGCTCCAATTCAAATGTAGCTAAATGTATGACACATATTATCTAAAATTGAACTTTCAAATTGAATCTGATCTCGCTCGATTGATCTTCTATCCTGAAATTAGTCAAGGTCCTCTGTGGTTGTGACATTGCTTTCAAAAACCCTTCGACATCTTTGGTGAACCCGACATGAAAGCGTCGCAGAAATTTCAGGATGGGAGATACTTCAGCCTCTATTTCAGCTTCTTCTACAGTTCCAGCTGCGTCTACTTTAGCTCCATCAATGACTACTGTGTCAAGTACTTCAACGGAGGATCTAAAGCAGATTTTGCAGGATACGTCCATGTATATGCAGCTCCAAAATCAGCAAACACAATTGTATATGCAGCAGCAACAACAATTGCATCAACAGCAGTTGTCTAAGCAAAGGCAACTCTATTCGGAGCAGGAGAATGCAAGCAGCGCGACTAAGGCTATTGAAGCAATTGAAAATGAGAAGAAGCTATTTGACGGGCGTAATGTTTCAGCATATTTGAAGACATATGAGATCAAGATGGGGTTTTTTGGAGTTCCTGCTGGACTTATGAGTAAGTACTTCCTTCGTCTTGTCACACCTGCTTTGAGGACAAAAGTAACTGATCTTTTTATTCAAAATACACATTGGCAAGATTTTAAGAAGGCCTTGAAAGAAGAATACTTCCTTGAGGACTTTGGTATGGCTACTCGGTAGTCATTCCGAGAGTGGGTCTACATGCCAAACAAAGGTCTCGCTGCTTCGGAGTTGATTCGAGAATTCGAAGAGAGGTATAGTCAGCTTGATGCCATTGAACAAAGAGCATTGGATGTTGAAAAAGTTGAGCTTTTCTTGCAAGCTGCAGATCCTGCTCTTCAAGAAGAATTGGGTGAGCTTCTTGAAGATCGCATGAAGCCTATGGGTCTTAAAACTGATTGGCAAGATGCTCAGGATGCAGTCTCGACTTTGACCAAGAGAAGGATATGGAAGACTCGCCTACAGAATGGTTCCATGACACCTACACCATCATCAGCTCCTATGCCTACTTCTATCCCTGTTATTTCTTCTCCTCCTCAACCAGTTTCTTGGCCTATGCTAGTGCCTACTGTTTCCACTCCACCTATTCCTCCTGTTCCACGACTGATGCCTACACCTTCTGCTCCAAAACCATCCGCTCCATCGGTGCCTACCTCTCTTGATGACATAATCAAAGGCATTACAGATTTGACACTGGAGTCAGTCAAAGCGGAGTTGGTGGGAAAGTTGAAGGAGCAGTTTGCTTCGACTGCGCCTACTGCTTCTTCTAGCGCTCCTACTGCACCTAGGAGTGCTCCTAGTGCACCTAGGAGAAATCGGAGATGTATTTGGTGTGATAGTACAGACCATCAGCATTACAGGGATTGTGAATCTTTTCAGGATGCAAGGAGGCAGAATTTGGTATATTGGGGGCAAGATGGTAAGATTTGGTTGACTGAGACAGGAGCTCCACTTGCTACCAACTTTGGTAAAGGTGGAATGAAGAAGTTAGTGGATGACATGGCTGCGCGTACTTCTTATGTGACAGCTAGAGGTGATGCTTCTGCATATGGAGTCCAGATTGAGAAGGGATCAAAGACTCAGTCAGTGCTATGGACTTATGCTATGGAGACTGCAAACAAGGGGAAAATTCAACAAACTGTTTTGACTAGTGCAGGCTCTAGCATCAGATCAGAGACAGGTTGGGACTCGCCTGTTGACAGGTATTCTATTTATGCTTATTTGGCTAAGTCTCATGGTGTAGATGTACTTGTTGAGGAGAAGTGTAAGAGGGATGAAGAAAATCCAAGTGCAGCTAAGAAGACTAGAGGGGGTGAGTTTGTTACTCCACCTACTGCTGGACCATCTTCAAGACCAGGGCCAGATCGACAGATGGAGGATGCTCAAAAGAGAGAAAAGAGGCAAGAGCCTAGAGAGAGAAAGCAGCCAGGGTTCAGATTGATGTCCGATATTGAGACATCTATAGACATGAAGAAAATCTTTAATGATAAGATACTTGGCAGTGAGGTGACTTTCACTATTTCTGAGATTTTGGGCATCTCAAAAAGAGAGTTTCAGGATCAGTTTCAGGAGGTCTTGAAGAGGAAAAGACATGCATTGTCTACCACTGATACACAGGGAGTTTTGATTGGGGAGTTGGATGAGGATGAGGATGAGGTTATGGTTGATAATGCTTCTATTTTTCCGCAGGTAGAGAAGAGGGTTCAGCCTATGCATTATGCTGAAATTGATGAGCCTGCCATGATACCACGTAGTCACTTTTCGCAGAGCCATTGGGCTAGGGAAACTACAGAGACGATGGTAAAGATTGGAGAGAAACAGGTGCCTTATGTTGCATTGGTGGATCATGGTTCAGAGATCAATCTCATAGTTCGTGGAGTTTATGAGAGTAACAGATGGCCTATGGATGTAGAGCATGGGTGGCATATGAGAGCTGCCAATAACACTGCAGGTGATTTGTATGCTGCATGTCCTAGTGTCAGGGTTTCTATTGGTGATGTAGAGGAGGATTTTCATTTCTTTGTGCAGGATTCATGCTCGTATCACATAATTCTTGGTCAGCCATTCATTACAGAGATGCACATGGAAACAAAGGTCATGGATGATGGATCTGCTTATGCACGGATTCGCAGTAAAGATGGTATGAGAGCAGTTCAGTTTATGACTGTATGTGTGAACCATCTTAGAAACAGAGATACTCTCAGAGATGCACCTTTGCCCACTGTGAGGGATTCGGGTTTTCATTAGGTACCGCCATTTCGCGAGACGATGGTGGTACAGAGCAGAGGAGATTGGAGTTCTCGCCTCCTGGCAGCAGTGTTTTCTCCTCCGGTTTTGTTGGGATTTCAGCAAACAGTTCGATGAGTTATCAGAAGACTTCTAGGTTGCCTAGAGCTGCCAGGCAGTATATATGCAGGAAGGAGAAAAAATTGAAAAATGTAGGAATTTTGGAGGATGATGAGCACATAGATGGGATGTATGACAGTGTGATTTGTGCAGATACGATGACAGAGATAGGAGATATGCTGAAAACTGATATGCTGAATTGTCATGGTAATGTATTAGTGCAGTCCCTGGACATGTTTCATGAAATTGCAGATTTTATGTCACAGATTGAGTTAGAGGCTGTGGTAACTCAGCAAAGAGTGTTGAGTGCTGAAGAAATTCAGCAAACAGAGTTTCCATCTGGTTATGATCAGCTTTCAGAGAGACAGAGGGCTGGAAATTTTCAGCCAATAGAGTTTACTGCTGAAATATTTCAGCATTCAGAGTTTGGGGCTGTTTCTATGCAGTCCATAGAGCAGAGGGCTGAGAATATTCAGCCATTGGAGTGCAGAATTGCTGATTTACAGCAAGGTTTATGTAATGCAGAAGAGCATAATGAAGCCAGGGTTGACACGAAATACAAAACTGTGGATAAGAAGGTGAAGCCGGTTGCTGTACCGCTTCCACCTGACAGTGATCAGCAAATAGAGAGGGCTGCTAAACAGCAAATTTTGAGGAATCCGGAGCATATTGGTCATAAATTTTCAGCAGAGACGCTTGCTGAATTGAAAATTGGAAATGGTGATTTCTTGTTACCCTTAGAGAAGCAATGCTTTCAGGATATGCTTGAGCGACATGGAAGGGGATTTGCTTTTTTCCCACATGAGATTGGATGCGTGAATCCTGATATTGTTGCTCCTATGGTCATTTTTACTATTCCTCATATCCCATGGAATCTCCGACCTATTCCAGTGCCTAAAGCACACTTGCCAAAGCTGATTGATTTATTGAATGAGAAAATCAGGATGGGAATCCTTGAGCCTTCATCTGCACCATACTCAAACAGGTGGTTTACAATTCCAAAGAAGAATGGCACTCTTCGATTTATTCAGGACATGCAGCCAGTGAACAGAGTTACTATCAGGAATGTTGGTATAGGTCCAATTGTGGATGAGTTTGCAGAGGCATTTGCTGGACGTGCCATCTATTCTTTGGGTGATTTGTATTCAGGATATGATCAGTTTCAGCTAGCTTTGGAAAGCAAGGACATAACCACCATGAGAACTCCTATTGGGCTTGTCAGGATGTGTACCTTGCCTCAAGGTGCTACTAATTTTGTTGTGCATATGATGAATGCCATGCATAAGGTTCTTCGTGATTACATACCTCAGCTTACCATGCCTTTCTTGGATGATGTGCCCATTAAGGGGTGTGCAGAAGAAGAGAAGAATGAGAGTCTAAATGAGCAGGGATGCAGATACTTTGTGGCTGATCATATTTCAGCATGTGAGAAGATTTTGGCCAGGTTAGAAGAAGTGAATTTGACACTTTCAAGGCAAAAATCTGTTTTTGGAGTGAACGAGGTTGTCAGTGTTGGGCATATGTGTGGATATTATGGCAGGAAACCCTCACCTGATAAGGTGAATGTTATAGGCAAGATTGCAGAGTATTGTTCTACTACTTCAGAGGTACGGAGATTCATTGGTGCTTGTGTGTTTTATATGATTTGGATACCTCATTTTGCACACATAGCAGATTGTTTGTATCAGCTGCTTCGAAAGGGGCAGATATTCTATTGGGATGAGAGCCACACTAAAGCCATGCGGAAATTGAAGAAGTTATTACAGAATGCTCCTACTCTTAGGAAAGCGGATTATAATTGTGGAAGGCCTATTGTATTGATAGTTGACACTAGTCCAATTGGCATAGGTTGGGCTGTGGGTCAAGATGATGCAGATGGAAATAGGTATGCTATTCGGTTTGGGGTGAAAGTCCTAAATGAGAGACAGAGGAGATATCCGCAAATCAAGAGGGAGTTATTGGGGATTGTCACGGCTCTCAAATGTGACAAGGAGTATTTTATTGGAGCTTCAGTTGTGGTAGAGACAGATTGCTTGCCATTGATTGGTATGATTACGAGTTGCTCTACTCCGGATATAGCCATGTTGAGATGGATTGCATACATCAAGTCATTAAATCCGGAATTTAAACACATAGCAGGGAAGGATAATCCAGTGGCAGATATGTTGTCTAGAGCCAAATATGATGATGAGGAGACTCTACTTGCAGAAGAGGATGATGCAGAAATTTTAGCCACTATGGTTGATCATGTTTGTCATGTCTATGGTATTGTGGCTTTCACAGAAGAACTCTATGTTGGAGATTGGTTGCAGATTGGCAGGTACCTTAGTACACTAAGCAAAAGAGATGAATGGACAGATGAAGAGTTCAAGAAGATCAGAAGGAAAGCCTATGGTTATTTTCTCAAGGACGGATTTCTTTGGAAGCATCCGAAGAAAAGAGGCAGATTACCTTTGCGGGTTGTCTGTGATAGAGAGACACAGTTACAGGTGATGAGGGAGTTTCATGAGAGTCCTTGGGCTAGTCATAGAGGAGTATGGGCTACTTATGAGAAAATCAAGGAGAAATATTGGTGGAAAGGCATGTATAGAGATGTTTCTCACTTTGTTGAGACTTGCAGAGAGTGCCAGATGTATTCAGTAGTGCGTCACCGAGATGAGCTTCATCTGACCTATCCGCTATGCATTCATTATAAGTGGGTAGTTGATTTGGTTACCATGCCTATGGGTCTATGGCAGATGAGGTACATTGTTTTGGCTAGAGAGGATCTTACCAATCATGTTGAGGGCAGATCTTTGAGAACAAAGACCACTAGTGCAGTATGTAAGTTCTTATTGGAGGAAATTTTCTGCAGGTATGGTTGTGTGGGTAAGATCACTGCGGATCACGGTGAATTGGATGCAGATGAAGCTAGGGAGTTTTTCTCTCAGCTAGGAATCAAGTTGGCTCTAACAATAGCATACAATCCAGAGGGAAATGGAAAGAGTGAAAGAGGGCATCCGCCGATAGTGAAAGCATTAGCCAAAGCATCCAGAGGACGGATTGGAGAATGGCCAAGACTTCTACCATTTGCTTTATGGGCTGATCGTACGACTCATAGTGTTACCACAGGATATATTCCTGCAGAGTAGATGTATGGTCAGAAACCTATTATGCCGATTGAGACTTGTGCTTTGACTTGGTCAGTTTTACCTTGGTAGGAGGATTTGACGAGAGAGGAGCTCTTAGCTCTTCGAATTGGACAGTTGGAGAGGAGACCAGAGGATATTTAGCTAGCTATTGACAGGTTGAAGGTTGCTAGACTAAGAAATAAGGACAGGTTTGACAGCAGGCATCGCTTGCGGCCTAGAGCAATAGAAGAGGGAGATTGGGTATTGGTCTTTGATAGCAGCCTTGAAAATCAGCATGCTGCACTTCGGAAGATGGTGAAAAGATGGTTTGGGCCGTACATAGTCAGACATGTTTTTGATAATGCAACATATGAATTGACAGAATTGGATGGGACAATACTTAGAGTGCCTATTGCTGGAAAAAGAATCAAGATTTTCAAGAAAAGAGATGATGAAGAATATGCATTGGAAGAATTTGCAAGAGAAGAGCAATGAGAAGATACTCCAACGGAAGAGACAAATGATATGACAGATAATCTTGTTGATATACCGGAAATGCATAATGAAGAGATTGATCTGTTTGTGGATCTTGACGATAACGATCATGGGTAGTTGGCCCATCCGGAGGATGCGCAGGATTAGAGGGGGTGGATGTCGTATTGCTACGCATTCGAGGTGTGAAATCCACCCAAAAGTTGTGTGTGGGATTGATACTTTGTACATATTTAGTTGTTGTAATTATACTTTTGTTCTGTGTGGAAGAGGGTTTGGAGCAAGAGGAACTTATTAATAATGCTCTAGTTGGCATGTCTTGTCAAGTGATCAAGGCGGTTTTGATCAACCAACTGCTCCTTTCTTATCTATTTACCATCTGGATGAGGTGGCTCCTATTTTCCCCAAGTTTGATGTCTTGGGTGCTATGCAACATCTTATTAAAGCTATGCAGACAGAACCAAACAGCTTCTTACAACAATACATCTGTTACAACCGAGCTCAAAAACTGTCTATTTCAATCTCGCTAGGGTATGCTGTCCAAGTTTATCCTTACATCCTTTTTCCAAGGGATTTACAAAGACCAGAAATCACCTTCAAGGCTTGGAATTCAAGAGATAGTGGAACTGATTTTGATGTGGACACAAGAAGGTCCTTGAGGTCAATCTCTAACAGGCCGTTTGTTTTCTTCTTGGAAAACATAGTCATGGAAAAGAATCAGTGTGGTAGAGAAGAATAAGAACCATTTGCATTGACACCAGATGTGATAATGCACTTGCTTCGCCTCCATAGGCGTCATGTGCAAAGAATTTTCACAAACGAACAGAGAGAGATGGTCCACCATTATGGACCAGGAAATGGATGATGATGAGATTCATTATGGGGATGACTATTTTTAAATGTGGGCTTTTGGAGGGAAGAAAAAAAAAGCAGCTTTTCTGGTTGAAAGGGAGGAAGTCTAAAAAAAGAGGATGAAGGCGAAAGGGAGCGCTATGATCGGATCCAGAGAGGTCGGGGAAAAACTGTCGCATGTTCTTTTTCGTGGGGAAGAAAACTAACACGTTTATTGCAGTGGAGAGGGACATGGTCGTGTTTCACTGATAGGTGACAATCATCTGCCGAGTTCACAGGTGGAATCAAGGGAGAACAAAACCCTTGGATGAAAGCGACAATCAGAACATTGAATTATGAACCGTGAAACAGCAGCAATACAACATACCAGTACCCGCACCAGAATCAAAGCAGTTTGACATTCGATTTGTTGTTCTCAACGGACTTTAAGCACTCATAAACCGGATACATGTAGCCAATGACCATTCTGAAATGCTACGGCATGATTCCCAGGTCAAACACAGACAGCAGGAAAACCAGAAAGGATAAAGGCTTACATTATTCCTCTCGTAACGATGGATCCCATCGTGCCTAGAGCAAGGAGGATAAAGCAACGACGACATACCCTGCATCTGCTTCATTTTTCCTACTAACTAGAGCGCTGTGTAACGCAGTCTACTTGAGTCGATTACTTGACTTGTTCGTTGAGGAAAAGCCCAAGTGATCAAAGAATATTTTTTTTTCCCAATCCTGCTTCTGGTGTGAATCTTGGACACCTCATATATTTCCGTTTCAGTGGCCTTGATGTATCGGAAGAAAAGGATCGACTTGCTGGAGCTATGACTATGTGAATCCAGGCAGGAAGGCGATTACAGAAGAGCACTACTATGTTTATAGAAGGGACTACACTAAGGCTGCAATGGATTGAAGAAGTCTAAGATGATTGACTGTGCTTTGAAGGAGAGAATCATTAAGTTTTGTTAATTTTTCTCATCCTCCTTCTTGTGTCGTTAGAGTGCTCATCGCAGAGGTCAAGGCGCACAGTTGTCATTCTGTTGGTTGCTTGATGAGAGAGCAGAATAACATTTAGGACAGATCTTTGCAGTGTTGTTGGAGGCTTCTTATCTCAGCGGGTTCAGGGAAAAACCATATAGAAATGTGTTGGCTGCTGGTCATCGTGGAACAGGGGCAAGTACCTCAAAGCATGAATATGACTAAAAATTGTGAATATGCTTCAATTGTTTTGGACTGCCAGGGTTGCAGACTCTCAGATGCTGCATTATGCTCTGTAAACCGAGCGTTTATGTAGCTGGTAAGAGTGACAGTTATGAGCTTGATTTGCTCAATCAGTTATCTTTTCCTTGCTGATGCCCTAGTTTAGGCTTAAATGCCTTTGAATCAGTTCAAAGCAATATCGACACGGCAAAGAAAATGAATGTTGTGCAAGTTTGATCTTATCATAGTTCTATTTGGAGGAGAGTAATGTATTTTGGGAGGCCTGTGACAGAGTTGTGACTGTGCAAGAGTTGTGTACATCTGTGAAAATTTGCACCAAACCTAGTTGGCTGTTACAAAGTTTTATCTATATAATAAGAGCTGAATGTATCTACAAAAACTGTACCTGAATACAAAGATGCCTTCATAATCCTAATCCAACCCCTTAAATCTTATTTCAGATTTCCTTGTTCCTTTGGAAAAGACAGGCTGTTTATATGACATGTGTATTCGACAAGTTGTTTATTGGAGATGCTCCAATTCAGATGTAGCTAAATGTATGACACATATTATCTAAAATTGAACTTTCAAATTGAATATGATCTCGCTCGATTGATCTTCTATCCTGAAATTAGTCAAGGTCCTCTGTGGTTGCGACATTGCTTTCAAAAACCCTTCGACATCGCTTGATTATTCTTGCAATAGGAATTGCAATTTGCCTTTGGTAGGCGTTACCATCCCCATTATTATCCCCATGAAACCCTACCCAATCCTCTAAGATTAGAGTTTTTGTGTAAGTTGAATTATGTCATCCTAGATCACTCTAGGATCTATTTAGGATCCCTCCTATTCTCATTATCCCACTCCTTTGATTTCTTTGCAAAAATCACTATCAACTACCTCATGTACGATAAGAATAACTCTACTACAATTTGGATGACCATCACCATCATGGGGTTTTGTTTTTCTACGATAGAAAATCTTAGTTTGCTATGAATAGTCTCATGTTTTTGGGCAACTATGCTCCCGCCAACGAGTGTGGAAAGAGAAATCAATGGTCTTATGGGTCAGTCCTTATACAGTGTCTCCATCATCTTGATAGTTGGGCCACAACTATTTCTCTAAGGTTTAGCTATTGATCAAGAATCCTTGGGATAACCTAAGTGAGTTGATCTTCTTACTTGGGCAATTTTTAAGTAGTCTAATTATCTACATCATTATCACAAGTAGATCGGAGCTTGTATGTCTTTCAAGTATTCATTATTGTAGATACATTTTTTAATGCTTCAGTGACCCCAAGTAACCTAATTCATGCACATTGCAATCATGGGCTGTAAATGCAATTTTGTGAGAAAAAAGAAGAACACTTTTATCACCTTCAATTTTTTCCTCTCTGCAGTGAAGCGGAAATAGAATACACTACTTATGCAAGTAAAGAATAACTTAACTCTTTGTACATGCAGTGAAGCAAGAATTTAATGCTTTTCATGGATGCATTTATTTCTTGTAGAAATGGATGCAAATATTCCTTTATTAACTAAGATGCTTAGGATCCTGCCTTGCAATCATAAGATGCAAGTCTCCTTCATGATATTTTTTATGTAAAATGTCAATCCCTAATAGTTCATCTCATTTTTCTACACACTCGATTGCAAACATCTATTAATTCCTTTTATATCTCAATATGTATGCCAATGCTAGTGCATAAAATTTAATGTCCCATGAACAAAAACCAATACAAAATCCCTAATTTTTGTGTTTACCAATGCAAAGTCTATTATGCAATTTTTTACATTCTATAATATGCATTTAGTGCAATAAAATCCATAATTTTTGCTAAGGTGAATAGAAATACAATCTCCAACATGATTTTTAATGCAAAATAATTGGTAACTTGCTATCATGAATTTTAGCATGAATATTTTTTTTCCACTTAATGTAATCGATCAACATTTATTGTTGCTTTAATATGACTTCTACTAGAGTCAAATTTATTGAATGCACTTGGTTATTAAGTGTTGGGGTTCCTTGACCTGTAGCTCCATCATTGATGTAGGATTAGCGTTCACTTGAACCTTCCTTCGCTTTGGAGCCATTCTTTAGATCGAGCCCTCTTCAACAAATGCACACACGGACTATTATGGAAGCTTCCTCACAAACCTAAGGCAACTGAACCATGCGTCTCTTGTAGAGGGTAGCTGCTGGCCTGGGTTGCAGAAAATTTATGCAAAGCAGTGAAGAATTTTCAACACTATGGTGGTCCTTACGCACTCTTGGATGACTAGCACTTGATATCTATATGTAAAATAGAAGGTGTGTGAAGGTTTGTTATGATAGGGATTCTTTAGAAGTTTCTAGAATTTTCTTGGCTTCCTTCTCCTCTTTGATCACTGCTGCGGGGGGGTGGAATGATCTTTTATAGGGAGAAGTAGGGGGGTGATATGGGGGTGACGGTGCACCTCTCCTCACCCTTCACCTGGGCAGAATGGTCACCACCATGCAAGCCGTCCTTGCCAATTTGGGGGAGGGATGGAGGTGGTACATGTGTGCCCCTCCCCCTCATCATCTTCATTGCTTCCCGTATTAAGAGATTTGATTTTGAAGGTTATGCAACTCACATTTGTGCTTATATGGTAAAGGTAGTTGAGGATGTTGAGCCCACTTATTTTGAGGATACTATTGGTTATGCTCATTGAGATGCAATAATGGATGAGAACATGGCTGCATTAGAAGCTAATAAAACTTGTGATTTAGTACCATTGCCTAAGGGTAAGAAAGCTATTAGCTCTATGTGGATCTAGAAAATTAAGTATAATGTAGATGGTTCTATTAGCACGTATAAGACTAAGTTGATTACAAAAGGCTATGCTCAAACATATGGCATATATTATACGAGGACTTTTATTTTGGTTGCTAGGACGGCAATTGTTAGATGTGTGATTGCTTTGGTAGCAACCAAACATTGGAGTTTTTCCTAAATGGATGTAAAGAATGCCTTCTTTGCATGGTGAATTGTAAGAAGAGGTATATATGGAGAGCCAGCAAGTTATGAGGATTTAGAGCATCCCACATATGTGTATAGGCTAAAGAAGGTGCTCTATGGATTGAAGTAAGCACCTAAAGCATGGTCTAATAAGATTGAAGAGTATCTTGTCAACATTGGCTTTCATGTTTCTAATGTTAATCACTCACTTTATGTGAGAAAGAGAGATGCAAGTTTGGTCATCATAGTCATCTATGTGGATGACTTGATTATTACAGGTGACAATGACAATGCAATTTGCTAAAGTTAAGAACTTTTTGAAGAAGAAGTTTGAGATGAACGATTTGGATGAGCTACGGTACTTTATTGGTATTGAGATGATGAGATTTGATGAAGCTTACTTAGAGTTGTAGAGATATAGTTGAGCTTGAGGGGGAGTGTTGAGATGGAAAGCTTAATACGTGCAGACATTGATGATGGACCACTTGGTTAGATAGGTTCACATGTCTACATTTAGTACATTGGTGGTCATTATAATCCACACATGACTACTAACTTATCACTTACTATGTTTAGTCTGTTACACCTTCCTATAGCTAGCATAGTTATAGTATTAGTTGATTAGTATAGTCAGTTATGCACCACTTAACTTAGTAGGTCACTTTTCTTTATATTGTATATTATTTACACTTTGTGTACATTGTGTTGTGTGTAAAAAAATGTTTTGGCCTCCATCCCTCTTCTTATATTCTTGCATGAGCTTCCTCTTGTGTGTATGGTATGTGCTTGATGCAGTAGCTCAAGAAGTCTTCCACCACATGATTTATGACAACCCTATGCAAAATACTTACCAATCTGGTTGAGCATCATTAGAAATTTTGGGATACCAAGCTCCTGACATCACTTTGGGCTTACCACACCTCATTCAAGTGGCTATATACCTCACTCTATACAAACTTGCCTTTGGTATCAGGATAGTTATATCTCTAGAACTTATAGTCCCTAGTCTCCGGATTGTTGTATTGGAAACTCTAATAGAGCTAGATGAGAACTAAATTCAGGGTTCCAACCTCATATGTAAAGTCTAGTCTAAGTAGAAGCATTAAGTGTATCATCTCTTCAAGAAGTAGCTCTTTCAGCACATAGACAATGAAAAGAAACAAGAGAGAATAGAGATGAAGCATCCAAGAGTGCACACACACAAAAGAAATGGACACTTAAGAACACAAAGAGATAGGGTTGAATTCATCATCTTTTTATTCTTTCTTATTCTTCACATAAAAAACCTAAGTCTACAACAAGATAAATGGCATACCACAACAAAAGTACATGTGGTCACTAAGTATAAACCTGCTAAAAAAGGAGAGGTGATATAATGAATGTGCCATAACCAAAGATGGACTATGTGGGTGCAGTTTAGCTCTGGAATCACTGTCATATCCTCATATTGGTCACCTAGCATGCTAGTGAATAATATTATGCTACATCACCAAGCCACTAGTGAATGCCAAATCATGTAGAGCTCGACATCTCAACAATCCCTCTCAAGCTCGTTAGATATGCTCAATTCCCTACCCTCTTAAGGTGCGACCAATGATCCATAGCTCTCTAAGTTGTAAGGACCCCATTATGAGGAGAAGCCATGTGCACCGATATTGGGTGGGTCTTCACTTATACGTCAGTTGAGATCTATGTGATTAGATGGAAGAAAGGTGACCTTGGCCTTTAGAGTAAAGGGAATATTTATTGGTTGACTAGGAAATATTCATTATATAGTCGAACATGCCGACCAGACTACCTTCGTGGACTATACAAGGAGTACCCCTTTAAATCCACCATCAATCTATCTTTCACCCAGTTAGAGTTTTTCTAACTACCCTTAAGCTCTTCCCCTATCATATGTTTGGATTTCCATCTAAGCTTCAAAGTGGAAGTGCATGGGTGGAAAAATCTATCTTTGAACACAATATTAGTGAGTTTGGGAATCTCCCAACTTCCATTTTTCGAATACTAAAAAGGTGGCACCCGGATAACATGCCCATAAGTTTCTCAAAACCATATGATGTAACCTATCATTGGAAAGTCCTTGAAAAATGGAATCTATTGAGCTATAGAGCGCTTGATTTGGAGTTATAGTGTTCAAGTTATGATAAATCCAAATATTTGACCATGTGTCCCAAACTTATGGGAAATTCCCATATTCTCCAATATGATGTTTTTGTATCAGTTTGTTTAAAATTAAAACAATATCTATTCTTCTCATTTTTTTTTGTGTTTCCTACTCCTTACTCAGATTATGTCCACTATACCATGTAATTTCTATATGGTATTAGAGCCCAGGGGGCTCTAAGGAGTGAAGAGTAGATGAAAGTTCAACAAACAAAGAGGAAAAATATCAAGTGCAACATCAAGTAGTGGTGTTGGTGTATCATGTGGTGGTGGTGCTATACTGGGAATTCAAACACTGAGGATTCATCTACCAACCTTTAGCAAAGGCAAGTCAAATGGTACAAACAACACTTTCTGGAAGTTTAAAATCATAACTATCATTTATTCTTATGAGCTTCTAGAGATGGTGCTAGGGAAAAATCAAGAACCATAACCCACCCTAGACCCATCAAATTGAAGTGTTATGATTCTTGCAATGCACATCTTCTACAAGCTTGGAAACAAAGAAATGCAAATACATTGTGTGCCTTGGTTACAAGTTGTTGTGATAGTGTTTTGACCTTGATTCAGCATACAACCAAGGCATCAAAAGCTTGGAACATATTAAGGATTCAGTAGAAATAGGAAATCAAACAAGGATTCAAAACTTGGAAAATCAACTAATAGTAGAGAAGTTTGCTGAAGGAGAGACAATTGAAGCATTCATCACTCATATCAAGAATCAATGCAACCAAATGGCTAACATTGGCCCTACAGAAGACTAGTGAGGAGCTAGCTCGGAGGTGTCTTTGGATTTATCGAGGGATTTATCCACTAAAGTTTGACGGATTGGTAACTATCCTAAAAAGTTAGGTGAGACCCCAAGATTTGACATTTGAGATATTTTTTGTACTACTAATGAAGGAGAAGTTGAGGCTTAAAGGTCAAGGAGGTAGCAATAATGGAGATATTACATTCTTTGCCAATGTGAAATGCAAAGGTGGTTCCTCTACCAATGGTGATAAAAAGAAGAATGATGGTAAGTGTTGAGAGTGGAAAAAGACTAAATTTTTGACTGATTTTTATTATTTTTTAGGTCTGAATGGTTGATTTTTTATGGATTTGGAGTGATGTATGATTGTTAATGGAAGTGTTTGAGAGTTTTTTGTATGATATTGATTATGTTTTGGAAGTTCATAATGATTTTTAGTAGAAATATGAGGCTTTGTGATGTTCTGATAGGTTCTGTTGAGGTTTTGATACTTTTTGTATAGCTTCTGTTTTGTTCTGATTTTCTTCTGTATGAAGCATGGATTGATGATTGATGAAGGTTGAAATATTTTGAAAGCTTATTGAATAGTTTTTGATAGTTTGGAATGGTTTTAGTATGAGTTAGGAGAATCTCCTGTTCTCTGATTACCTTCTATAACCCTCTGTAAACCTTCAGTAGAGCCTTTGTCTCTACTCTATTCTTGTTCTGTTCTATAGATCTTCTATAAGTGTTCTGTAGAACGTATGTGTGACTTTGGAAAAGTTTTATAAATTTTGGAAAGGATGAATCTAAGTTCAAAAGAGCTAAAACAAATGGAAGAAGCAGTTGCTGAAGATTGAAGAGAAGACTGAAGTGACAGTGATAGTAGTGAGCTATGAAGAGACATTGTAATGGCTCTAGTGCCCTTTCATACCTCCCATACCTCTTGGGAGGTGCATCCATGATCTAAGAGGGATTATTAAGTGTCATTATTGAGTATTGTAGTCGGGATATGATGTATTATTGATAGAGAGAGAGAGAGAGAGAGAGAGAGAGAGAGAGAGAGAGAGAGAGAGAGCCAGAGATAGCCAATTCTATGAAAACAATGTATCTATATATGAGAGATCAAGAGAGAAAACTATGAAGACATTGAAGATGAATACTATGTGATTGATTTTCATTAAAAATTGGTGTATTATTTTATATTTCTTGTTCTATTGATGGATTTTATGAAGATGTTGAAGATTATGGTTGATTCTATCAAATCCGTGGGATATATCTACTATGATACTATGTGAAGAATTGTTGTTTTCTTTGTTTTGGTCATCAAAAGAATGAAATAAAAGCTTATTGATGTTACAAGATATATTTTCTTGCAGTAAAATCCCCTTTTCCTTGGTGTTCCTCTTGGGGCTCCATGTTTTTGGTGCACAACCGGGGAAACTTGCCATCAACAAGCATCAAAAGAGGCTAAAAATGAAAGAAATGGAATTGTCAAGAAGAAAAGAATTCAATGGATGTTTGCAAAGTTCCTTCTTCCACTGAAGAGTTGGAGATTCTCATTATCAAAGCCACTTTCCATAAGAAGTTCATCCCACAATGGCGAAAACATATTACCATCATGATGCAAGCTCTATGCGGTGGAATATTTTCTATTCCTGTTGAAGCAACAGAAACTTGCATCTTGGTGGCAAATTGTTTGGAAACAAGCTAAAGAGCAAAAGCAAAGAGAATGACTATCCATGGAAGATTTGGCATTTATTGAGAAGTTTTCAGACATCATCAAGTGGGATCATGAAAACAAGAAGGAAAAGAGTTGGAATTTGTCCGTGGATGCTCAACAGCAAGATATGTGGGATGCTTGGTGCACTGATTGTCCAATTAGCAACCCACTAGAAGTTGGTAGACAGAGTGCTTTTCACAACATACACTATTGAAACCCTCAGAAGCTGGCATTATTATAATGATGGCACAACAACGATCCTAAGAAGAACACCATATTGGAGAATATAGAAATTTCCCATAAATTTGGGACACATAGTTGAATCTTTAGATTTATCATAACTTGAGCACTATAACTCCAGATCAAGCACTCTATAGCTCAATAGATTCCATTTTTCAAGGGCTTTCCAATGATAGGTCACATCATATGGTTTGGAGAAACTTATGGGCATGTTATCCGGGTGCCACCTTTTTAGTATTTGAAAAATGGGAATTGGGAGATTCCCAAACTCACTAATATTGTGTTGAAGAATGTATTTTGATACTTTCAGAATGGAATATCTCCCCCTTTGTAGTGGTTTGAAAGCCAAATTTAGAGATGTTGAAAAGAAGGAAGTAGAAGAGATGTTGGCCAGAGAATCCCCCAAAGACTGAAGCCCTCTCTGATTCTATTATGTTGAAAACTGAACAATTGGTTAGAGACAAGCCCTTGATGAATGACGCAATCAAGAGGCAAGCATTAGAACGAGTCCAAAGGTACATGAGAATCAAGGCTGAGAACAAGCTCGCAACAAAAGCCTCCTTTGATGCCCTAAAAGCACTCTTTACAAAAGTCCCCATGGCGACTTAAGGTCCCCTTCCTAGTCAGATTCATCCTGGAAATATTGATGATAGGCCAACAAATGTAGTCCCATTGCCAATTTTTAAGGGAGAGTATAATGAAGACCCTGATCTTCATGTAGCAAAGTTTATGGTAGCATGTGTGGCTAACAATGCCAGAACCCCTAAGCATTGGTTAGCAATATTCCCCACCACTTTCAAGGGCACAACGTTTCAGTGGTATGAGAGACAAGCAACAAGAACTTTTGGCACATGGGACGACCTAAAGTTGGCCTTTCTCTCTAAATTCAGGCGTGAAGGTTTTGAAGAGTGGATGGGAGTGGAGTTCATGAACCTAAGTCAGTCCTCTGGAGAAAGAGTAGAAGCTTATGTCTCGCGAATGGAATCCATCCTGAAGAGATGGACTAACCATCATTTGGACGAAGGTATCCAGAAAGGAGTGTTTCTGAGAGGCCTACAACCAGAAGTTTGCAAGTTCATGGAATTGAGAAGACCAGTCAATCTGCAAGTTGCAGTGGAAGGTGCAAGATTGTATGATGAAATTGAAGCAAGGCTGTCAATGACTCCAAGAAGAGGAGTCTTACCTCCTCCCATGACAATAATGGTATACCCATGAAATGCAATCCCAAGAACAGTTCCCTACCCCTATCTCGAGATGCAAATAGTGCCGCAGTATAATGCACCTAATCCATTGTGGTCACCACAGACGACATTGCCTCAAATGATGGTTCAACCATAAGAACAGTGGCCTCAAACAGTTCCTCAAATGGCGACTCAACAATAGTGGAACCCTACCAATTGGAATCAACAATCCCAAGTCTCAACAGGAGCTCTGAATCAGAACCAGAATAGAGGACCCTTTGGATCAACCCAACCAGTGTATGCAGTGATTACAGAAGCTTCCCAAAACCCTACTACAAGTACTTCAGGAGGTGAAAATCTGAAGGACTACTTATCCAACTCAATTGCAAAGTATCAAGAAAGAGCTTGTGGATATGATTACAGAGCAACTATAGATGCTTAAGGTGAATATTGCCAATATATCCACTCATGTAGGAGTTGGGAGTGCGGAAAGTATCATCAAGCGGGACATCTAGCCACTAAATGTACCCAAAAACCAACCATTCCTGGAGCCTTTTGTTCCTACTATTTGCGGAAGAATCATACAGAGGATAGTAGCTCTCTGAAAGAGATGCACGAACGAAGACGGAAAGATGAAAATGCAAGATTCAACTTGCTAGAATCCAAAATGACAACACAAGATATTGGACCAAAGCCTAGGGAGTTTGGTTCTAATTTTGGTCCAAAGAGGTTTCCCTCTCAAAGTTACAGAGGATGACAGTTTGGCGGTGGTCAGAGATCAGAGGTGGAATGTTATAGATGTGGAGAAAAGGGTCACATCTCCCCGAATTGTCCAAACCCTAGAAGATCTGTGGATTATAAGCCCTTACGCAATCGATGCAAAGGAGAAGGCCACAATGCAAAAGAATGTCCAAGTCCAGTCTTTGTCCAGCCTTTGTCAAGGCCAATGCCACTAATAGCCAACAGAAGGCACAAGAGCTTGCCTTCAATTTGGTAGAGTTGGAAGTTGCCGCTATCAAGCACACCAAGAAGAAGGAACCAGTTGTCCAAAAAGAGAACAACTCCACTGCTAAGACTGTGAAGTTCAACCTGCCAGTAGAGGGACAGAGCAGTACAGGACAGAACAGTGCAGTACAAGGCACTGCAGTGCCACAGAGAGTCACAGAGACAATCCTAGAAACAGGACCAGAGATCCAAGAGATAGACGATACAGGAGCACCTACAGAAACAAAGGAAGTGCCGATGTTACCATTACTAGAAGAAAAAGGAAAGATGAAAATGGGTGTAGCCCCATTCCCTATCAAGTTGCTGAAGCCCGTGGATCCTATCAAAGAATATGACTTGGTAAAAGACCTATATACTTTTAAACCAAACTTAACATTCCGACAGTTGCTAATTCTATCTCCTAGCTGCTAAAAGAAATTCAAAAGCATCTTGACAAGACGAAGTGGACTAAGGATTACTCCTTCAACAACGACCAAGACCAATAAGGCCCCGGAGCCTGTAAAGGAAGTAGATGTGGCTAATGCCTTCCTAGATCCTGGAACCCTAGAGATTAGTGTATGGATAGAAGGATGCTTTATTTCAGATGCATTGATTGATGGAGGCTTATCAGTAAACATAATGACGGATGTGATAATGAAGGACTTAGGGTTTCAAGGAATTCAACCTACACAGTGGCTTATCAGATTGGCAGACCAAAGTAGAATTAAACCGTTGGGCATCCTCCCATATGTAAAAACAACCCTTGTAGGAAAAGATTACTAGTAGCTGACCTATCTGGTGGTCAAACCAAATTCTTACGGGACCTCATATCCTCTGCTGTTGGGAAGACCTTGGCTTTTTGAAGCAAGAGCCAGGACGGACTGGTTCAAAGGAACCCTAACCCTAGGCACAGGATCCAACAAAGTGGTGTTGAAATTGTATGGATCGCAAAAAGGCAATGAATCCACGTCCATCGAAGTCATAACTGACTCCTCAAACAAAGTAATAGACGACACATCAAGAGATGAAGAGGCTGTTAAACAAATCTTTCACAAGAAAACAAAGACACAGTCCCTAACAGTGGGCACTGTAAGCCAACTACCAAAGGAAGACAAGTCTGTCTATGGCAGAATACCTCCTGCCTCAACTAGAATTAACTTCTAAAATCACCTCTGACAGCGAGATAGAAGCATGGATATATTGTTCTACCTGTTACATGTTAGTCACACAGATAGTAACAGAGACAGAGCTAGAGACAAAAGGAGAAGCAAAAATAGACACAGAGGTGGAGGATCTATTTTTCTCCTACAAAGCCTCTACAGAAGTAGAGACAGAGCCGCCAGAGGAAGAGAATGAAAATGATAAGGAAGGAAACGAAGCAGGTTATGAAAGTGCAGACGAAGAAGGTCCTCTGATAGTGAACGATCTTGTTGATGTCCCTACAGAGACCTCAGATGCCGAGGATCTTGGGGTGTTGGATGGAATGACCATGGTTCCATTTGGGTTGACCAATGGACCACAAAGTATGTAAAATCTGTATAAGAAATGGATCAAAGGTATAAAAATTAAGTTCACTAGTGGCTCCTGTCGCCCTAACCATTCATTCTGGAGAAAATATGATGATGATGCCCCTTATCAATAGAAACCAGAGCCATTAGAACCACGACTTCTAGAAGGTCCGTGCCATGTGACATTCCTGGACGCATCCTCTAAATATGAATCCCTAAGTCCAGAAGAAATCACCACTCACACGGAAGTAAACAAAGCTCTGATACCCTTCTAGCAATCTCAACAAACAAATGAGTCATCTGTTCAGAAGGAGGACACTGGTTCTAGTGGAGTATCAGACGATGACACTACTCCCTTGAAAGAGTCAGACCTCTATCCAAAAGAAATCTGTGGGACATTTATCTACGAAGTAGAAGGTGAAAGGAAAGTGATGTTCCTGGATACTGACGGTACTAAACGTCACCTAAAAGTGGGTCTCAATCTTTCAGAAGAAGAACTAGTGGTGCTACGAGACTTACTAAAGGATAACTTAGACGTGTTTGCTTGGTCATATAAAGATCTAAACGGGATTGATCCCACAATATGCCAACATCACATTGACCTAGAGCTTGGTGCCAAACTTGTAAGGCAAAGACAAAGGCATATGAATCCTAATTATTCTCCTCTGGTGAAGGCTGAATTATTGAAGCTCCTTGAAGTTGAGTTCATTTATCACGTGGCTAATAGTGAATGGGTTTCACCCATTGTGGTAGTACCCAAGAAGAACAAGAAACTTCGAATATGTGTGGACTTTCGAAAGCTCAATTCGAAGACAAAGAAGGATCATTTCCCTATCCCTTTTACAGATCAACTGTTGGACACAGTGGCAGGCCATGAGCTATATTCCATCTTGGATGGATTCAGCAGATATAACTAAGTTCAAATCACAGAAGAGGACCAATCCAAAACAACCTTCACCACAGAATGGGGAATCTATGCCTATAGATTGATGCCATTTGGGCTCTGTAATGCTCCTGCCACCTTCAAATGAGTAATGATGGTAGCCTTCTAGAACCATTTGCATGATTTCATTGAGGTGTATCTTAATGACTTTTGTGTCTATAGCTTAATACGAGAGCATTGGGGACACCTAGAGCAATGTTTTGACAGATGCCGAGAGTATGGGATTTCTCTCAACCCTGACAAATGTGTCTTTGGCATTTCATCAAGAGTTCTTCTAGGCCATATTGTCTCTGCACAAGGGATTGCAATAGACCCGCGACGAAGATTGAGAAGATTGCCGCTTGTGGTAACACCAACAAACCTCAAGCAATTGTGAGGATTTCTTGGCCATATGGGCTACTACATAAGATTTATTGCACATTTTGCAACCAAGGCCACCCCTCTGCACATGCTCCTAAGGAAAGATGCGGATTTCCTTTGGACTGATGACTGCGAAGAAGCCTTTAATACCTTAAAGCAATGCCTTATCCAAGCACCTATCTTGCAACCTCCTGATTGGACGAAGGAGTTTCATGTGCACACACATACATCAGTTGAAGGGCTAGGTGCTATCTTATGTGAAAAGGGCCTCTCAAAAAATTAGATCAACCAATATATTATATATCTTAAAACAGTGCCTTATCCAAGCACCTATGTTGCAGCCTCCTGATGGGACGAAGGAGTTTCATGTGCACACAGATGCATCAGTTGAAGGGCTAGGTGATGTCCTATGTCAAAAGGGCCTCTCTAAATTAGACCAATATATTATCCAAGTCGGAAAGTAACCGACAGCGAGCGGAACTACAGAGCGACAAAGCTTGAGTGCTTAGCAATGGTGTTTGCACTGGAGAAGTTTCAACACTATCTATTGTCAATGCATTTCAAGTTCTACGTGGATCATAAAGCCCTGTCCTTCTTGATGAACAAAGTAGATGTCAAAGGACGACTTATGAGATGGTTGCTCCTATTCCAAGAGTTCTATTTTGAAGTGGTTACTAAGTCTGGCCGTTCCCATGTCCTAGCCGATCATCTATCACGGATCCCTCAAACTACAGAAGAGGAACATGATGATCCAGACCTTCCTGATGCTTCCTTGTTTCTGGTTGAAACAGTTACTCCATGATATGCAAACATAGCCAACCTCCTGAAAACTCAACAATATCCTCCTGGCATCTCAAGCCGTGAGAAGAAGAAGCTTCTCTTAGAGTCCGCCCCCTACACTTTGCTAGGCGGTGCACTGTACAAGAGAGGCAAAGATGAAGTGCTGAGAAGATGTGTTGCAGGGGATGAAATTGGCATAGTATTGAAAGCATGCCATGACGAACCATGTGATGGAAACTTCGCAGGAGAAGCGATAGCCAGGAAGGCTCTATTGGCAGGATACTGGTGGCCAACCCTCCACAAGGATGCACATGACTACTACAAGAGATGTGATGCTTGTCAGCGAGACGAATGGGGAAACCCACCAAAACAAGTGCCATGCCACTACAACCTATTCTTCCCCTAAAGCTGTTTGAGAAGTGGGGGATTGATTTCTTGGGTCCCATTGATCCACCCACCAGACAGAAGTAGAATAGATACATCTTAGTATGTACGGATTATGTCACAAAGTGGTGTGAAGCTAAAGCTTTGAAACGGGACGATGGTAACAGCATAGCTCTATTCATGTACGAAAATATTATCACCCATTTTGGCAGTCCCTTTGAGCTGATAAGTGAGAAAGGTACTCATTTCCTTAACAAAATCATGGAGGAGCTGATAGAGCTATATAAGATCTGCCATTGCAAGTCCCCTCCTTACTACCCTAGAGCCAACGGCCAAGTTGAAGTCACCAATCGCATCCTATGCTCGATCCTGACAAGAACGATTGCCACACATCGTCGCGACTAGGACGATCGACTTACAAAGGCCCTCTGGGCATACATAACCTCCCATAAGGCAGCTACATGACAGACCTTTTTCCAGCTAGTGTATGGTATAGAAGCCGTCTTCCTTGTTGAACTAGAATTGCCCTCTTTGCGAATGGCAGTTAAAGAATGTTTGGGAGATGATGAGTCACTGCAATGCCACATCTTACACTTGGAATGTTTGAATGAGATTCGACAGATGGCCCTACAGTGTATGGAAACCACTCAAGTGCGACGCAAGGCCTATCATGACAGTTTCATCAAGCACAAGGAGTTCAAAGAAGGTGTTCTTGTCCTAGCCTATGATTTGAGATTTGGCAAGTTTCCTGGAAAGCTTCAACAATGATGGATGGGCCTCTACAAGGTACTTGTCGTCAATCCTAATGGCTCTGTTCAACTGCAGACCGTTGATAACTCTGATGATCCTTTTTTTATCAATGGCTATCGTCTGAAGATGTACTTCCCTCCTTGGGGATCTTGACCATCACAATCAACCTACCCTCTCCCTTTTGGGCATTGCACTATCATTCTCTTTGTGCTTCTGATAGTCCTTATGATCTTCCTCATGAGACAGTCTCGTTCTGCTAGCCCCTCACAAATACCTCTCAACCCTACTCTTCTCGTCTGATCCAACAACGGTGCTGTGGTTGGTCTTAACACATGGTATTTCTACCATTCTCTTTTTTAACGAAATAAAAAAAAGAAAAAAAAAGAGAAAAAAAGTTTTTAAAAAACTATTATGGGAGAAAATGAAGAAATTTCCTCTCATAACAGGCCTCGTTCCAAGAAAAGGTGGAAACACCCTTGGACGAGAAGCTGACTGTGGAAAAGGTGGTAACACCCCGCAGTTCAGGATAGCTAACTCACCAGCAAAACCTTTCCGGCAAGTAATTTGAAGCCACCTCCCTTGGAGCACTGTCTTTGCAATATCAGTTTGTCTGCCCTTCTTAACAGACGACCTTTCTTACAAATCATTGAAGTACCAGACTTGTTGGATGCCTCCATGGATACGCCTTGTCTTCAATATCCTGATGACAACAACAGGCGGCATGATCTTCATCACCAACCCCCTAAGTGATGCGAGCTTTCATCCTAATAGGATAGGGATGTGAGTATGGGCTGCCCTCTGTATCTTTCAATAGAGCGTGAGACAAAGGGTGGGCTGAGTGACGAGTCTTTCCCTTCAAATCAAATGAGAGGTGAGATGTATGACTTGAGTGTTGTACGCACGAGATGGGCCTCTCAATGCACAATGCATGATCTGTTCCTGTGCACTGCACCATAAGGCTCCTTGGCCTTCCTTCTTGCACTGTATGCTGGCACAGGGCGGGATACACAGTTGCACCATCAAATGAGCACAAGGCATACAACCTTTGCATAAGTGACAGTGAGGATTACATCAATGGGTTTCCGGAATGAGTTTCCCTCTTGGATCTTTCAACAGAGAGTGAGATTTGAGGGACGTTACGACAATTGGCATCAGATACGATTTTGTTTTCCTATGCACCCATGGGATGGGTCTTTGCCATCGTCACAGGGCATGCCACTCTATTCTGTGCACTGCACTACAAGGCTCCCTGGCCTTCCTCCTTGCACCTATGCCAGATGGGTGGAACGCATGAATGCACCATCAATTGCGCACACTGGCATACTCCCTACAACTCAATTTTCCCTTATTCAATTCTATACCAACCGTGAGTTATGGGGTTTCATGCATATTCATTGCGTGATGTGCGTTATGGGGTGAGCAATTGTTCTCTCATTCCATTTGAGTGCTTGTGAGTTGAGTGACTATCCTTCATCAACGACACCTCCCTCAACGGGCTTCATCAACCAGCTACCTCAGTGGGTGTTGCTGCATGGTCCCTACCATGCTGGCTGAACACTGGAGCAAGCCGTAGTACCTCCTGCAGCCAGCTGACTCCAACCCTTCTATAATAGTGACGATTCCTTCGACCATACGCAAAAGGGGCCAAGTGTTTCTAACCCTATCCTTATGATTACAAGTGTATGTTATGTTTTAAGTGTGAGGACGCCAGAGTCCAGTTGGTTGATGAGTTGTAGGTTGTGTTGCTGTATTTAACCCTGTCTGTTAAGGTTTTAAGTGTCGGGACAAGTCCCTGCGCATCTATGATGCATACCCCCTGCCTATGCCTCACTTTAATCCTGCATGTATGCCCTGACTTGATTTTATCCTAATGAGGTCCCTTCCCCACCCACTCGTCCATGTTCAACCTACCCTTGGGGCCGTTCCTTCTCTTTTTTCATTTATCCCCTATGATGATTTTTCATGTGAACGCATCCTACGTTCACCGAAACTCACATCGAACCTTATAGCCATGTTTGTCCCTTTGACTTGACCATTTTTCCTTTTTACCGACCCCTGTTCTAGCCGATGGTTCTTGAGTTATTAATTTTTGAAGCATTTCCCATAAATTAGATAATTTTCCATATGAACGTATCTTTATCATTTCAGAACAACAATCTGACATGATAGCCCTATTCTTCATCTTCTCCCTAACATTTTTCCTTTTTTCTCCCTATCCTTCCGATGCACGATTCATCCGATATTAATTTTGGCGCATTTTCGGGCAATTTTCGTGCATATTTTTTACATTTTCCATGTGAACATGCCCTATTTTCACCGAAATTCCAGTTTCATTTAACTATTGTGTTTTGCCAACCTTTCCCTACATTTTTCCTTTTTTCTCCACCCTATTTCAATCACTGTATTTTTCATTATTAATTTTACCATATATTTTTTGTTCTTTTTTTTGTGTTTTTTGCATGTGAACCCCTTCTAACTCCACCGAAAGTAAGTTTTGACATGACAGCCCTATGCATCCCCTTCCCGCAGATATTTTTCCTTTTTATTGCAATCCATTTCACTGCTCGGTTATTTTCGTATTCATTTTTTAGCCCATTTTCGAGTTCGTTTTTTGGGTTTTTTCCATATGAACGTGTCCTTTCTCGGTCGGAACTGTGTGTCGACATGATAGAATTGTCGGGCACATTATTTGGCACATTTTTCCTTCTTTCCACCCTGCATTCCGGTGAGAGGATTTTTCCATATTAATCCTCGTATGTATTTTTGAAGCAGTTTTTCGTGTTTTTCCCATGTGAACACCCTGATTTTGCCCTACATCCATGTCGCAGTTTTTTGTCATCTTCCCCTCATCTCCGACACATTTTTCCTTTTTTTGGTCTTTCGATCTGGTGTATGGTTTGGGTTTTATTAATTTTTCTTTCTCTTGACAGGTTACCGCGTCTTTCGTGTCACGCGTGAACGCGTATTTTTTTGGTTTTAAGCACCTTGGGACATCCCCATGACCTCTCTGCCTTGCGTCTCACCATCCCCACCCCGTCTGATCCTGCCGATGTAAAATTTTTTTTACTTCCGCCCCGCGCATATGCACAGAACGAGGGCGTGTTCACCTTTTAATGTATTTTCCAAAAAAATAAATAAAACAAAACAAAACAACATTTTAAAAAAACAACAAACCACCCAAGAAACGAAAAAAAAGATGAATAATAATAATAATAATAAACAAAAATGGACAAAACAAACAAAGAAAAAAAACCAAACAAGAAAAAAACCAAAAAAAGAAAAAAAACACAAAGGAAAAACAAAACAAGAAACAATAAAACCCAAACAAGCAAGGAAACCCAAAAAAAAACACGACAAACAAAAGAAGCAAACAAAACAAAAAACCCAAAAAAAAAAAGAACCAATAACAACCCAACCAAAAAGGGAAAAAAGAAAAACAAAGAACATATAGCTAAATGGAAAAAAAAAAACAACTGCCTTCTTACCTGTCGCCCGCACGGCCCTCCTTCCCTCTCTCCTCCTACGCACCATCTCCCTCTCAATCCCTCCCCGTAGCGCCTCCACGCCTCCTCCCTTGCCCTCCGCCGAGCCTCCGTCCTCTCCCTCTATGCCCTCCTTTCGCATGCCGGCTCCTCTCCTCCCTTGCTCCTCATCGTCCTCCTCTCCCTCCAAGCCCTCGCCTCCTCTTGCACACCCGCTGCGCTCTCCCTCTCCACCTCTTCCCTCTCCTCGAGCCTCCGTGTGCCTCCTCGTCTTCCACGCCTCCTCCCTTCCGCCTTCACAGCGCCCTTCCGCCTCCACCCTCCCTCCTCGTCTTCCACGCCTTCACCCTCCCTGTCGAGCGCTCCCTCATCTCCACTCCTTCTCCTGCGTAACTTGCCTCCTTCCCCTCCTCATCCTCCCATTCCGCCACCCTCCCTTCTCTCCTCCTCCTCCCATCTTCTTTGCCTCCTTCCACTCCTCCTCCTCCCAAACCTAACCTAACCCACCCCCAACCCCAGTTAACCTAGCTTAGCCCACCCCTAATCCCAGTTAACCTAACCTAACCCACCCCCTAACCCCAATTATCCCTACCCAAGCCCCCTTGCCCACCCCTTCCCAATTACCCCCCTCATAGACCCTTTTCCCACCACCCACACCCACAGCCACAACGCAGCCACCCCCGTTTCTTACGAGACAAAACAAAAATCTACAAAAACCCTCCACACGCAAGCCCCCTTGTTGCCCGGTGGTCCCGTGTGTGCATGTGTTCGTGCGGACCCCAAGGTGTGTTTGTGCCTACGTGAGCTGCCAATAGGTGTTCACGCGCACGGACACACATTTGGTCTTATCCATGCGGTGGTGCGTGCTGTCCCTGAGCACACACAGTTGTTCACACGTAGCCCAGGTATCTCCTTTGATTTTCCACAAACCCGTGAAAAATACCTAAAAATACCTAAAAACACTTAAAAATATTAAAAAAATCATAAAAATTCAATTAAAAACAAAAAAATACTAAAAATTTCCTTAATAAGCTGGGTAAATTTTGGTTTTATCTTGTTGATTATAATATAGAGAATTAATTACAAAAAATTAACAATATTTAAAATCCTTTTTTAAATTTACTAAAATTTGAGGAAAACTCATTAAAAATCCCTCAAAAATCAGAATTAAATTTAAAAAAATCACAAAAAAGTCCATCAATGCATTTGACTACTTTTGGAATATTTTATAACTGAAAAAAGCATTGGCACATGATCAACCTATTATTTTTGGATCCAAATGATAAACTTTTAATCTAAATTCATAGAAATTTCATTTTAAATTCCAAAAATAGGCTGCCAATTTTTTTTAATAAATACAGATCCATTGTTGAAGCCTAATGGTTTCATTCTCAATTAGATTTGATTGATACCCTAATAAATTAAACATTAAAATAAATAAATAAATAAAATATAGACAAACAAAAACACACTTCAATTACAATAATAATAATAATAATAATAATATCACCCAAACACTAATCAACATTACCTAAACCAAATGTGATCCCACTAACATTGCCTTGATATTTTTTAAAAAAAATAATTCGATGTTTTATTTTTTTCAGTGAGTGATTTTTACTTTTTTGTTGGATTCCTTGCATTTGGGACTACTCCGTACACCCTCAGTCTCTTGCATACACACCCCTACCAGGTATCTATTTTTCGTGCTTTATTTATTTTTCGTTATCCCTTAACCACAGTTAATTGCGACAATGAACTTTATTCGCCCACTTTTCCACGCGCGCTCGCGCTAAACACACATTTTTCTAATAAGTTAAAATCAACCTACCATTCACTTTGCATGCACTACGTGAGCTTCAGAGGCACCTTAATTTTAAATAAAAATGAACCGGCCATAAAAAAAATGCACGCACTGAAAAAGAAGAGCGCTTCAAACACATTAAATTTTTAATCAATGAATATGCATTTAGAGACCTGAGTCTGGGGATCAAAGTCCGAGCTTCGTTAAAGCACCGTTTTACATTAATAAATTATAACTAACAATTTAAAAATGAACCGCTGCTTATTAAGGTTTATAACTTAATAAAATGTTAACCATTTTTAATAATTTATTAAAACTAACCCTTCACTAAAATCATTCCCCTCACTACACTTTTTCCCTTTTTAATAAATACGCTTCATGGGATGGGCATGTACAGTCCTTTAAGTTGACATTGTTTATCAAAGTCTTGGTTATGTCCTGATTAGGTTATTGAGGTATTATGGTTTGATTATGTGTTATGATTATGGATGTGGTCTATAGTTTTCTTTTTTGCCTAATACAGGGTCTTGGGTGTTTGCTTGTTGCATAGCATGAAGCTTTCGGTTGCATATGTGTAGGGGTCATGCCAAAATTTTTCTAGGACGTGGGTTGTTTGGGGTGGTCAGTTGGTTAGTTACGCCTGTGTGTGCTTATTTTGATCGATTTCTTTTTTATGGCTATTTTTTTGTTTTGCAAGCATTCACTGTGATTGTTTGTGTTTGTGGTGTGTGTGTATATTCCATCTGAATGGCGCCTCAAGCTTCTCCTCCTATTTAGTATGTCCCATTGATCAGCATGGATTATTCTTCCCTGCTGACTTGTGAGTCTATTGCGAAAGCTAGTCTTGCATCTTTTGTGGCTACTTCACTCCCTCTGATTCCAGACGATCCAGCCCTATGTGATGAGTTTCTTGCGTCATATAGTAAGAAATTGGGCTTGATGCATGGTATTTCCATGGTCCTGACACCTAGAGGGTTAGGGAAGGCTTTGTCTCTTCCCTACAAAGGAGAACCCTTTGTTACAGCCAGGTAGTTATTCTCAAATGAAGAGATCCTCAAGCTGTTATAGAAGTAGACTAAAGAGGTCCTAGATATCACGAAGGTGATTAACACTTCACGAGTGTCTTTCTCAATGATCACTGATCCTCTCTGGAAGCTAGTTTGTCAATTCCTCCAGGACAGGTTCATGTCTGCCAAGACACCATCTCCAAGGAGCTCTTCACAGCTTCCAGGATGGTTTTAAAAGGGGTTGCCATTGACTGGAATTTTTACCTTCTTACAAAGATGGACCATTATTTTGTCAAAGTGACTCGAGGGAATGTTATCAATGTAACCTATGGTTCATATTTATATGCTTTCTTGACATATTCAGGCCTTAAGAGGGGTGTGCTACCTCCTCCTCCATCTGATCAAGTCCCTCCCCCTCCACCTTCAAAAGATTCAGAACCCATTGACATAGAGGATATTGATTCCCCTCCTTTGTTGATCATTCAACGAAAGCGATTGAAGCGTGTAATAGAGAAAATTCCACCAGTCATTCCTTCAGTGTTAGTTCCTGCCACCTCTGGAAAGTGACCTCCCTGTCTACCTCACATGCAATAACTTATTCAGGGTACATCGAGAGGGTTCTTTGAAAATATTAGTTCCTTCGCTGAACACTTTAGTGTCAGGGGATGCCATTCCTTTCCTTTGTAACAACATCCAGAGTTCTATTGAACTCTTAGTGACAGCTTGTGTTCAACAGTTATATGCTTCTTTCTATGAAGAATTGATGCAATCCAAAGACCAAATGCATAAGGCAACCACAGAGTTAGCCTCTGCTAAAGACACTCTTGCCGATCTATTTAAGCAGATGAAGTAGCAGACACAAATGTTTGAGATCTAAAGAGAAGAAATATCTTCTTTGAAAATTTAGTTAGCAGAAGTTGAGTCAGAGATCACTAGAGTTTCGAAAGAGAAAGAGAAAATGACCAAAGAAGCTCAAGAGTTTAAGACTCTTTTGGATACGAAATTGTCAACTTTGCAGACTGCTCACAATATAGTGGAATCCCAAGCTTCCCAGATTAAACAGTTGAAGGACCAACTGGCGTAGTCACAGTCCATTCCTCCAAGTCCCACTGTTCCCATGATTCCTTCTATATCTCAACACGACTTGGCAGTTCTCTAGAGACAAGCCACATTATGTCCATTGTTTCAAGATAAGGTGGAAAGATTGCAGTCAAGGATGGATTTATTATGGTCTACATTTGAGTAATTTTAGGAGTATGTTCCTCTCAACCATTCCTTTTTTGTCCAATATCAGCTGTAGAAGTTGGCCTTCTATATTAAGCTTTCAGCGATGGATCTCCCTCTTTTAGAGGATGGTTGGAGTGGGGCTTAGTCTTTTGATTTGCTAACAGAAGTTGTCCGTATGGTTTTTGAAGATTCTGTGACAACGGATACCATGTTGCGGTCTTATATGTATCTATGAGGTGATCTGTTAATTTCAAATGATGTAGATCTAGCTTGGTATGTGGGGGATGTGGTCTTACAAGCTGTCTTATATGTCAACCATTTGGAGTTGAGGATAGATGATATGTTTTAGTGCTATTCTTCTAAAGTGGCTACTTTCCCTGACACTTTATGGCATTCAATGATTGATTCTGTAGTCCTAAACCAACGCTAGAATATAGCTTCTACTTATGTGCAAAGCACTAACCAACTGATGGTGGATCTCCTAGCTTATCTTTCCAAGAACCATCCATTTGATTCATCCTTCTTTGATGCCTGCCATCGACGATCTGTTTTAGGTCCTTCTGTCCCTAGCTTATTGTATTATCAACAAATAGCCCATCGCTATGATACTTGTTTTTCCCTTTATCAATCCAACTCAGCAGCCATCTTACCTCTCCTTTTCCAACCTCAGGGTTTTTCTCAAATTCCAATCTTTACCTATTGTTCTTTCATTGAAGATCAAGTCTTTTTCCCTTCTCCACCTTGTCCTTCCCCATCTATCCACATACCTTCTACTTTCCTGCTTATCAATTGACACCTTTCCTAACTGATTCGTTTAAATTTTCAGCCACTCCTTCTTTAGCTTATTCCTCATTTTATGATTTTGCCTACCCATCTCTTCATCCTCTTTTACTCATTTCTCTTCCATCTCCTGCCACTTCTATTTCTCAACCCCCTCAGTTGGTTAGTGGGTACGAAGGATTTGATTGATAGATTCCAAGTGTTACAACTATATATATCATCTCTCACTTCACTTGGGTCTCACTTATATATACTAACTCTACATAAATATGAATCATTCTTTGGGAGCATGTCTTGTGTATCTCTCTCATACTCTCTCTCTCTCTCAACATGGTATCAGAGCTATGGATGCATACCAACAACAAGGAAGATAAGTTGTTTCATTGTTTATACTCGATTGAATTCTTTGCACAAGTGATGATTTGATACATGAACTTGTTTAAATTAGAAGTATTAGTTAATTTTATCTTTAAAAACAAAACCAAGTCTGGATGTGTAGCTCTCGTCGTGCTCTCGAATCTTGTCAAAACCACTTGTCAATTGGAGTTCTAGATCAAAAGTTATGACAGTTCAGGATTCAAGACAACAATTCTACTTGAATCTGTGATTCTTTATTTAAAACTGTAATTCTAATTACAGTTCGTTAATCGCTTGTCTTCGTTAATGACTTACGACAAGCAAACATCTTGCTATTTTTAGCGATGTTTTATTCTCGTTCACGTTCTTTGTTCGACTGAAATAGCACTTTTCTTATACGCGTCATCTCGTCTTACATGTTACGTCTCTCTATTTCGGGCTTTCTTTTTAGTCACTCAATACTTTTTGTCGTTCTTACGTGCATCTCCCTATTTTTATTTTCATGCATCTCAACTACACTTGTCTTGTTCATGGTTTGCAGATTCTGCGATCTCATCTTATTTGTTTTCTCTCGAGATATAGGCATGGCCAATTGTGTAATTGTTAACGGATATCAGTTTGGCCAACGTTCGGTTCCCTTCTTCCAAGGACAAGGCTTTCCTAGGTGGAAAGCAAAGATGATGCTAATTCTTAAAGGTGACGAATTATTTGATATTGTTTTGGGCAACCTATCTTGCCCAGTTCAACCTATTGATGTGATGAATAAGAATTCTCTGATTACTGATGGCCTGTTATTTGAAGAATGGAAAATTGATCATACTGACTGGATTCGTCGTGACAAAGCATATATTGTCTGCACTTCCTAACTCACTTATGTTGGATGTCTTTCATCTGGAAACCTCTCATGCTGTTTCGGAGTATCTTATCTCAACGTTTGAGAAGAAATCGGTCACCGAAATTTTATATCTCCAAACTCGTTTGAAGAATCTTCAATATAAGGTTGGTACTTCTATGCACTCTCATATCGAGGCTTTTAAAGACATTATCAATCAGCTTGGTGCTACCGGCGCTCCTGTTGCTAAAAATCAGATTGTTACTCAACTTCTTCATACCATCAAAGATCCTTTATATGACAATATCATCACTATTTTGGCTAACAAGGATGATATCCACTTTGACAAGGCATGCATATCTCTTATTGAATACTCTCAACATCATGAGCATCATTTGGAAAAATCTGATGATGTTTTGGTCACTCGCGAACAAAGGGATTTTGATGTTGCTTTTTTTTTCTTGCAAGCGTCTCGCTTCACGTTTTCAGCAGGGTGGATGCCCTAATCAAGGTGATAAATCTTCTCGTCTTTCTTATCCTAACAAACATTGTTCTTATTGTGATAAGAATGGTCATGTGGCTTCCGATTGCTGGGCACGTCAACATGATGAGGAGCATGGAGTTACTACAAAGAAACCTAGCTCGTAAAAAAGTTTTCCTCCTTGTGATTATTGTGCACATACAGATCATCCATCTAGTTGTTGTTTTAAATGCAGATATGATGAAGAACATTCTCAAGCTTATATTGTTCAACAAACTACAACTGATGATGATCATACTCATCAGGAGCTCAATTTCATCCATCATGATATCTCTCCAGAAAAGGTACTTCATGTTCATGATGGTTCTCTATTCATCGTTGATTCAGGTGCCACTGGAAACATGACATACCAAACGCAGTGGCTTCACAATTATCATTCTCTTCCTGTCAAGAAGTTTGTTTACCTTGCGGATGATACGACTTGTCAAGTCAAAGGAGTGGGTGATTTATATCTGGGGACTTTTTTATCCACTAGAATATTAAGAGGAGTTCTTCATGTTCCAGATTTGTAAAGAAATCTTCTTTCTGTTGCTCATCTAGTTGATCTTGGTTTGTTTGTTGGCTTTGATCATAATCAATGTCGTATAGAGAAAGATGGACATACTATAGTAGTGGCTCCTCGACATGGTAATCTATTTGAGCTATCATTGAACGATACGGTCGCAAATGTTGTTACTACCCCTGGAGATGCAGATTGCAAATTATGGCATCAACGATTTGCACACTTCGATTTTGCAAAAATTCTTGATCTTCATCGTCATGATCTTGTACAAGGTATGGATCTTAAATCTCATCCATGTATGGGAATATGTGAGTACTGTGCACTTGGAAAACACATCGTTCACCTTTCCACACTTCTACTTCATCACATTCCTGTGCTCTCTTGGATTTGGTTCGTACCGATATTTGTAGTACTTTTCCTGCCTCAAAGTCTCAATATCGATATTTTATAACTTTCATTGATGATTTATCACGGTACACACATGTCTATCTTCTTCGACATAAGTCTGAGGCTTTATCTATATTTAAACAATACAAGATAAGTGTGGAGCTTCAAACTGGATTCTCTATAAAGACTCTTCACAGTGAAAATGGTAGTGAATATGTATCCAATCTATTTGATGACTTCTATAAGGATCAAGGTATTCATCATGAATTTGTAGTTCCTTATTCTCCTCAGCAAAATGGTGTTGCTGAGTGCAAAAATCGCACTATTCTTAATGCTATACGTTGCGTTCTTATACACTCTGGTTTGTCTCGAAAGTTTTGGACTGAATCACTTCTAACAGCCGTTTTTATTCAAAATCGTCTTCCAACAACTGCACCTGCTGGTAAAATTCCTATAACAATCTGGATAGCGAAGACACCTTCAGTCTCTCACTTTCTCACATTTGGCTGCATTGCTTATATTCATGTGCCCAAGGACACTCGACATAAGTTGGATCCTCCATGTTTGAAGGTTATTTTTCTTGGCTATTCAGATCATTCCAAAGGTTACAAATTTTATGATCCTTCTACTCAAAAGGTTATCATTAGTCATGATGCTATATTTGATGAGAAGACTATGGGTGGCATATGGTCGTCAGATGTTTCAGATGATACACAGTCTTTGCTTAGTGCATTTCCTTACTTGCTTTGTGAGTCTACTAATTTTGATGATCATAAACCTCCTTCACCTCCAAAGAAGATTGATGAAAATTTGGAGATATATGTCGATCTTCCTATTGAGATAGAGCATGGATTCTATTCTATTGAATATGATGTCTTTGATGATGCTATGTCTGTCTAAGAGGATCCAATATCGTATATGGAAGCTATCAATTCGTCTCAAAGGGATCAATGGCAAGAAGCTATGCAAGCTTAGTACAATTCTTTAATCTCCAAAGATACATGGATTCTTACTGAACGCGCCCCAAATCGTGTTCCTATCAAATGTAAATGGGTTTGTAAAACCAAGACCAAAGCTGATGGCTCGTTTAATAAGTTCAAAGCATGACTTATTGCAAAAGGTTACTCGTAGATTGCAGGAGTAGATTATCAAGAAACATTTTCTCCCATTGTGCGCTCCACAACTGTTTGTATGCTTTTGGCTTTTGCAATACTATTTGATCTAGAAATTCGCCAAATGGATGTTAAAACGGCTTTTTTCAATGGAGATCTTGAAGAAGAAATCTATATGGACCAACTTGAAGGTTTTATGATTGCAGGAAAGGAGCATCTTGTATGCCACCTTCATCGTGCATTATATGGATTGAATCAAGCCTCTCGTGCTTGGTATATTAAGATTGATCAGTTCCTCATATCTAAAGGTTTTGTTACATGTTTTGCTGACCCAAATCTTTACATCAAAAGGGAGGACAAATGTTTTATTATTCTTGCTCCATATGTTGATGATACTATTCTTGTGTCAAATAATATTGCTTTCTTGGATGCTATGAAGAAGCTTTTATTGACTACATTTGAAATGGTGGATCTTGGTGAGATACATTATTGTTTGGGTATTCAAGTTCAATGACACCGACAACAAGGCATTCTTCTTCTTTGCCAGACAAAGTTTATTAAGGATATTGTTAAGAAGTTGGGGTTGACAAATGCGCACTCTGCCAACACTCCCATTCTTTCAAGCTCTACCAAGGGTACATCTACAACACGCAATGAAGAATCAGCCATTCATCAACCTTTTGCTAATCTTGTTGGTTGTCTTCAATTTATTGGTTTAAACACAAGACCAGATATTTTATTTGTAGCTAACTTTTTGGGACAGTATCTTTCTTCCCCTTCCACTATTCATTGGAGTGCTGCAAAACATATTCTTAAGTACCTCAAGGGTACTAAGGAGTTTGGTCTTATTTATCGTCGTCGAGAGGATTCTTCTTTATCTTCTTCAACTTCTCTTGACCTTATTGGATATACAGATGCTGATTGGGAAAGTTCACATTTATCCATGCAATCTACAAGTGGGAATTGTTTCTTTGTAAATGGATGTTTGGTTTCTTGGTCCAGCAAGAAACAACGATGTGTTACGGTTTCTACAACTGAGGCCGAATATGTTGCTGCATCATTAGCAGCTCACGAGCTAGTTTGGCTTCGACAACTACTTGCAGATTTGGGACATCCTTCATCATCTAGTACACCTCTTCGATGCGACAACCAAAGTGCTATTAGTCTTACAAAGACTATATACAACATAGTAAATCAAAGCATATTGCTATTCATTATCATTATGTTCAACATGAAGTCAAGAAAGGTTCCATTATGGTGGAGCATTGTCCCAGTGATGAAATGGTTGCATACATCTTCACAAAAGCTCTTTGTGAAGCTTGATTTAGTTCATTAAGACATGCACTTGGTATTGTTCCAAGTTCTTATCTCACTGATTGAGGCATGTATCATTGTATTCAAGAAAACTTTATAGTAAATCATTTTTGTATTGTAGGTATGTGTAGGGGCTCGGGTTTTTCCCTTGTTCTCCCCGAGGTTTTTTCACTCGCAGCCAGAGACCTTTGTTTGAGTGGGGATGTTACAACTATATATATAATCTCTCACTTGACTTGGGTCTCACCTATATATACTAACTCTACATCAATATGAATCATTCTTTGGGAGCATGTCTTGTGTATCTCTCTCGTACACTCTCTCTCTCTCAACACCGAGAAGAAGAGGATGGAGCTCAACTGATTCTCTCACGGGACCACAGATTAATTGGCCATTAATTCCAAGGGATTGGACAACTGCTAATCAAGCGTACCAAAATTATCTCCATTTTTCCCAACAATATTCACAATCTCTAGATCCTTCAGTGATATTGATAGTCCATTTTGCTTGGTACCTAGCATATATACATAGGCATTCCCATAATGATCAAAAGGCCATTCCAAATATTTGTATGAATGTCAATGTGAACATTAATTCCCAACAGTTGGATGCCCTATATTTTCATGCCCCGTGTCTACCTAGCAGATACCTTGTTTTACTAGAACGGATGTGATGCCTTCAATTCTTTCAGAATCCTCCAAAAATGATCTTTTGTAGATGAGTCTTTATCCGTGGATCACCTTCGTAATCATCAAGATTTTAAGAGGGATCATCTTCATTGATACCTCTGAATGTATCTTCTATGCTTCTTAATGAGATATTTTTTTGGAGGTGCCATTCAGATGGTTATGTTTGTGTTTGTGCTGTATTAATTTATATGAGATAAGTTCTTACTGGTTGAATAATTTGTTCGAGAGCTCTCTTTTCAACTATTGACGATGATGGTGGATGGCAAGCCTACGATGCAAAGCTGAAGAACCTCTTATATCTTTTACAAATTTGTTATGACTTTCTATTGTTTATCAGATGTGTTAATGAATAATGAAGTTTTTCTTTAGTAGTATTCTTTCCTAGATACAAGTGATAAGTTGGAGTCGTGGTGGAGTGATTGTTGAAGATACTAAAGAAGATCAAATTGAGCTCTTTACTGAACTTACATTCTTCTTTTTCTTAGGTCACGAGGACGCTTCCTTTCTAACTGTGGGGATATGTTGAGAGTGGAAAAAGACTGAAATTTTGACTGATTTTTGTTGTTTTTGAGGACTGAGTGGTTGATTTTTTATAGATTTTGAGTGATGTATGGTTGTTAATGGAATGTTTGAGGGTGTTTTGGATTATATTTATTATTTTTTGGAAGTTCATAATGATTTTTAGTAGAAATATGAGCTCTGTGATGTTCTAATATGTTTTTGTTGAGGTTGTGATTGGTTCTGATACCTTCTGTATAGCTTCTGTTTTGTTCTGATTTTCTTCTATATGAACCATGGATTGATGATTGATGAAGGTTGAAGTCTTTTGAAAACTTATTGAATAGTTTTTGATAGTTTGGAATGGTTTTAGTATGAGTTAGGAGGATCTGTTGTTCTTTGATGACCTTTTGTAACCCTCTGTAGAGCCTCTGTCTCTGCTCTATTCCTGTTCTGTTTTGTTCTGTAGATCTTCTGTAAGTGTTCTGTTGAATGTATGTGTGACTTTGGAAAAGTTTTCTAAATTTTGGAAAGGATGAATCTAAGTTCAAAAGAGCTAAAACAAATGGAAGAAGCAGTATTGAAGATTGAAGAGAAGACTGAAGTGACAGTGACAGTAGTGAGCTATGAAGAGACACTGTAGTGGCTCTGGTGCCCTTTCATACCTCCCATACCTCTTGGGAGGTGCATCCATGACCTAAGAGGAATTATCAAGTGTCATTATTTATTATTGTAGTGAGGAGATGATGTATTATTGAGAGAGAGAGAGAGAGAGAGAGAGAGAGAGAGAGAGAGAGAGAGAGAGAGAGAGAGAGAGAGAGAGAGAGAGAGAGAGAGAGAACTAGAGATAGCCAATTCTATGAAAACAATGTATCTATATATGAGAGATCAAGAGAGAAAACTATGAAGACATTGAAGATGAATACTATGTGATTGATTTCCATTCAAAAATGGTGTATTATTTTATGTTTCTTCTTCTATTGATGGATTTTATGAAGATGTTGAAGATTATGGTTGATTCTATCAAATTCGTGAGAGATATTTACTATGATGCTATGTGAAGAATTGTTTTCTTTGTTTTGGTCATCAAAAGAATAAAATAAAATCTTGTTGATATTACAAGATACATTTTCTTGCAGTAGAATCCCCTTTTCCTTGGTGTTCCTCTTGAGGCTCCAGTAAGAAAAAGTTTCAAGGAGAGTGCTTCTAGTGCAAGAAAAAAGAACATGCATGTATATTGTCATGTTAATAAGGTAGATGAAAAGAATAGCACCGTCAAGAGTAACCAGAAGGAGATAGCCAATATGGCTGAAGTAGAGTAGGAGTTATTCATAGTGACTATTGAGGAAGTGTGTTCCTTATTGGTGCAAGAAATATCTGCCACTAACTCGTGGGTATTGGATAGTGGAGCCTCCCACATGACCAACAAGAAAGGTCTATATAGTTCTATGAAGCCTTTGCAAGAAACCATCACTATGATGGTTGGAAATGATGCAAAATTCCCTAGTGAGAGCAGATGTACTATTTCCTTTGTTACTACAAATTATGAACTAAAAATTTTTCAAATATGTTATATGCTCTAGAGATTAAGAAATTTACTATCAATTACTTCTATAATTGATCTTGGTCATGAGGTAAGATTCACTAAGAGAGGTGTAGAAATCATTGACAACGCTAGTAAATTTATCTACAAAGGAGAAAGAAAAAATAACTTGTATGAGCTAAGTGCTTTTATAGCCGCCAATGGTGTGGGCACAACTAAACTTTGGAATGAAAGACTTGGTCACATTGGCTTTGCAATGCTGAAGGAGATGCATAAGCAAGGTATGGTTGCTCACCTACCTTCAGTAATTGAAATGAAGGAACCATGTGAAGATTGTATGATGAAAAAACAATAGAGAAAGGAATTTCCACAAGAAAGCAAGAATAAATCAAAGGCTCATCTATAGTTGATGCATACTAACTTGTTGGTAAAATGCCTACAAAAGCTTTAGGAGGATCTTGTTATTTTAAGTTGGTCATCGACAACTACAGTAGGAAGATGCGGGTGTACTTCCTTTGTGAGGCTCAAGATTTTGGTAAGTTTAAAGAATTTCTAAAACTTGTTGAGGATGAAACAAGGAAAAGCGTGAAGAAGCTTAGAATAGATGGCAGTGGTGCGTTCAACTCAAAGGAGTTTGAAGACTTTTGCAATAGAAAATAGATTAAGTGTCAATTGATGATGCCTCATACTCCTTAGTAGAATGGCATTGTTGAACGTTGAGTTTGCACCATTGTGGAAATGGCAAGGTGTATGCTTAAGGGCAAGGGATTGCCTAGCCAGTTTTGGTGGATAGAACCTATTAATACTATAGTCTACATTCTCAATAGGAGTTACACAAAGGTTCTTAAGGGAAAAACTCTTCATGAGGCCAATTCTGGTAAGAAACCATCTATCTCACATTTTAGCACCTTCAGATGTGAATGTTATGCACATGTTCCAAATTATAAGAGAAACAAGTTAAATCCAAAAAGCACAAAAAATGTATCTTCTTGGGTCATAGTGATGGAAAAAAGGCTTATAAATTGTATGACCACGAGGCAAAGAAGACATAGTGAGGCCATGATGTGGTGTCATAGAAGCAGGCATATACAGTGGAGGAGGAGAATTAAAGTTCTTCCACTTTATCATCCAGTTAAGAAGTAGACCACTATGAACCTATCCTAAGAGCTATCCCTACTCTCAAGGATGAGGAAACATTATCATCACACTAATCCTATGCCTACCACAACAATTAAGAAAAAGGAAGATGGACCAAGGAGGTCACTGAGAATAGAGGAGCAAAGAAAAACTTTCTCTCACATAGTCAACATGGCCTTGATGGGGTTGAGATTATGAGAGAAGTAAAGAAGCCAGTAGACTTGTATGAAGCATTACTGATCCACCATAGAGTGTAACTATGCAAGTTGTGTATGACAACATAATGAAGAATGATACCTAGGATTTAATGGATTAGTCAGAAAAGAGAAAGAATATTGGCACCAAGTAGGTCTAGAAGATAAAGTACAAGGTGATGGCAGCTTAGAAAAGTATAGAGCTAGATTATTTGCACAAGGATTTTTATAGGTGGGAGGATTTTATTTTCAAGAATCATTTGCTCCAACTGCTAGAATGACTACTATTTGCATTTAATTATAGTGGCCACTCATAAGAAGTAGCTTGTTTACCAAATGGATGTCAAATCAACATTCTTGAATGGTGACCTCAAGGAGGAGATGTACATTGCTCAGCCACCACTAGGGTTTGAGGTCCCCTATTTAAAGAACAAAGTTTATAAGTTGAAAAAGGTATTGTACATGCTAAAACAACCCCCTAGAGCATATTACAATGGATATATTGGGTTTGAATTTTAGAAGATGTGACTCAAATGCTAACTTGTATGTTCATAGGGATGGTAAAGTCTGTAGTGGTTTTCCTATATGTGGATGACCTTCTTATTATAGGTGACTATGAAGATACAATCCATCAGACTCAAAAGGCTTTGAGCTCTGAGTTTGAAATGACAGACTTGGACTTGTTACACTATTGTTTGGGAATTGAAGTCCGGTAAAATCTTTATCTCTCAAAAGACATATGCATGGGAGATCTTAAAAGTATTTGGCATGACCAAGTGTAAGGAGACAGTTATATCAATGGAGGTAAATCAGAAGTTATCCATTGAGGATACATTAGCACTAGCAAACATTGGGAAGTACATGAGTTTGGTTGGAAACCTCATCTACTTGTGTAACACCAGGACAAATATCGGTTTTGTTATTGGTGTTTTGAGCAAGTTCTCAAACCAGAAAGTCATTGGAAAGCTAGGATGCGGGTGCTTAAATTCCTTTAGGTTCAAGAATCTTCTCTTGGATCAACAAGAAGCAACCAAATATGGCATTGTCAAGAAGGTGTTAATCATCAAGAATCTCTTTAGTCTGCTTATGTAATAGCTTGAGGATCTCTTCATTTGAGAATAACTTTCTGGCTGTGACAAAGAGTTCTCCTTTTTAGGGAAGAGACAAAGCCTTCCCTAACCCTCTAGCTGTCAGGACCATGGAAGTACCACGAACCAAGCCCGATTTCTTACTATATGACGCGAGAAACTCATCACAAAGGGCTCGATTGTTTAGAATCAGAGGGAGTGGAGTAGCCACAAAAGATGCAAGGCCAGCTTTCGCAATAGGCTCAAAAGTCAGTAGGAAAGAATAATCCCTACTGATTAATGACATACTGAACAGGAGGAGTAGCTTGAGGTGCCATTCAGATGGAATATACACACACACAGACAATCACAATGAATGCCTGCAAAACAATGGAATATCTATCAAAAAGAAATTGATAAGAATAATCATACACAGACATGTCTAACCAATTGACCACCCGAAGCAATCCTTATCCTAGAAAAAATTCGGCATGACCCCTTGCAACAAACATGCACCCAAGACCTCGTATCGGCAGAAAAGAAAACTATAGACCGCACTCGTAATCGTATCATACAATCAAACCATAATACCTCAATTACCCTCTCAGAACATAACTAGAACTTCTATAAGCAATAACAACTTGAAAGACTGCACGTGCCTATCCCACGAAGTGTATTTATTGAAAAGGAAAAAAGTGCAGTGAGGGGAATGATTTTAGTAAAGGGTTCATTTTAATAAATTATTAACAATGGTTCAAATTTTAATAGGTTATAAACCTTAATAAGAAAACGATGGTTCATTTTTAAATTGTTAGTTACAATTTATTAATGTGAAACGGTGCTTTTAACGAATCTCGGACTTCAATACCTAGACTCAGGTCTCTAAATGCATATTCATTTATTTAAAATTTGATGTGTTTGAAGTGCTCTTCCTTTTCAGTGCGTGCATTTTTGTGACGGCTGATTCATTTTTATTTAAAATTAAGGTGCCTCTGAAATGCACGTAGCACATGCAAAGTGAATGACATGTTGATTTTAATTTATTAGAAAAATGTGTGTTTTGCGCGAGCGCATGTGCCATGGTGGTGTTTAGGACTCATTTTAAGAATTAATCGTGAATTTTGGGGTATCAAAAAATAAAAAATAGAAAGGAAAAAAAAAACCTAGAAGGGGGTATGTGTATATGCAATGAAATGGAAAGCGCACGTCTCAATCCCAAGATGCAAGTCAGCATTCCAAAAAGGAAAAAACCACGAACTGAAAATGATGTGACACGTCAAGGCAAGGTTAGTGGATGTATATATGTTTGGTATGTACGATTTATTTTGTTTTTGTTTTTGTTGATTATGTTGTTATGTTATTCTTTATTTTTATTTTTATTTTAAATATGATTAAAATGGGATAAATGAGACACATGAATATATTATAATTTTTTATGGTGAGGTTTCAGTAGTCCACCATGAGTAAAAACTAGATCATCAAGTTTCAACAATGTTTCTAGATTTATCTAGTATTTTTTAGCTTATTTTCGGAATTGAAAATGATTTTTCTATGAATTTAGGTATTGAATTTAGTATTTTTACCTTAAAATAATAGTTGAACCATTTAGCAAATCATATTAAGCATATGGAACATTTTAAAAATATTCAAATAAGTTGGTGGAATTTTTTGAAATTTTTTGAAATTATTTTTTATTTTTATTGATTTTTAAATAAATTTTGTTCAATTTTCAAGGGATTTTGAAGGATTTTTAATATTTTTTATTTATCTAAAATTTATTTTCTTCATTTTGATCAAAAAATAAACCAAAAAATTTTTCAATTTGGTAAAGGATTTTTTAGCTATTTTTCTATTTTAATTGTATTTTTTATGTTTTTAAAGGAATTTTTAGGTTTTTAGGTGTTTTCTCGGGTTCTTAATCGGGTTTTGAAATTAAAAATAGTTGTTGAGAGAGAGAGAGGGAGTACGCGAGAGATACACAAGACATGCTCCCAAAGAATGATTCATATTGATGTAGAGTTAGTATATATAGGTGAGACCCAAGTCAAGTGAGAGATGATATATATAGTTGTAACATCCCCACTCAAATAAAGGTCTCTGGCTGCGAGTGAAAAAACCCTTGGGGAGAACAAGGGAAAAACCCGAGCCCCTACACATACCTACGATACAAAAATGATTTACTATAAAGTTTTCTTGAATACAATGATACATGCCTCAATCAGTGAGACAAGAACTTGGAACAATACCAAGTTCATGTCTTAATGAGCTAAAGCGAGCTTCACTAAGAGCTTTTGTGAAGATGTCTGCAACCATTTGATCACTGGGACAATGCTCCACCATAATGGAACCTTTCTTGACTTCATGTCGAACATAATGATAATGAATAGCAATATGCTTTGATTTACTATGTTGTATATAGTCTTTGGTAAGACTAATAGCACTTTGGTTATCGCATCGAAGAGGTGTACTAGATGATGAAGGATGTCCCAAATCTGCAAGTAGTTGTCGAAGCCAAACTAGCTCGCGAGCTGCTAATAATGCAGCAACATATTCGGCTTCAGTTGTAGAAACCGCAACACATCGTTGTTTCTTGCTGGACCAAGAAACCAAACATCCATTTACAAAGAAACAATTCCCACTTGTAGATCGCATGGATAAGTGTGAACTTGCCCAATCAGCGTCTGTATATCCAATAAGGTTAAGAGAAGTTGAAGAAGATAAAGAAGAATCCTCTCGACGATGATAAATAAGACCAAATTCCTTAGTACCCTTGAGGTACTTAAGAATACGTTTTGCAGCACTCCAATGAATAGTGGAGGGGGAAGAAAGATACTGTCCCAAAAAGTTAGCTGCAAATAAAATATCTGGTCTTGTGTTTAAACAAATAAATTGAAGACAACCAACAAGATTAGCAAAAGGTTGATGAATGGCTGATTCTTCATTATGTGTTGTAGATGTACCATTGGTAGAGCTTGAAAGAATGGGAGTGTTAGCAGAGTGCGCATTTGTCAACCCAATCTTCTTAACAATATCATTAATAAACTTTGTCTGGCGAAGAAGAAGAATGCCTTGTTGTCGGTGTCATTGAACTTGAATACCCAAACAAGAATGTATCTCACCAAGGTCCACCATTTCAAATGCAGTTGATAAAAGCTTCTTCATAGCATCCAAGAAAGCAATATTATTTGACACAAGAATAGTATCATCAACATATAGAGCAAGAATAATAAAATATTTATCCTCCCTTTTGATGTAAAGATTTGGGTCAGCAAAACATGCAACAAAACCTTTAGATGTGAGGAACTGATCAATCTTAATATACCAAGCACGAGAGGCTTGCTTCAATCCATATAATGCACGATGAAGTTGACATACAAGATGCTCCTTTCCTGCAATCATAAAACCTTCAGGTTGCTCCATATAGATTTCTTCTTCAAGATCTCCATTGAGAAAAGCCGTTTTAACATCCATTTGGTGAATTTCTAGATCAAATAGTGTTGCAAAAGCCAAAATCATACGAACAGTTGTGGAGCGCACAACGGGAGAAAATGTTTCTTGATAATCTACTCCTGCAATCTGTGAGTAACCTTTTGCAACAAGTCGTGCTTTGAACTTATCAAACGAGCCATCAGCTTTGGTCTTGGTTTTATAAACCCATTTACATTTGATAGGAACACGATTTGGGGGGAGTTCAATAAGAATCCATGTACATTTGGAGATTAAAGAATCGTACTCAGCTTGCATAGCTTCTTGCCATTGATCCCTTTGAGACAAATTGATAGCTTCCATATATGATATTGGATCCTCTTGGACAGACATAGCATCATCAAAGACATCATATTCAATAGAATAGAATCCATGCTCTATCTCAATAGGAAGATCAACATAGATCTCCAAATTTTCATCAATCTTCTTTGGAGGTGAAGGAGGTTTATGATCATCAGAATTAGTAGAATCACAAAGCAAGTAAGAAAATGCACTAAGCAAAGATTGTGTATCATCTGAAACATCTGACGACCATGTGCCACCCATAGTCTTCTCATCAAATATAGCATCACGACTAATGATAACCTTTTGAGAAGAAGGATCATAAAATTTGTAACCTTTGGAATGATCTGAATAACCAAGAAAAATAACCTTCAAACCTGGAGGATCCAACTTATGTCGAGTGTCCTTGGGCACATGAATATAAGCAATGCAGCCAAATGTGCGAAAGTGAGAGACTGAAGGTGTCTTCCCTGTCCAAATTGTTATAGGAATTTTACCAGTAGGTGCAGTAGTTGGAAGATGATTTTGAATAAAAACAACTGTTAGAAGTGCTTCAGTCCAAAACTTTCGAGACAAACCAGAGTGTATAAGCATGCAACGTATAGCATTAAGAATCGTGCGATTTTTGCACTCAGCAACACCATTTTGTTGAGGAGAATAAGGAACTGTAAACTCATGATGAATACCTTGATCCTTACAGAAGTCATCAAATAGATTGGATACATATTCACCGCCGTTGTCACTGCAAAGCGTCTTTATAGAGAATCCAGTTTGAAGCTCCACACTTATCTTGTATTGTTTAAATATAGATAAAGCCTCAGACTTATGTCGAAGAAGATAGACATGTGTGTACCGTGAGAAATCATCAATGAAAGTTATAAAATATCGATATTGAGACTTTGAGGCAGAAAAAGTACTACAAATATCGGTATGAACCAAATCCAAGAGAGCACAGGAATGTGATGAAGTAGAAGTGTGGAAAGGCGAACGATGGTGTTTTCCAAGTGCACAGTACTCACATATTCCCATACGTGGATGAGATTTAAGATCCATACCTTGCACAAGACCATGACGATGAAGATCAAGAATTTTGGCAAAGTCGGAGTGTGCAAATCGTTGATGCCATAATTTGCAATCTGCATCTCCAGGGGCAGTAACAACATTTGCAACTGTATCATTCAATGATAGCTCAAATAGATTACCATGTCGAGGAGCCACTGCTATAGTATGCCCATCTTTCTCTATACGACATTGATTATGATCAAAGCCAACAAACAAACCAATATCAACTAGACGAGCAACAGAAAGAAGATTTCTTTGCAAATCTGGAACATGAAGAACTCCTCTTAATATTCTAGTGGATGAAACAGTCCCCAGATATAAATCACCCACTCCTTTGACTTGACAAGTCATATCATCTGCAAGGTAAACAAACTTCTTGACAGGAAGAGAATGATAATTGTGAAGCCACTGCGATTGGTATGTCATGTTTCCAGTGGCACCTGAATCAACGATGAATAGAGAACCATCATGAACATGAAGTACCTTTTCTGGAGAGATATCATAATGGACGAAATTGAGCTCCTGATGAGTATGATCATCATCAGTTGTAGTTTGTTGAACAATATAAGCTCGAGAACGTTCTTCATCATATCTGCGTTTATAACAACGACGAGATGGATGATCTATATGTGCACAATAATCACAAGGAGGAAAACTTTTGGACGAGCGAGGTTGCTTTGTAGTAACTCCATGCTCCTCATCATATTGACGTGCCCAACAATCAGAAGCCACATGACCTTTCTTATCACAATAAGAACAATGTTTGTTAGGATAAGCAAGACGAGAAGATTTACTACCTGGATTAGGGCGTCCACCCTGCTGAAAACGTGAAGCAGGACGCTTGCGAGCAACAAAAGCAGCATCAAAATCCCTTTGTTCCCGAGTGACCAAAACAGCATCAGATTTTCCCAAATGATGCTCATGACGTTGAGAATATTCAATAAGAGATATACATGCTTTGTCAAAGTGGATATCATCCTTGTTAGACAAAATAGTGATGATATTGTCATATAAAGGATCTTTGATGGTATGAAGAAGTTGAGTAACAATCTGATTTTTAGCAACAGGAGCGCCGACAGCACCAAGTTGATTGATAATGTCTTTAAAAGCCTCGATATGAGAGTGCATAGAGGTACCAACCTTATATTGAAGATTCTTCAAACAAGTTTGGAGATATAAAATTTCGGTGACCGATTTCTTCTCAAACGTTGAGATAAGATACTCCCAAATAGTATGAGAGGTTTCCAGATGAAAGACATCCAACATAAGTGAGTCAGGAAGTGCAGACAATATATAACGACGAGCTGCTTTGTCACGACGAATTCAATCAGTATGATCAATTTTCCATTGTTCAAATAATGGACCATCAGTAATCACAAAATTGTTATTCATCACATCAATAGGTTGAACTGGGCAAGACAGGTCGCCCAAAACAATATCAAATAATTCGTCACCTTCAAGAATTAGCATCATCTTTGCTTTCCACCCAAGAAAGCCTTGTCCTTGGAAGAAGGGAACCGAACGTTGGCCAGACGGATATCCGTTAACAATTACGCAATTCGCCATGCCTGTATGTCGAGAGAAAACAAATAAGATGAGATCGCAGAATCTGCAAACCATGATCAAGACGAGCGTAGTTGAGATGCATGACAATCAAAATAGGGATATGCACGTAAGAATGATGAAAAGTATTGAGTGACTAAAAAGAAAGCCCGAAATAGAGAGGCGTAACGTGCAAGACGAGATGATGCATATAAGAAAAGTGCTATTTCGATCGAGCAAAGAACGTGAACGATAATAGAACATCGCTAAAAATAGCAAGATGTTTGCTTGTCGTAATCAACATCATTAACGAAGACGAGCGATTAATAAACTGTAATTGGGGATTAACAAACTATAATTAGAAATACAGTTTTAAATAAAGAATTGCAGATTTGAGCAGAATTACTGTCTTGAATCCTGAACTGTCATAACTTTTTATCCAGAACTCCGATTGACAAGCGGTTTTGATAGGATTCGAGAGCACGACGAGAGCTACGCACCTGGACCTGCTTTTGTTTTTAAAGATAAAATTAACTAATAATTCTAATTTGAACAAGTTCATGTATCAAATCATCACTTGTGCAAAGAATTCAATCAAGTATAAACAATGAAACAACTTATCTTCCTTGTTGTTGCTACACATCCATAGCTCTGATACCATGTTGAGAGAGAGAGAGAGTACGCGAGAGATACACAAGACATGCTCCCAAAGAATGATTCATATTGATGTAGAGTTAGTATATATAGGTGAGACCCAAGTCAAGTGAGAGTTGATATATATAGTTGTAACACTCTGCGTGTGGCAGGGCCTCCCTAAGGCCCTAATACAGAGTCCCCAAGCTGCTAGGAGGAGATAGACCGTTAGCCGATGATTTGGAACCCCCACGTCAAAGATCGCGAAGGAACACAGATTGGTGAGTGCCCCCACATCCAATGGGCTGGTTGGGAGGCCGGGCCGGCTCTTACCATGAAGACATGGTGGGAGGTGTACAGGATGGCAGATGAGCAAGTGATGTAGCGAGTATCAGGCGCTGCCAGAGGGGAGTGAAGTTGAGGAGAAGGGAGATAGATATAGTAATACCTCTGGAGTGGCTTGCTCCCCCATTATGAGAGCCGATAGAGCTTGGGGAGGTATGGGCAGCTAGGTTCTCACCAACAGGTATTTCCCCCTACAGGTGATAGGTAGAGCGGGCGGTGTCCCACACGGGACGTTCTTCACAGTGCTTGATGGGAGACGTCTGGCCCTTGACAGAGGGTAGTAGGATGAGGGGATAGCCGCCCTCTTGTGGAGAAGGATTAGGGTGGCGGGCCTTTAGGGGAAGACATGGCGATTCGACCCCTATGTCTTTTGGGAGGAGCTCAAGGAGTGGCACCTTTGGATTTGGGAGGGCAGACCACTTGATGAGCTAGAGTGGGATGTAGGAGAGTGGCTATGGTCGGCCACGATGGTTCCCAAGAAACCACCCAGGTTCCTAGAGTACGTTGCCAGGATTGGCAGACACGTACTAATGCAGGAGGATATGGATTGAGCACTGTCATGTAGCAGGCACTAAGCGGAGCACAGCATCACGGAGCCTTTCCAACGGACCTTCTGGCACCACCTATGGGATAGCTGGAGGCCAAGGAGGGTGTCGTATTTCTTATGGTTGGTGGCATATGGAGGCTTGGCAGTGGGAAGTTGGCTTGCCCAGATGTAGAAGGAGGGAGGTTGTAAGCGCTGCACAAAGCAGCCTCTAGAAACCCCAAAGCACTGCCTTTGGTCATGTGAGGAGGCGCAGTTCATGTGGAGAGGAGCTTGCCGCATCCTTCGCCGTATAGCACCCATCCTTGGATATATCTCATAGGGAGCTTTCTATTGGCACGTAGTCAGCCAGGGCCATCACCTTCTGTATGAGGCCAGGATCCAAGATACTATATTCATTATCGAGGTAGGGTCCTGTGTAGTGGTTGGCTTGGAGGCTCTACCCATCCACCAGGTACTGGAGCTCACAACAGACTGCTTGGAGGTATGGAAGATCATAGGGAGCCTTACTGGATGGTAGATCTGGAAGGCGTGGTGTCAGGAGGCTTTTGGCAGAGAGAGACTGTTAGTACAAGTGACCTTAGCAGAGCTTTGGACCTCCATCATCCACTCCCTTCGTGGCTGACGGGATCAGGTGTAGGGTGAATCAGGAGCTCCGTTGTTATTTCATGTGCACTTGGGGCTGCCAAGTCCTATTTTTTGTGATGCAGGTAGGCAGCCCTAGTTGGCGATACACTGCCCCTCGCCCCCCAAGACTGCCTTGAGAGGCTTGTATACATGATGTATTTGTGACTTTGCATCAGCTCGAGCTTGTCTGTTGAGCATGAACATTCCGTTGTAATCCATTTTTTTTAGTAATATAATCAGCCACATTTTACTTGCAAAAAAATAAAATCATTGTCAGGGCAATCCTTCTTCTAGTGACGTGTCTTGCCACATATGTGACAAGTAGATTCCTTCTCTTTGTTCTTCTTTGGTTTGTTGTCCTTATTCTTCTCATTGTCCTTTCCTTTCTTCTAAGAGGATTGACCTGTCACATCAATGCCTTCATATTGGAAGTATTTTTCCCTTCAAACCTCTTGGTCCAAGACCATAGGAACCAATTTCTCCCACTCAAGAGTCGGCTCCTGCCCTGAACCAATCAAGGTAGAGTAAAAAGCACCAAACTTAGGAAATAATTGTACAAGAAGAGTTATCGCCATGTCTTCGGATATGATCACCTCCCTTGCATTCTGAATTTACATTTTAAATTGCCATAGCTTGTGTTATGGGAGCAATAGACTGTGCTTGAGAGACTAGACAAGATGTAAGATTTGTTACAAGAATTTTGATTACAAGATAATCCCACATAGGGGCACAAGGTACAATGATAACTTAACAAGATAGAGAGAATCCCACAACACGAGACCATAGGTAAGAGACAACAGGACTCAATAGGATATGAAGGATCCCATAGTTGGGAATAAAGGCTCACTATGCCCCTTACAATGTTCGGGTGTGAACGCACCCTTACACTCTTGTACTTTATGTATTATCTAAACCTAAATGGTGGTACACTCGTCATTGTACCAAATACTAATTGTGTTGTGCTCACACTCTCGTTGCTCACTCTTTTCATGCTTATCGTTGCACTCAATCTGCTGTCTCGATCCTAGCTCACTCAGTCTCGATCCTAGTAGTACCATCAAATTGGTATCAGAGTAGGTGACTAGCGCGAGCAGATAGACGAGCAGCTGATACTTTGGCAAGTGGTGTACGGAGCCTCTACAAGTAGATCCTCAGGATAGTGGATGCCCAAAACTGCGGTCCCATGGTGAGCAAGCTATGAGGGTCCTTGCTATATCTACAGGCAGACTCCACGTTGTCATAGCCTCCCCTTGCACCCGGCACTCGGGGCGATAGGCCACAGGGCCGGTGATAGGTTTGACGAGCGGATGACAGGTTGCAGGCCTATTGGCAGGCAAGAGAGCAGTCCGGGTGACAGTTCGCAAGCCAGGCGACAGGTTCGACGGGTACAGATGGCGCCAGGTGGGTGACACAAAGCATTTGACCGGTCCTGATCAATGCTAGGACATGCTTGTTTTTTCCTCCCCCCCTCAATTTTCCTTCATTTCTGCCATTTTTTGTCTTTCCTTTGCTTGGCATTCACACAGACAAGCACAACGTGCAATAAAAAATTGGGGCTTTTCTTCGATTTGGGGACTTGAACATAGGACAAGACAATCCAACTTAGAAATTGAACATTTGGTGCATATTTTCTCAAGCAAATTTTGGAGAATTTTACATTTTAGTGGAATTTCTTCAATTTCATTGGAATTTATGCATTTTGATCTTAAGAAAATTGGGGCTTTTGCAAAATCCCTTCAATTTGTGCAACAAATGTTTGGTATATGCACTTGGGTACATGTATTGATGCAATTTGGATGGATTACCCTCTAAAAATTTTAAACTTTTGATCAAAATTGTCAAATTTGTGTCCATAAATGCTTTTGGAGCAGAAATTTTGGGGATTTCACATGTAATTGGTGCCTTCGTCTCCAAATGTGTTAGTAACTGCTTGAGGAGTGCAGCAAACAGACACCTTTTAATTCTGAAAATCTATTTACAGATCTGAAATTTCTGCAATCTCGGGATTTTCATTGCTGGTTGGTACTTATAATGTAGTGGGTTACTTGTGTGACATTTGGGCTTGCCTTTGGTGACTGCTTAGTTAATTTGGTACTCCAAATTATGGTTGGAAACAGTGACAACATCAATCTTTTGCACATCAAGAAGCTTGAGGGTGGACATAATTTTACAATATGGCAAAAACAATGCTACAATGTCTTGGTCCAGAAGAAACATGTGAAGCCCATCAAAACAAAGGGAATAAAACTAGTAGATATGGAACAAGAGGAGTGGGATGACTTGGATGAGCTTGCTTGCTCTACCATTGAGCCCTCAGTGTCAGACAACTTTTTCTTTAACATTGAGAAGCTGAATTCAGCATATGTAATGTGGCAAAGAATTGAAGAATTGTATGCTTAGAAAAGTGCAGCTAGCAAGGTTTATTGACTGAAAAAATTAATGGACTTTCGCATAAAAGAAGGTACAACCATGTTTTGTACTTTTGAACGAGTTTAACTCAATTTTCAGTCAGTTAATTGCTTTGGATTTCCATATTGATGATGAGTTGAAGTATATTTTCTGTTATGCACTCTGCTTAAAAGTTGGGATACTTTCAAGATAGCTTTGAGTAACTCGAATGCTTAGCTGTTATATTCTGATGTGGAGAGTTCTTTGCTGATGAAAGAATTCAATAGGCAAAATAACTTAGCAAACAAGTCTTCTAATGCATTGCACACTAGAGGCAGATTTCAACAAAAGGGCAATTTTGAAAAATAGAGCACGCAGCAAGTCTCATGGAAAAAATGTGGAGTGCTATCATTGTGGCAAAAAAGGGCACTACAAACGAGACTATGTTCAATTGAAGAAAGAGAAAGGCAAAGGCAAAAACAGTGAAGACAACAAGGCTGAGAAAAAGGACAGCAGCTTGCAAAGAAGAGAAATGTGAAAATAGAAAAGGTTAATGTAGTCACTCATGAGAATGACAGTGATGGTGATGTATTTCTTGCTTCTTCTTTGAGTGCACTTGCATTGATTGCAGATTCTAAGGATGATACACACAATTGGATACTTGATTCGGGTGCGTCTTTTCATGTCACACCACATCATGAACGGTTTTCTGACTACAATGGTAGTATATGCAGTGTTGTCCACTTGGGGAATAACCATGTATGTAAAATTACAGGCATTGGTAGTGTGAAACAAGAAATTCATCATGGATCCGTATTTGTTTTGCATAATGTGAGACATGTACCTCAGCTTAAGAAAAGCTTGATAAGCACAAGGAAGCTAGATGATGAAGGCTATCACACTAGCTTTGGAAATAGCAAATGGAAAATTTGTAAGGGCTCTCGCATTGTTGCCAAGGGCTCCAAAAGTGATACTTTGTATTCTTTATATGTATCTAGTGTGCGGGACCATGTAGTCGCTATAACTGAGCAACCAAGTGTTTCTTTGTGGCATAGCCGGTTGGGACATATGAGTCAAACTGGAATAAAAGTGCTTTCTTGCTTGGGTTATTTGTCGTCTTTGAGGTATGCTGATTTTGAATGGTGTGATCAATGTATTTATGGTAAACATGCTCAAACGTTACATAAAAAATCTCTCTCTCTAAAGTCTTCACCCTTAAAGTTAGTACATTTAGATGTATGTCAAATGCTAGGATTATCTCTAGGGGTAAAGAAGTATCTCATTATCTTTGTTGACAATGCCATACACAAAGTATGGATTTATCCAATTGGCTGCAAAGAGAGGCCTTGGATAAATGTAAAAAATTCGTGGCAGCTGAAAATCAGATTAGCAAGACATTAAAGTGCCTTGGCTTTGACAATGATGGGGAATATGTGTGCAAAGCCTTTCAGTACTTTTGTGACAGAAAAGGGATTAAAATGGAACTCACCGCTCCTCATAATCCACCCCAAAATGGTGTTGGAGAGCATATGAACACGACCATTCAAGACAAGGTCGATACAATGCTGTCACATGCTGCTTTACCTCATGGATTTTGGGCTGAGGCTATTATGACATCTGTATACTTGATTAATTGATCACCAAACAGGTCTTTGGGGGAGGGGGAGTCCCTCAAGAAGTGGTCGGGCAAGGCCACCTTCGTATGCTCACTTGAGAGTATTTGGATGCGAGGAATTTGTGCACATTTGCAACGAAGAATGCAACAAACTTGAGCCAAAGAGGTGTAAATGTATTTTCCTAGGATATGGTGATGAAGGTGAGATGGGGTATCGATTATGGGATCGCAAGAAAAGAAAAGTAGTACACAGCAATGATGTTATCTTTTGGGAAGATCTCATACATGAATAGCCCAAAAAGACAGAGGAGGTCAGAAGGGTTGTATTCTAGGAGGATGTACCAATAGGACAACAAAGAATGCCCGTTAGATGGTAGCAAATACTTGTTGTAAATGTTCCTAAAAATGCAGGGAATGATGCTGAAAATGATCAACAAGATCTTGCCCATGCTGTACCACAAATTTAGCAAGAATATGTGCCTTTGGAGCAACCAGGACTAGCTGTACAAGCACGTTGAACTTGCACAACAACAAATTGTTAATGTAGATTTGTAGTCTGAACAGCCAGCAAATCTTGAACATTGGGTCCATAGGTTGATTGGAGTATAAAGACATCTAAATAGGTTTGTTCCTGGTGTTAACTATGTGATTGATTATGTCATGTTGACAGATTGTGGTGAGCCGTCATACTTCTAGGAAGCAATGGATAGAAAAGATAGTAAAAAATGGCATAAAGCAATGATGACATAGATGAAATCTCTCATGTAAAATGGCACTTGGGATTTGGTGCGTTTGCCTAAAGGGAAAAAAGTGCTACCATGCAAATGGGTTTACAAAATGAAAGTCACTTTTAGTTCTTTGCCAAAGTACAAGGCATGCCTGGTTGCTAAAGGGTACAAGCAAGAACATGGAATTGATTTTGATGAAATCTTTTCTCATGTAGTCAAAATGACTACTTTGCGACCTTGGTTGCATTTGAAGACATGGAACTCATACAGATGGATGTAAAAACCACTTTTTTACATGGTGATCTACATTAGGAGATTATATACAGTAGGCTGAGGGTTTTGCTGCAAAGGGGAAAGTGCACATGGTATGTAACTCAACAAAAGTTTGTATGGGCTGAAACAGGCACCACAAGAATGGTATCATAAATTTGATATATTTATGCAATCTCAAGGATTTCATTATTCTCAAGTTGATCATTGTTTATACACCAAGAAGGTAGCAGATGGCAGCCTTATTCTCTTGGTTTTCTATGTGGATGACATGCTAACACAATATTCGTGAGTTTGGGAATCTCCCAATTCCCATTTTTTGAATACTAAAAAGGTGGCACCCGGATAACATTCCTATAAGTTTCTCAAAACCATATGATGTGACCTATCATTGGAAAGCGCTTGAAAAATGGAATCTATTGAGCTATAGACCGCTTGATTTGGAGTTATAGTGTTCAAGTTATGATAAATCCAAAGATTTGACCATGTGTCCCAAACTTATGGAAAATTTCCATATTCCTCAATATGGTGTTTGCTAATATCAGGCAAGGATGTTCATGCCTTGGACTCCTTGAAGTAGAGTTTACACAATAGCTTTGATATGAAGGATCTTGGTGAGGGAAATCGCATTCTTGGCATGCATATACTCAGAGACAGATTGAAGGGTCTTCTTTATCAGTCACAGCATGAGTATATCACTAAGGTTTTGCAGCGTTTCAATATGGAGGGGGGGAACCCATTAGTGTACCATTGTCTCCATGTGTGAAACTTAGTGCAGATGACAATCCTACATCTGATTATGGAAAGACTAAAATGATCAAGATACCTTATGCTTCAGCTGTTAGTAGCTTGATGTATGCTATGGTTGCTACATGTCCTGACATTGCATTTGTGGTGGGAGTGGTTAGCAGATACATGGCATATCCTAGCAAAAAGCATTGGGAAGCAGTAAAGGGTATTATGAGATACCTCAAGGGCACAAAGGATTTGTATATTTTCTTTCATAAGCAGAAGTCATTTGTTGTTGGGTTCATGGATGTATACTATGCTGGCCATCTTGACTATAGGAAGTGTTCACAGGTAGAGGAGTCTCTTGGATATCCAGGCTACAAAAGTGTGTTGCATTGTCTACTAGAAAGGCAAAGTATGTGGTTGCCATTGAGGCATGCAAAGAGGCTTTATGGCTTTCATCTTTGGTGAGAGAGCTTGGTATTATAGAGATTCCTATCATCCATTGTGAAAGTCAGAGTGCTATCATGCTAGCACAGAATCCTGCCTTTCATGCAAAGACAAAGCACATACAAGTGATGTATCGCTTTATCAAGGATGTACTTGATAGCAAGAGCATTGAGCTTGTCAAAGGTACATACAAATGATAACCTTGTAGATCTTCTCATGAAGGGTCTTCTAGTAGCAGAGTGGTTTTCTCATTGCTGCTAGATGATGGGGGTTGGATAGTATATATGTATTTCAGCTTTGTACATACATAGACTTAGCTAGTTCTTTTCTCTACCTTCAAGCACCTTGCCTTTAGGTGGGAGGTCATTGGGAATGAAGGCTCACTTTTCCTTTTACAGTGTTCGAGTGTGAATGCACCCTTACACTCTTGTACTTTATATATTATCTAAACCTAAAAAGTGGTACACTCATCATTGTACCAAATATTGATTGTGTCGTATTCACACTCTTTTGCTGCTCACTCTTTTCGTGCTTCTCTTTGCACTCAATCTGTAGTCTCGATCCTAGCAGTACCATCACTCACAATTTGGAACCATAGGTATGGATACAAGATATCAGAATTACAAGATTTTTCTCAACGGGGATGAACAAGATAAAGGCAGTACTAGACAAGATCTCGTAGTACGAGATTACAAGCTCGATCCCAGCAGTACCATCACCCCCCATTCGGAGCCATAGGTATGGATACAAGATATTAGATATACAAGATTTGTAATATTCTGACTTTCCTAGAAATACGCATGAACCATCTCTAAAAGGCGAGGCCAAAAGGATAAGTGGTGAGGATAATAAATCGAATTATGGCAATTTTTTTATTATTATCCCTCTCTCCTCCAACCGACTGTCGTGCTGGAGGAGAAGGGAATAGCATGCATGAGCAAGCTCCGCTGGAGCTTGCTAAGGGTAATGGGCATGCAAGATGCCACGCAGGGGAGGGGGGATCCCCCTCCCCTCACCTATTTAAATTAAGGGATGCCGCATGCTCATCGGGGGTGGAGTCAAGAAGGATAACGTGAATTGCCTTGCCCATCTGTGTATCCTGAGTACCGTCGCTGCTACCATAAGGAGGAAAGCCAGAGACATCCATGAGGGAGAGAGAGTCGACACTCTGGGGCACGCCGTCACGCTGGTGCTGCCGAGAATCAGCCGCACACGCTGTCATGCTGGTGGTGCCAAGAAGCAGCTGCACACGCCGCCAAGTACTGCTCGATGCCACTGCTGAGAGGGAGAGGAGGAGTGGAGGCACTGATCACCATCGTGAAGAAGGAGATTCTGATGCTGCCATGAAGACACCAATCTGCCATTTGTTGCTGCCCACTAGCCCATAGTCAATTCCCACATGGCCCCACAAGCTTTAGAAGCTTCTTGGGGGAAGCTTCTAAAGGTCCTAAGAGGCCCCCTTTCCTATGGGCCTTTAAGACTACCCCCCCCTAAAATTCTCTCCTAAGGGCTCCCTTAGGCCCCTTTTCCCCCCTTGATTTGCCATTGAAGGACCTTTAAGTGGTCCTTAAGCCCTTTCCCCCCATGAAAAAGATTCCTTCTTAGGCCTTTTATACCTTGGTTTCCCCCCTTTTTCCTTTTAGCCAAGAGTTATTTTCCTTTTCCCCCCCCTGAGATTCAAGCCCCTTCTCGTGCCCATTCGTAATACCTTTCAAGTGGGTTGAAAACCTAGTTACTCCGTGATTTAACCCCTCACTAGCGGGTTATACATTCTCCTTCCTTCCTTTTCCGATCCACTAAGACCGTTTAAAACCCTCCCAAGGTTTAAGCACCCCCTTTTTCGTGAAATCCCTACTTCAAGGAGGAAGCCTTCTAAAACCGTTTCTGACGGACAATGCAAGTTATCACAAAGGGAGCTACGGTGGAATTTCAAAAAGGAGTTCGCAAAGCCGCATCCAAGACAGAAAGGCTACATTTGTGATGGCTCCTAAGAAAGCCCAAGGCGCAGCCCACAGGAGGATCGTCTCCTAACATCCACGTGAACATCTCACCCCAAGTCTAGGTTTTCCTTCCTAATTTTTATTTGGTATTGTTATAATTCAATCATGCAAGGATAATTACTAGAGATAGGATGCATTTTTTGTCTTAAATACTTAGGTTAATTCCAAAAGAATTGGCTCACGAGACAGGAAAATTCGGTCATTAGTATTTTCAATAAAACGAACAAAATAAAGTGAGTAGAAAATTGATATGCATTTCTAGCAAGTAGTTTTATGCATTGCAATAAATTGAAATTTGATTAATGTTCATTTTTGCAAAATGGAGTTAAGATAGTGTACTTCGTTTAGGCATGGGAGTATAAACTGCATGTCGCATTATTAGGACATATCTTCTTCGTAATGAGTCTTTAGGGAAAGTGCTAACAATCCATAGGAAATTACAAGGCATGAAATGATTCTTAAGTTGCATAGCTCTAGTAAATTTGTATAAATATCGTTTTTCAACTGTACGATTATTAAAAAAGGCTGCATGTTTTAGCATGAATCTTGTTCGTAAGTTATAGGATGATTAATTGGAATTAGGCTATAACCTAACCCATGCTTGATCTTAAATCGAAAAGTTAGGATTTGAAAATCACTTTACGCATAGATTATAAGTCATGTGGTTATGGAAATGTTAGCGTAATTATCTTCAAAAGTAGATAGGTTAAATTGGCATAAAGCTAAACACCTAAACTCGCGGAGTACTCATTTTAGAAAGAGTTAATTCAATTCCAAAGAATTCATTAGGATTTAATACGTGACCTAGTTGCACGTATTGCTAAAACTGAAACTCCTACTTACCCACATTCACCGAATGTAGGGACAGTGGAACATACTTGAGAAGTGATCTAGGGTTTGTCCCTAAGAATCTTTCACTAAAAAGATGCAACTTGGAACCCTAGGACTGACAACGTCAACCTAATGTAATCAGGAGCAGATTGTTTCGTGACTCCATTTGATGGGTAGAATAGTCCCATAGTTGGATGCGACACTTGTGCAACAAGTGCAGAGTCGTATGATGTTGTGATTGGATCACAAGGGAATGGCCGATTCTCGGAATGAGGTTGGTAGATTCTTACGCAAGTTATCTTGCAAGAGGATGAATAATCGTCCTAATATAGTATCTTTCTTAAGTAAAGATAATTGCTTGGAAGCAAAAGACCAGCTGATAAATTGGAATAACCTAAGAACTTAAGGTTTTGACCAAGTCAGGTTAATAGGGTAGGCCCTAACCCAGGATATAGGGGATCTTGCCAAACCGCAATTGATCCCAGATCGAGTGCTAGGGCATTCGGAAAGAAGGATTCACTCCTTAGCAGTTGGCCAACAATAACGACCAATGGAAATGATTGTGCTTATTACAGATTTAAGAGCACTGTTTTGCTTTGTTTGATCAAAGAATTAAAGGATAAATGGATATCTAATGCTTCAGGTTGAAGGCCTGAAGGGAGAGGCAGCTTCAGTTACCCCCGACTACCTGCCTGACCCTAACTAAGGGGGCTGTTAACCACGCCGCGAAGGTGGACCGAAACCGTTGCGAGAGGTCTCTTCGTTAAGCGCTACTTGGAGCAGGAGGACGCTTGGGTGCCAGGGGGGCTCTAGCCCCGTAAGTCCCTTGCCTTCGGGGCCTTGCACAAGAGGCTAACATGACTCAGGATTGGATCTCGAGGCCTGCATACTAGTCTATGGGTGGAATCTTGGATTAACAATCCCTATGGATTGCTGGATAGCCTTCGGGCAGATTGTGAATAAGCCTATGGGCTGGACTTTATGTATTTCAAGGATAAATATGATAACCTGTTAACAAGGAACTTGTTTGACATTGCTTTTCTATGTCAAGTGATATGATTACGTGAAGGAACGAGTGCCTAACAGGTTAATTAAGGAAGCTGATTGATAGATGTCCAACTAAATGTGTTAGGTAATTAAATAACTAAACAACCTAAGGAAAGTGCGGTGGATGTGGCCATAGGTCCGTCTTACAGATGGGTGGTTGTGGTTGGCCGAGAACTTTTCTCAATTAAGATGGACAACAGAAAGATCGTTCAAGAAACACGAACAATAAGAATGTTGACCTAGAGTTATAACTGATCCCGATTTACGTTGTTTTAGGGGAATGGAATGGGACTATGCCTTATGGCAGAGAGGTTGAGCTTTGATCCCTCTCGTTTCCCATTCTCCTTGAACCAAGTGCAACGTGAATCTGCTTCAGACCTGGTGTTTCTGTGTAAAGTAGTTCTCTTGGGTTCGACGCTAGATGCTGTTAGGAAATGACCAATAAGCAAAACCCTAATTCAGGTCAGTCCTAAGTGGGAACGGCCGGAATACTTCCGCTATGTGGCAGACGCGGAAAGTCCTAGATCGTAAACCCCATAACATTCCATGGGAGTGCCGGGCAGAGCCTTCTAGACATCCTTTCTGATGGACTGCTAAGACGTGTCCTGAGGATAACAGTTGGACACGTTACAAGATTTTTCTCGATGGGGATGGACAAGATAAAGGCAGTATTAGACAAGATCTCATAGTATGAGATTACAAGGTAATGAGATAACATGAGTATAATGGAAGATAAGACAAGACTAGATATCATGACTAGGCAAGAACTAGAATTGGAACTCGAAGTTACTTACTTGGAGGTCTCAACTCCTTGAGCTCTCAAGACTGACATTGGCAAGACTAAGGAGCTCTATGGTGAGCCTATCCTTTTATAGGTGTTGGAGGGCGACTAAAGATATTCTAGAATGTTCCATGATAACATCATTGATGATGCAAGCGATGACGTCACATATCTTCTAGAAGATTCTATGATGACATAATCAATGATGCAAGTGATAACATGACATATCTTCTAGAAGGCTCTATGATGATATGGCAAGGGTGGATTTGCATGGCTGACTCAAGGATATTGTGTTAAGGGTGCATTTGCATGGGGTATGGATTCATATGGCATTAGTAAGAAGTAATCCATACACCTCATCATGGTATGTCCATGACATCACCCTCTCTTCTAGTGGCAAGTTTCACAAAGAGCGGCTTGGTGGTTTGGTCCAAGCTTCATTGGATTCCTCTTGTGAAATTCTTTAACTTTGAGAGGTGCTCCTTGGAGATATTCTACAGGTTCCTAAGTGTGATAATTGATATCATATCCTTTCCAATGAACCCTCAAGTCTAAGACATGCTTGACCTCAAATTCTTCATGATCTTCAATTTAGACACGAGGTGGGGGACTAGATCTCTCTCCCCTTAGTGGCAAGCTATGTTATGGCCCGAGCAAGGAAACATGGAAGATTCCTTGAGAGGAATGCTATTGGATGCATATGACCATTATTTCCATGCTAGGAGAAGATGGCTCCTATTGCATAGTCTGATGCATTGGTCTCTAAGAAAAATGGCTTGGTAGGATTTGGGTGGACTAGGATTGGGGAAGTGGTGAAAGTAGTCTTCATGGTTTGGAAGGCCTTCTCTAGATAATGATGCCAAGTATCAAATTTATCTACAATGGCAAGGAGTTCTTTGTCGTGGATCTCATAGTTTATCTTTGAAGGGGATAACTTGAGTGGAATGCCACTAGATGCATATGACCATCATTTCCATGCTGGGAGAAGATGGCTCCTTAGGCATAGTTTGATGCATCAATCTCTAAGAAAAATGGCTTGATAGGATTTGGGTAAACAAGGATTGGGGCAGTGGTGAAAGTGGTCTTCAGGGTTTGGAAGGCCTTTTTAGCTTGTGAGGTCCATGAGAACTTTGAGTTTCTTGTGAGTTTGGTGAGTGGTGTGACTATCTTTGAGTAATCCTTGATAAGTATCCTGTAGAAGTTGGCAAATCCAAGGAAACATTGGACATTGTGGAAACATGTGGGTGTGTGCCAGTCAAGAATAGTCTCGATCTTCTTGGGGTCCATGAAGATTCCTCTCTAGGATTCATTGTAACCCGAGAATTCCTCTTTTGTCTGATGGAAAAAACACTTCTCAAGTTTTACATATAGTCCTTTTTCTCTGAGCTTTTTTAAAACTAATTTGATATGGTGCTCATGCTCCTTTGGATGTTTTGAGAATACCAAGATACCATCCAAGTATATAACTACAAAACATCTATATGCTCTTGGAAGATATCATTCATCATATGAAACACTACAGGAGCTATGGGAGTCATTGTACCCCAAGAATTCCACTTTTGTCTGATGGAAAAAACACTTCTCAAGTTTGACATATAGTCCTTTTTCTTTGAGCTTTTTCAAAACTAATTTTACATGGTGCTCATGCTTCTTTGGATCTTTTGAGAATATCAAGATATCATCCAAGTATATAACTACAAAATCATCTAAATGCTCTCGAAAGGTATCATTCATCATATGTTGAAACACTGCAGGAGCATTGGTGAGACTGAATGATATAACAACATATTTGAAGTGACCGTACCTTGTGTAGAAGGTTGTCTTCCATTCATTTCCTTCTCTAATCCGTACAAGATTGTAAGTCCCTTGTAGATTAATCTTTGTGAAGATCTTGGTTTTCCAAGGCCTTCCAAGAGCTCTACTATCAACAACAAAGGGTATCAATTCTTGATTGTTATCTTATTGAGTCCTCGATAATCCATATGCATTCAAAGTGACCCGTCTTTCTTTTTTAGGAATAGAATTGGGACTCTAGAAGGAGACTTCGAGTGCCTAATGAATCCTTTGGCTAAGTTCTTATCAATGTTATTATGCAGTTTAGCTAGTTCATCAAGGGATAGCCTGTATATGGGTCCAAAAAGATGGTTGAGCCCCCTCATGGAGTTCTATAGCATAATCATATGATCTATGTTTGGGAAAGAGATTTGCATTCTTTTTTTTAAAGACATCTTGGAATTCTTGATATTGGCTTGGTAGCTTGACTTACTCATCCTTACTCGATTCTTGAGTTGATATATGATATGTGGTCTTTTGGAGTACTCGAATTTGGTATCTATTCACAAAGCCATCATCAATGAAACATGCGGAGGCCTCGGAGTCAACTAGCGCTTTGAGGGAAAGGGGCTTTCTCGACAGAATCATCTAGACTATGACAAGGAAAGTTTCTATGTGTGTGGTTGGGATCAAGAGACCCTTTCTTATATGAAGGTTTGATTGTACGGTCTCATTTATAACCAGACATCCTCGTTTTCTTGCTCGAGGATAGTTGCAATAACTCTTGGGGTTCTTGCCCTCTTATTTGAGCAATTTAGGGAGATGTGTCTAAGGTTTTCACAATATATGCATATATGATTTTCTCTTTGTCTTTGCTTTTCTTGTAGGGTCAAGGGTTGGAATTCTGTATTATCTATTTGCATTGATTCAGGTTTGGTTTCTTCTCTGATTGAGGTTGGGTTCCATTGGCGAGGCCTTAATTCTTCTCGATTTTCTTGCTTTCTCTTGAATAATCTATTATCACACTGGATGGCTTGCATGATATAATGGTTGAGTATTTTTGTCGTAGGCATAGTGAGCATGAGGTCCTTGATGTCATCTCGAAGACCCTATCTAAATTGGCTGATAAAATACTCCTCATGCTAATTGAGGTTACAAATTAATTGCCTAAATTCAGATGTATAAGTAGAGGCAGAGCAGTTACCTTGTCATAGCTTTTGAAGTTTTGTTTCCACTACTCGACTAGTGTCTGCATCTCCAAATGTGGAAGTGAGCTCGCAAAGAAATGCCTCATACTTATGAAGAAGTACTGGCATATTCTTTTCCAAGATTGGGGCTAATCATGATAAAGCTTGACTACAAAGCAAGTCCCAATGAATCCCACCTTGAAAGCATCATCTGGATACCTATCCGGTTGTATGTGGATATAGAGCTTTACTTGTTGTAGGAATCCCTTGAACTTCGAACAATCACCATTGAGCTTCTCTGGTGTGGGATCTCTCGCTCAACCGCCAAGACCCACTGACCGCTTATTGCTTCAAGCGTTCCAAGTTGAGCACTAATAGCTACCTCTCACATAGTTGATGCGCCTTCCATCTCTACGGGCGTAGTGAGCTTATCGCCATGCCGATCGAGTTACCTTCTCTCCCGTGCACTCCGGTAGCTCCACCATCCAAGCGCAAGCTTCAAGCAAGCTTAATCCTCAAGCTCCACGCTCCAAGCTCCATTGCCGCAATCAAGACAAGCGAAGAGAAGAGAAGAAGAGAGGAGAAGATGGAGAGTTTTTCCTCCCTAGTCCCTCACCCTCACACTCCCTCTCTCAAGCACAAACTCAAGAAAGCAAGCAAGAAGAAGAAGAAGAAGAAGAAGAAGAAGAAGAAGAAGAAAAGGAGGAGAGCCACTTTTAGCCAGACACAAGAATGAGCTTCTCATTCACTTTTCAACTTTATATACAAAACCCTAAATCCGTTTTGGGCGGTCATTCCCTTATCTCCTTTTTTACATGGCCGGCCGTGGCCTAGGTCCTTTTTCCCATTGTCCTCCTATCTTCCTAGCTTCCTTCCTATTGCCCATCTACCTTTACAAAATTACACAGGTGAGAGCCCAGCGCTCTTTAAATTAAATCATGATGCGCTTGCGCTCTTTTACAAAAGTATTGACTTGCGCTTTTTCTTGTGCATCTTTTTTCTTTATTTAGGACTTTTCTGCACTTGTGTTTTCATATTTTTCATGGCGTGCCTTCGTCTTTCGTTTCACTTGTTCCTTGGACTTGTCTTTGGCTTTAGATTTTCTAGCTTTTCCACCTTGTTCGTTTGAGGGTTAACATTATCCCCCTCTAGATGAGTGCCAGTCCCATGGTACTCATAGTCGTAGGTAGCAGGCTCTTAGCATGCACCGAAGACGTGGGTGGCAAGGATGCCTGTGGTTGCCTTGGAGGATTTCTGGTGGTGGGAAAATGAAGGTTGTTGGGGCACATTGTTGGCGTGGGTGGCTGGTGGTAGGATGGTTGGAGTTGGGGGTAGGGCTGTGCGCTGTTGGGAATTTCGCTCGGCTAGCACATGTATTGGTTTTTGGAGATTCTGCACATGACGATTCTTTGCGGGCTTGCAAGATGATAAAGGATAAGATTTCAGAGTTGAGTGTTGATGAAGAGGTGACAGTATTTTCATTGGAGTTTACAAAACTTGCAATTGAAAACCTCTCATATGTGGTCTCTCCCTGGGGTAGTGCTAGTCTTCTTATCATGCACGAGACATAGTTGGATTAGTTTGGGAGACAGGTCGAACTCTAAGCAAGCTGAGAGTATTGTCCTACACTTGAGGACCCAAACTGTGTATATATTTCGGTGTAGATATTATGTGAGTACTCGTGCATACTTGGATATTACATAGTTAGAAGACCGCAGGCTGGTTCCTTGTAATAACGTGTGGATGAAGCAAAGTTGTCCATGTTGAGAATAAGTACACATGAAGGTATCTGAGACATCCTTTGCGTTGTGATAGCATGATGTAGCATAATTGAACACATTGATACCAAACTTTCGGTAGAGCTAGTAGCTAATGGGCTTGCTCGACAAGTACGGTGTAATTTTCATGGCCATTCGTGCGGTGCATACCATGATTGATTTCAGAGATACTAAGGCAGAGTGCAAAAAGGAATCATGCAAATGGGTGAGGGTGACAGGTCTAACCATAGGCGAGACAAACTCCCTAGGTATGTCCTACCCTTGATGTGCTCTGAACAATTGTGGGGGATGTGTAGAGGTCTAGGGGACTAGGGATGGAGCCAGCCGACCAAGGTCACTGGGCGTATCTAATTTGAGGGCCCCTAGGTGTCGTACTGTGATTGTGAGTGATTTTTTTTTTTAAAAATTCTTTTCATTTTTTTTTCTTTTTCTTTTTCATCTTTCCTTTTCTTTCCCACACTTCCTTTTTTTGTTAAAAAAAAAGGAATAACATGAGTACAACCATTGCAATACGTTGAGGCCACAGCCTTTCAATTGGATCGGGGAATGTCAAGATTCAAAGGTTGCAAAACTGGATATTACAGTGACGATTATTTCTTAGCCTCGTTGCTAGAGGAACAGTTGTTAAGATGGGGAGATACACTGGAGATTTGCAAAACCTCTTTGTAACATGCGATGTCGGTAGAATTGAGGTAATAGCTGCCATGAGTGCCAGGTGTAGAGTTTGACCCAGAAAGAGAAAGTGGCCACTAATCATGCTTTGGGCCATGCAATGTGGGCGATCGGCAAGGGTGATTTTTACTTTTGGTGAGGAGGCTTCATCATGGCTCCTTGTAAGATTGTTGGTGTTGCTGTGACTTGGGCACTGAACACTCTCGTACAAGGACCTGTGTTGTCCTGCATTTACTTGATACTTTGTGAGAGTATATGCAAGTCACATGCATCAATTATAATGAAAGATGCAACACAAAAAGATATTACTTTATCAAAATCCTATGGTGCTGACTGCAATGCATATCCTCAGTGCTTGTTAAAGATGTGACATATATTAGTAGTAGGTAAGGGAGGTTTATACAGTTAGGGAGCTTGCCCCTTTAACCATTTAAGGACAAAAAGTCATGACAAAATGACATTGGACAAGCAGATTATATGCATAGGGTCTATTCTATTTGTACGAGGTGTGGTGAATTTGGGTGATCAAATGACTAGGGTTGTGCCGGTGGTGGGCTCCTGTTAGGCTGGGTAGGAAAGATATTTGCCAGGACCGGAATGGTGTAGTCCTTGGCCACAGCTGTTTCAAGAATGCTTTTAAACAATTCATCAAATTCCCACTTGTCTATAGCTGCCTTCTCCTCTTTTGAGCACCTGGTGCCCGAATGTCTCGTGGGGGCTTGCACGGCTAGTGTTGCCACACCTCGGGTGGTCCCTTGAGCCTTCGTCCTCTTGGGCATTTTCGGACTGCATCCTGGCAGTGTCTCTTGGGGCCTCTTTTTGGCATGTACCTTTTTAGAGTAGGCATGTAGCGTTCTGGTGGGGGCGCTAGTGCCTTATGCTCCCTTCTACGGAGGAGAGCTTTCTTGCATGCCAGCTGCATTGTGTGCTCCATGACGGCTACTATGGGGAAATCTGCAAAATGTGAATCAAGGTTAGGCTTTGAGGCAGGATAGAATTATTTGCATGAAAGGGATTAAACTGTGGATTATCAAGCGCATATGAGGAGGGGGCGAGGTGAGGCATGCAGCGTTTGTTGTAGAGAGATGGCCCCCGTGATGATGTTCGTCTTGCCTGGATTGCGGGGCGTATTCTAGCCATTAGTAGATCTTGGCTTATGCTAAGTTGCGTGGACTGGTTGTCATGGAGTGGAGTAGGGTCATCCCTAGAAGGATAGATGGAAAACGGGGGGAAATCCTGTAGAAAGGGATGACGCCCCGTCTACGCCCAAAGAGGTGTTGGTCAGGGCTTCCTATGGGGGTAATGAGAGTTATATGCCCTCCATCTCTGGAGGTAGGAATGGTCACACAACTTCTAGATGTGTGGTGAGAGGAGGACCTGAGGAGCTCAGCCTGTCAAACTCAAACTCTTCTCCCTGCGCTTGACTATCATTTCTTGTGTGTGTTGATATTATCTATACAGGGTAACAAAACTCATTGTTTATTTATATACATATTTATGAATCCAAGTCACTTCTTGAGGATAAAAACCAATTGTAGAACTCAAGATTTTATTGGGGTGTGGCACACGCATCTAGTACTCATGGCAGCTTACTCAATAACAATAGATATTTTGCAACATTGAGTAGTATAGTACATTTTCCGAGTCTATTGGCAACATGTAACTCCTTCTTACTGAGAACCTTATCAGCCAGAGAGTTCTCTTGGCTAGTTTTGGCTAAGTCCATACTGCGAATGGCAGTCGGTACTTGAAAGGAAGTCGGTGCCACATAGGTTGGGTCTCTTTGAGAACGCCATTCAGCCAATCGCTTCTCTGAGACTGTCATACTCTGGGCTCCTAGTTTAGCCATTGCAATGCAGTTTTCAAACCAACGTTTTTCAAATAGACTTCGACCCTCTGATTGTCGCTTTAGTTGCTCTATCTCTAAGAGATTTGGTTGGCAAAGCACATAATTGAATGTTATAGTTAAGCGTAGTTTGTCGGTTTCCTCGTCAAAGGTAAGTTGCATGCATTCATGCATGAGCCTGTCATAGTGCTCATCAAGATGTTCTCGCTCTTCCTAGGATAGAGGAAATGACAAGTATTCCCCAAACTGCTTCTTGGGGAATGCACCCATGTCCACAAGGACGTAGACACATGCGAATACTTTGAGTTTAGCATCCAACTTAGTTAAGCATTTTGCAACACTTCTATGTTCAATGAGGGCTTGCTCGATTGCTATCTCATGCAAGGTTCTAGGAGTTTCCCTAGGCTTTAGCATAGTTGGGGGCTCGCCTAGATGAGCAAGATTGGTTGACGCTAGGATTTCTTATGCTCTCGGGGTTTTCATATTTCTTCTCAGGCCTTGCTGCTATTGTGTCATGGTTCTCCTTGGATGTGACCGGTATAGTCTTGTCACCCTTGCTGTGACAGTGTTGTATCCACTCTTTATTGGTCAATGCGAGTTTTGTTGTTGGTGGGTTGAGTGTTGCAAGAAACCGTTGATGGTAATGGTTGCTATGACTTATCAAAACACATGGATGCATCTGAGGTTTCATCGCTATTAGGAGAGATGGAAATGGGTTCATTGGTGGATGGGCTTGATGTTTTATTCCTCACCACTTCAATGCTCTTGGTCTCGATCTTATTGGCGTCTACTCCCACTTCGATGCTCTTGGTCTTGATCTTATTGGCGTCTAGTACCACTTGCAACTGCCATTGTTGTTTTCTTTGTTTTCTCTTCTCTTTCTTAGGCAATCGAGGTGTATCCCTAGAAGACTCGAGACCTTAAACTAGGTCAGTCTCATTGATGTGCTTGGTTGGGCCTCAACATTCTCTTTCTCTAGTGTGTCCTCATGGGACATAGCTGTGGCCTGTTAAACAAACCTGCTAGGTTGTGAGGGTACAACTGCCTCTCTTTTTGGAGAATCTAGCTCTTCAGCTAATTCCCCTCTGTTTAGCTCCTCAAGCCTAGGGAAGTGCTAGAGTTGTCAAAGATGTTGGTTGCGATACCTTCTCCACAGGTGAATGGCTAAGGACACGTTCGGCAAGGGGCATTGTCACGGCCAAGGGCTGTGTTGATTGTTGTGATCCCTAATTGGAAGTAGTAGCAGCTAATTTAGTGAAGTGGCTACTATTGGTGGATTGCAGTGTCAAGTCGTTAGGCCGATCGTGTCTTTTGTTGCCCTTTGAGCATTCAGTTGTGTAGATCGAGCATCAGTTGATCTAGTCACATTAGGTTGTATAGGTATATCCTTAGGCTGAGAGCTACGGGTGGTGTCATGTCCCACCTCTTGGGCATCTGGAAGCTTAGATGGAGATAGAGGTTGGGATTCAGCAGCTGCACTTGACGATTGCTATTGTGCTTCTTGTGTCCATTTAGGAAAAGAGGGTGTAGGAGATCTGGGACTCTTAGGTGGGCTTGGCACTAGCTGAAAGATTTGCTTGTGGCTGTTAGACAATTGTGCCATTTCCTTTGTTGAGCAATCAGCCTTCTTATGAGCAGCGTTGTGCCTGTAGTGCTCATGATCCTCTTGGGAAGTCAAAAGCTCCTTGAGCACTAGTGGTCTTTGTGCACGCTCAATGGTTACATCTCACATCTGCTTATTAAGCATGCTAGGCTCTTCCTTCCTAATACTCATGTTTGGTTTCTTACCCCAAGACTTGGATTTTCTCTTAGATTTCCTCATGTGCTCCTTTGTTTTTGATGCAATTTGGTCTTTAGTTGATAGAGGTGGTTTAGCAGGGAGTTTTGGTATCCAAATCCATCGCTTACCTACGTTATTCCCTTGAGCACGTAGCGGCGCTTTGGATGTCCATCGTGGTGTTGTGCTAGCTCTTCATCGGTGCCTTCATCTATAAGGCTTGGGCTTCTTTCGTGGTCTTCTAGAATGTTTGTAAGTCCAAAGCCTACCCTTGGCATTGTCTCCTGACCTTCTTGTTTCAAGCCTAGCCTCACTCACTGGTTCTCGCTGTTCAACTTGTGCTTGCATCAACTCTTTCAACAGGTCCTTGCTCTCTTTACTAGGCTTGCATGTTATGTTAGCACCTTCCTTGCCTTTCCCTCGAGGTTTGATGAGGTCACCCTTGCTAAAGGTTGTGACTATCCTCACACCTGGTAGTGTCAAGTATATCCTCTGTGTGACATAGTCAGCCTCACACTTGGTTGTCCTTTTGAAGGGTCATCCAAGAAGGGTTTCCTTTCCACAACTAGTACTATTTGGAGGAACATGGAATAGGATAGGCAAGCTTTCAGTTTCAATAGTTACAAGGATTTTGCACTTTTCTATGAGTGTTTGTGAGTGTCTGCCGTAAGGACTAAGAGTTGCATTAGTTGGTGTGAGCTCTGGTTGGCCTAGTAGGGTCCATGTTTCATAGGTCAAGATATTAAAATCTGCCCCTTCATCGATGAGAGCATCGACAATATGCTCTCTTTTTGTGGTGAGTTTGGCCCTAAGATAAGCAGATAAGCAGGTGGTACTATGTCTTCATCTCTCGGGTCTTGGCTTATAAATTTAAGCCTTCTGACAAATGCCCTTGAGTCCCTAATTGCACGACCGAATGTGGATTCTCCTTTGATGACTTGGATCGTTTATGCAGTGTTATTCAAGGTGCATCTATCGTCAGGACTGTCATATCTAGTCATCCTCATAGTTGTAGCTTGATGTTGTTGATTTCCGCTTTGACTAGATGCAATCCGAATGCAACATATACGCGTTTTTGTGGTGTGACCTTTTTGCCCTTGTTGGCTAGATTGGCCCATTGAGGTTCTAAGGTCTATGTTTGTCTTTGTTCGGGTATGGGCTTTTGGTTGCTCCTTTGCAAGTGAGAAATCATGCTTGTGTTGAGCCATTACTATACTAGGATCTAATTTGGAGGACTATTTGCGGCGCGCATTCTCTCTCCAACCTACTTGGAGGAGGTGCGGAGAGGGAAGAGTCCCCTCTGGGGGGGGAGTAGTCCCCCCTGGCCCGTAGGGCCGTTATGGTAAATGCCATGCGCAATTTCAAGGACTATTTATACCCAAGTTTTGAACTACTTGCTTTAGATTTCAGCCCAGTGATAGATCTATGATGTGGTTTTGGCTCTATATGGTCTCTCGGTCAGTTTCAGGGTCTACATGTTAAAATTTGAAAAAAATCCAAATTCGGCTCAACAAATCCAAATTGCAAGGGCCGAATGCCGGATTCAGCCCGTCCAAATGGCCAAGGGCCAAATGTAATTGGTCCAAATGTCAAATTCGGCTAGTCCGAGTGTGGGTGTCCGAATCATATGATGTAGGTCACAGCCTATCGCACACACCTCCAGATCAAAGCTATGGATGTAGGAGAAGAGTTGTATATACCTAGAATAGCAAATAAACTCCAAAATGCAATTCAGCAAATGAATCAAACCCTCATGCCTTGTTATGATAGCAGAAACCCTAATGCTTATTTTTCTTTGTTTTTTCCTACCCTAATGCAACTGAATCACAAAGAAAATACCTACACTACTCCAGCACGCTTTTCCAAATCCAAAAAACCAAAAACCTACTTGCTAAGGAGATCAAATACCTCTTCAAAATCCCTTGCTTCCTATCTATCTACCTCAAGTACCGGTTCGGGGAAACCCTACGTCAATGCTCGATTCAAAGCGCGCAAGTGCTCAAGGCTTGAATCTGTTGTCCTGGCAATGGAACCAAAATTTTGGAGCTTTCGCTCAACCACCAAGACCCACGGACTGCTTATTGCTTCAAGTGTTTCAAGCCGAGCACTAATGGCTACCTCTCACATAGCCGACACGCCTTCCATCTCTACGAGTATAGTGAGCTTACATCCATGTCGATCGAGCTACCTCCTCTCTCGCGCACTCCGGTAGCTCCACGATCCAAGTGCAAGCTTCAAGCAAGCTCCATCCTTAAGCTCCATGCTCCAAGCTCCATTGCCGCGAGCAAGACAAGAGAAGAGAAGAGAAGAAGAGAGGAGAAAACGGAGAGTTTCTCATCCCCGGATCCTCACCCTCACACACTCACTCCCTCACACTCTCACACTCCCTCTCTCAAGCACAAGCTCAAGCAAGCAAGAGGAGGAAGAAGAAGAAGAAGAAGAGGAGAGCCACTTTTAGCCACACACAAGAATGAGCTTCTCATTCACTTTTCAACTTTATATACAAAACCCTAAGTCCCTTTTGGGTGGTCATCCCCTTATACCCTTTTTTACATGGCCAGCCGTGGCCTAGGCCCTTTTTCCCATTGTCCTCCTATCTTCCTTGCTTTCTTCCTGCTGCCCATCTACCTTTACAAATTGCATGGATGAGAGCCCAACACTCTTTAAATTAAATTATGATGCACTTAAGTTCTTTTACAAAAGTATTGACTTGTGCTTTTTCTTGTGTGCCTTTTTCCTTTATTTAGGACTTTTTTGCACTTCTTGTGTTTTCATATTTTTCATGGCGTGCCTTCGTCTTCTATTTCACTTTTGCCTTGGCCTTGTATTTTGCTTTAGATTTTCTAGCTTCTTCACCTTGTTCATTTGAGGGTTAACATCAGGCATGCTGATATTGGGTTCTCTTGTTGGGGGTTGATAATGTAAGAGTGCGCAACGAAAGAAGGAACATGAACATAGGGAGAGAAAGTAGAGAATGAAGGAAGAAATATTGCACTGACTGAAATGTATGCTGAATACAAGGATGTGGAGTGATTAGTCCTTGCATGCACCTCGGAGCATCAGTGAGGGCACCAAATCAAGCTGAAATGAGTAGCAGCACCAATGTCGAAGAGGAATGGGAGCAGTGTTTGCTGAATCTGCAGAAAAGAGTGAGTAAGAGTGACCAAGAGAAGAGTGCTATAAATAGGCCTCTCCTCCTAAATGTGGCTAACCAGCTGTGACTTGCCAAAACTGGCCGATTGCCCTAAAATGGGCCGATTGGAAAATGCACCCTAAAAATCGGCCAGCAGCCACTCAAAAATAATATGCACAAACTCATAAATGCTGAACAAACTGACAGAGCTCCTCTATCTCTTGTTTGACTTTGACAAGAGCTCACAACCAGGAAATGACAGATTGACATATAAAATAGGGCAGGTTAACACCCCCTCTCAGATCTTGGGAGTGTCTGAAGACCTAACAAACTCATGTGATGAAGCAAAGAAGCCTGAGGCAAAGGCTTCATGAAGAGATCAACTGCATTGTCCTCTGTGGGACAATAGGCCACCACCAGCTCCAAATCCACGATCTGCTCTTGAATATAGTGGTACTAAACCTCAATGTGCTTCGTGTGAGCATGAAACACCAGGTTCTTGGCTAGAGCAAGGGCACTCTGCTTATCCACACGTAGCTCCGTAGGTTTGGGCTATGAAAAGCTAATCTTTGCCAACATATGATGGAGCCAAACTGCCTCCATAGCATTCAAACATAAGGCTCGATACTCGGTGTCTGTAGAAAAAAGAGCCACAGTAGGTTGCTTCTTGTTGCTCCAAGAGATAGCTCTCGATCTAAGGGAGAAAGCATAGCCTGTAGTGGACCCTTGGGAATCCATATCAACTACCCAATCAGAATTACTCCAACCAGAGATTGTGACCCTCTCTCCATACATGGTCCCGTAGGATCGAGTTCCTTGCAAATACTGAAGAACATGCAAGGCTGCCCTCTAGTGATCCTAGGTAGGAGTCTTCATGAAAGAGGAAAACAAAGCCACCACAAAAGAAATGTCCGCAGACGAGTGTGAATTAGCCAGATGAGAGAGCCAACAAGGCACCTATAAGGGTGGGATTGATAAGGGGAACTCCATTTGCCACAAACTTGGACTCTAGGTCCATGGGGCAAGAGATAGGCCGACAATTGGCCATACGAAACTCCGAAAGAAGCTAGGAGATGTACGTATGTTGTGAAATAAAAATGCCCTATGCCATCTAATATATCTCCAATCCAAGAAAGAAATGAAGGATCCCAAGATCTATCGTGTCAGACTTTTGCCTTAGAATAGTCCGAGTGTGATCCATCTCCTGACTGTCACTCCTTGTAATGATAAGATCATCAACATATAAAATCAACAAAACACAGCAGCTATCCTCAACTCGAAAGTATAGGTTGGGGTCATGATCGAAGTGATGGAAACCACTCTGCACAAAGAAGTTATCAATCCTCTAGTATCAAGCATGAGGAGCTTGCTTCAGGCTTTAAAGGGCCTTCCACTGTCAAGAATAGCATGGTGGGGGGACTTGCTCAAGATGCTGCACCGAACACACACAGAATGCATAAGGAGAAGCTCACTCAAGAGACAAGAAGAGAGATGGAGGACAAAACGTTTTCTTGTTGGTTTCTTCTTCTTCTTCCACACTCTTTACAATGTACACAAAGTATAGATAAGATTCAACATAAAGAAAAGTGGCCTACTAAGTCAAACAATGCATAACCGACTACACTAGTTGACTGGCGCTGTAAATAGGTGTAACAACTTGAATATAATAAGTAATGAGTCAGTGGTCATGTGAGAGTCATAATGACCACCGACGTGTTAAGTGTAGATGTGTGGACCCATCTAACTAGGCGGTCCATCATCAATGTCTGCATGTGTTGAGCTTGTCATCTCAACACTCCCCCTCAAGCTCAACTACATCTCTGCAACTCTAAGTAAGCTTTGAAACTTTTGAAGCTTCTCTGTACCCAATGCCTTCGTGAAGATGTCAACTATCTAATCCTATGTGCTGACATACACCAAGTCAATCTCACCTGCTAGTACCTTCTCTCTCACAAAGTGGTAGTGTACCTCAATACGTTTTGTCCTGGCATGGAACACAAGGTTCCTAGCCAACTGTATACTGCTCATGTTGTCACAATAAATGACAACTGGACCTTCCACCTGCACATCCAAATCATCCATTAACTTTTTAGCCATATTACCTCACATGCTGTAACATCAACACTTCTATACTCAGCCTCTATACTCGACAAAGCAATTGTAGATTGCTTTTTGCTGCTCCAAGTAACTACTGCACTACCAAGAGAGAGCATGTATCCACTGGTAGATCTTCTATTAGACATACTACCAGTCCAATCTGCATCTCTGTATCCAAACACCTGTGCATGTGTACCTGCCTCATAGAAAAGTCCATAATGTAATGTGGACTTCACATATCTCAACATGCATCTGAGTGCATCCAAATGTGGCTTTCTAGGTACTTGCATAAATTGACTCACAAGACCAACAACGTAGCTCAAGTCTGGCCTTGTAATGGTCATGTAGATCAAACTCCCCACTATCCTCCTGAACATAGTAGGGTCTTCTATCTCATCCCCAACATCAGCACTCAACTTTACATTCTGCTCCAATGGGACTAAAAGTGGTTTGCATGCTGTCATACCATACTTGGACAACATATCTAAGCCATACTGTCTTTGGGACAGCCATATACCATCATCACATCTGATCACTTCAATGCCAAGGAAGTACCTTAGCTCACCTAAATCCTTCATCTCAAACTTCTTCTTCAAAAAATCCTTGACTTCAGCAATCCCACTATCACTATCACATGTAATAATCAAGTCATCTACATAGATGACTATGATGACCAAACCTGCATCTCCCTTTCTCACATATAGTGAGTGATCAGCATTAGAAACATAAAAGCCAATATTGACAAGATACTCTTTGATCTTGTCAGAACATGGTCTAGGTGCTTGCTTGAGCCCATAGAGCGCCTTCTTCAACCTGCACACATACGTGGGATGCTCTAAATCTTCATAACCTGCTGGTTGATCCATATACACTTCTTCTTGCAAGCCACCATGCAAGAAGGCATTCTTCACATCCATTTGCTGCAACCTCCAACCTTTGGCTGCTGCCAAAGCAATCACACATGTGACAGTTGCCATCCTAGCAACTGGACTGAAGGTTTCTTCATAATCTATGCCATGTGTCTAGGCATAGCCTTTTGCAACCAGCCTAGCTTTGTACCTACTAATAGAACCATATGCATTGTGCTTAATCTTATAAACCCACTTACATCCAATAGCTTTCTTGCCCTTCGGCAATGATACTAGATCCCAAGTCTTATTTGTCTCTAATGCAGCCATCTCCTCATCCATTGTTACATCCCAATGAGCATGACCAACAGCCTCCTCAAAACATGTGGGCTCAAAATCCTCAACTAGTTTCACCATATAAGCATAATGGTGAGTTGCATAACCTTTAAAACCAAATCTTTTAACAGGGTATCTGACCCTGCTAGATCTGTGTACCATCGGATCACTGAATGGAGCCTTTACATTACTATGAGCTCTTTGTACACCTGGTGTCTTGACAGAAGGAATGCCAAGCTCATCATCCAAGCTCTCTGAGCCACTGGAGTCTCCATCGAGAACTGCATCAATGCCATCTGACACTTTATTCTTTCCTTTGTCTTTACCTGTAGTGCTATTAGATGCACCTGAAGATGTAGAGCTACTCCTTAGTCTCCCAGGCCAAGGACTACTAGATGATGTCTCTGGTCCACTAAGAGTCTGTGATTCTTGCTTTTCAACCTGCACATGAGTGTCATGATCATCATCATCATCCAATGCATCACCACTAGATGCATACCAACTGCTCATTTCATCAAAGATGACATCCCTGCTCACTCTGAACTTACATGTGACAGGGTTATAACAGTGATACCCTTTCTGCTCCAAAGAGTATCCAATAAAAACACATTTTTTTGCCTTTGGATCAAGCTTCTTCCATAGCTCATTTGGCACATGAACGTATGCAACACAACCAAATACCTTCAAGTGTAATACATCAGGCTTCTTGCCAGTAAAGCATTCTTTAGGAGTCATCCCATGAACTGCAGCTGTGGGAGTTCTGTTCATAATATAAACAACAGTATCAATAGCCTCAGACAAAAAATGCTTAGGCATATTCTTTTTAGCCATCAAGGCGTGTGCAACTTCTGTAATATGCCTCTTTTTCCTTTCTGCAACCCCATTTTGTTGTGGGGTATATTTGCATGTGAGCTGTCTCTTTATCCCATGAGACCTCAGAAAATCACTAAACTCATCCGAGAGTTACTCTCCCCTTCCATCTGACCTCAAGCACTTTACTTTCAAGCCTGTTTCTCTTTCAATTGCAGCCTTGAAAGTTCTAAAGTGCTCAAACGCTTCACTCTTTTCCTTCATAAAATATACCCACAGCTTTCTAGAATAATCATCAGTGAATATGACAAAGTATGAACTGCCTCCAAGAGATACATTTTGTGTAGGCCCCCAAATATCTATATGCACAACATCAAGGATATTTCTGCTTATATCTCTGTCATGTGAAAAGGGTTGTCTTGCCTGCTTACCAAATTGACATGCTTCGCATACCTTATGAAATTCTGCTACTCTAAATGTAGGCAAACCTATAACCAACCCTTTGGATTGCATTAATTTCAGTCTTTGTACATTTGCATGTCCAATGCGTTTGTGCCAAATTTCAATATTTGCAACAACACCTTTTCCTTTAGCATACATAGCAGCATTCATAGTAGGAATTCCAGCATCCAGAGTAAACATACGTCCAACTCTACTTCCCTTTGCTACCAACCTACACTTGTCATTGAAGTCTTCTACAAAGCAGCCCTTTGCATTAAATCTCACTTGCAGCCCTTGCTCTACCATTTGACCGGACTGACACCAAGTTCTTTGTAATAGATGGCACATATAATACATCTAAAAAACTCTTTGTCTTACCATCATGCAAGGACAAGGGAACTTTTCCAATGTGTGAAATTGGGTGGCATGAATCATCACCCATCTGCACATAACTTGCATTTTGCAAATCCTGTATATCTCTCCAAACCATTCTGCATGGCTGGTCATATGATTGGATGTACCTAAATCAACATACCAAACATCATCATGTGTTCCCTTTCCTGTAACAGCATTCAGCATATGCTGCATAACAAACAGACGTTCATTTTTATCTTCATTCTGTCGTGAAGGTGATGCATAGTTTCCTTGCTGCAACTTACCACTGCGAATATCATCTTTCTTAGCATAATATTGGGATGAAATATGACCTGTTTTGCCACAGTAGTGACACAAAATACCAGAGTTGTTAGAGCCTCTGTTCTGCCATCCACCTCTTCCTCTAAAGCTCCCCTTGCCTCTAAAGTTACCACGACCTCCTAAAACCTGCATGTTGCCAAATTGCTGATTCAATTTGTTTTGTTGGTTGCTAGTACCATGTCATGTACCACGGCCTCTTGAAGAGAACCTGCCACGTCCCCTTCCTGAACTGGAGTAGAAAGCCTGGACTTGTTCACCACTTCTTTCAGATGTCTCACTCTGCATGTTGATCTCTTCAGTGATCATAAGGGAGACCAACTCATCGAAATCTGGAAATGGCTTTCTGACATACGGAAGTTCCAAAAGACTTCCAAACCTTTTCATTGTTAAGTTCACCCAAGGTAGATGACACCAAATCATCATCATCAGGCATTGCATCAATTGCTGCCAATGCATGTGCAATGCTCCTTACCTTTAGTGCATACTCATTGATAGACATATTCCATTTCTCATTGATAGACATCTTCCATTTCTTCAATGTATTCAACTCTTGCTTGAGTTGAATCTTTGGTGCCTTTGTATTTACGGAAAACATACTTTCAAGTATGGTCCAAGCTGCATATGAATTCTCTGCATTTGTAATATATCCCACCATATTATTGTCAATTACTGTAGATAGCCAATACATGACCTTCTTGTCGTTTGCATTCCATTCCTTTTGTGCCTTTGTCTCTTCTGCAATTGGAGGATCACTCACTTTCGGCTCCTTTTCTTCACTTGAAATAAACTCGTAGAGGCCTTTTCCAATAAGGAAGTTTGTGACACGGAACTTCCATGAAGGGTAGTTGTTCTTGTCGAGCTTCTCAATGATGGGACTTTCACTGTTCTCTGCCATTATCACAAAACTAATACCAAACAACAAGCAAATCTTTTACAACCCTCGACCTGTAGTGCACATCAATACACCAGACAGCCTTTTTCACTGTCTGCTCAACAATACATGCAATCTACAATCTCTTTGTAGATAAACCTTATGTTTGCTTCCTGCAAACACCTCAATAATTACAGATTTACAATCTGTAACCTAGGCACCCACTTTCAGTCAAAATAGACGAAATCACAGTGTATCCTGAAACTGTTGTCCGCAACCTTGTGGCTCTCAAACGGGGCCTGAAATGGCCTCAGATGCCCAAAATAACTGCGGGAATGCCCTAAAAGGCTTATCTGCAGAATACACTGTGCTCTTCGCGCACATCAAATCTCACTGCAATCTGAGATTTTTGCTCTGCCTTGCTTCTAGTGCCTCCACATGCACTATCCAAGAGAAAGAGTGGAAGGATGGAAGAGCTTCTTACCCGTGGCTTCCTTGCTCGAACCTTGCTTCTTCTCCTTCACATCAGTCTTCGAAATCAGCCTCTCTCAGTGGCATGGCTCTGATACCATGTCAAGAATCGCGTGATGGGGGGACTTGCTCAAGATGCTGCGTGGAACACACACAGCATGCATAAGGAGAAGCTCACTCAAGAGACAAGAAGAGAGATGGAGGCCAAAACGTTTTCTTGCTGGTTTCTTTTTCTTCTTCCACACTCTTTACAATGTACACAAAGTATAGATAAGATACAATATAAAGGAAAGTGGCCTACTAAGTCAAACAATGCATAATCAACTACACTAGTCAACTGGCGCTATAACTATGCCAGCTGTAAATAGGTGTAACAACCTGAATATAATAAGTAATGAGTCACTGGCCATGTGAGAGTCATAATTTCCACTGACGTGCTAAGTGTAGACATGTGGGCCCATCTAACCAGGCGGTCCATCATCAATGTCTGCATGTGTTGAGCTTGTCATCTCAACTTCCACAATCTGTAAACATGATCGTCCTTCCCTTGCAGAACAAAACTGGGAGGCTGTGAAACATAAATCTCCTCCTCAAGGACACCATTCAAGAAGGCTGACTTAACATCCATCTGATAGACAGGCCAAGAGTGGTGGGCTGCAAGAGCCAAAATAACTCAAATAGTAGACATCCGAGCCATAGGAGCAAATGTCTCAAAATAATCCAATCCTGCCCGCTGTGCAAAACCCTTGGCAACAAGCCTAGTTTTGTGCTTGTCGAAGGGACCATCGGCAAGGTACTTGGTCTTAAAGACCCACATCACACCTATCACCTTCCACTTCTTGGGATACGTTTAAGCTCCCAAGTGTGATTTTGCTTGATGGAATCGAGCTCAGCGTGCATAGTCTATCTCCAAACATGTTGTAAAAGAGCCTCCGGTAGTTTAGAAGGCTTCAAATCCTAAAGAATTTGTGACATCAGAACATAGTTCACAGAGAGTGAACTATCTCACTGGGCTTCTAATCTGGCTGATCTGCGCAGAGTTGAAGGAGTAGCAAGAAAGTGAGTAACACCTGAATCTTGCATAAGATGCATATACCACCAACGAACCCTGCTTGCGAGGGAGATCGAGTAGCCTCTGGAACCTACAAAGCACCTGTCTATGGAAGGGACTCCCTATCACCAAGGGAAGGGATATTCTCCTCATCGAAAGAAGGCTTCCCCTTTGATGGTTGAGTATCCCTAGAAGACTCTTAAGGGTAGGTTGAAGGGGTGGAAGAATGCAACAAAGAAGTATGCATGTCCATCAAAGGTGGAAGGGAAGCCGGAGTAGAGGGTAAAGGAGGACGGGTAGTAGGGGGAAGAGTGGTTGAAGGAGGGGTGCTAAGAGGCAACCTAGAAGGAAGCAGAGGAATAGATGGCGGGGGAGGGTTAGTTGATGACGAGGTATCACTGTAAGAGAACCATCAATCGGATCCTTGGAAGTCACATCCTCATCAAAGATCACATCCCTCCTCACCTCAATCTTCCATGTCATCAGGTCATAGAGCCAATATCCCTTTGTGGTCGTGCTATATCCCTCAAAGATAAGCTTCCATGACTTGGATTCGAGCTTTGTCTACCTCTTCTTCTTGTCCACATGGACATAGGCAGCACATCTGAAGATGTGAAAGTGGGACACGGAAGGTTTCTTCCAAAGAAAGCCTCATAGGGAGTCATGTCCTATAATGTCAAAGTCGAAGAGTAGTTGCGGATGTGAACTGCAGTAGCCACCGCCTCACCCCAAAGGGAATGAGGGAGATTCCTATGCTCCAACATCAATCGGGGCCATCTCCACCATAGTTCGATTTGCATGCTCCATCGCACCATTCTTCAACGGCACATTTGGATGGGAATACTCCACCCAAATGCCGTGATCCCTGCAAAATTGAGAAAAGAGGTGAGAACTAAACTCGCCACCATGATTAGCTTGAACATCATGAACTTTGAAAGTAGTTTGTGTCTCTGTAAACACCTTTCTAATGCCTTGCTCTTCAACATTGAAGGTTTGGATTCTGCATATGCTATATGGACTAGACTAGAAGAACTGTATGCACAGAAGAGTGCTGCAAAAGCAAAGTGTATTGGCTGAAAAAGCTTATGGATTTGCGTATGAAAGAAGGTACAATAATGTCTACTCACTTGAGTGAGTTTAACTCCATTTTCAGCCAGATGGTTGCCTTGAAGTTCATGACTGATGAGGAATTTAAGGGTACTTTTCTTGCTTTGCACTCTACCAAAGAGTTGGGATACATTCAGGACTGCTATGAGCAATTCTAATGTGATCATTTTGTATGCTGATGTAGAGAGTGCTCTACTTATGGAAGAGATGAATCGGTAGAACAATGCTTCCAGAAAGTCTTCCAATGCTTTGCATACTAGGGGTAGATCACAACAAAAGAGAAAATATGATGGCAAGGGGTGCAGTAAATCATGTGGCAAAGATGTTGAATGCCATCATTGTGGCAAGAAGGGTCACTTTAAATGTGATTGCTACAAATGGAAGAAAGAGAAAGGAAAAGGCAAGAAGACAGATGATAGCAAGGAAGAGAAGAAGGACAGTCATCCTAAGAAGAGTAGTGTAAAAATTGAAGAGGTGAATGTAGTCACTCATGACAGTTACAGCGGGAGTGATGTACTCTTTGTCTCTTCACATTCTGGTGCACATGCTTTACTTGCAGATAATAGATGATGACATGCATACTTGGATTCTTGATTCAGGTGCTTCCTTTCATGTCACCCCTCATTGTGAGTGGTTTTCTGCCTATACAGGGGGTCGACATGGTGTTGTCCATCTTGGGGACAACTATGCATGTGAGATTGCAGGTATTGGCAATGTGCAGTTACAGTTTCACCATGGCTCTGTCTTTACACTTCATCATGTACGGTATGTATCTCAGCTCAAGAAGAGCTTGATTAGCACAGGGCAGCTAGATGATGATGGTTTTCATACCACCTTTGGTGATGGAAAACAAAAGATCTGTACGGGATCTAGGGTTATTGCCAGAGCTTACAAGAGTGATACTTTGTATCCACTTCATGTATCTAGTGTGCGTGACCATGTTGTTGCCTTGACCGAGCAGCCAAGCGTTTCTTTGTGGCATGGCCTGTTGGGACACGAGTCAAACAGGAATGAAAGTGCTTTCTCATTTGGGTTACTTGCCTTGTCTTTGTTATGCTGATTTTGAGCATTGAGATCATTGCATTTATGGCAAACATGCACAAACGTCACATAAAAAGTCTCTTCCTTTGAAATCTTCTCCTCTAGAGTTAGTACATTCAGATGTATGTCAAATGCTAGGATTATCTTTAGGGGAAAATAAACATTTTGTCACCTTTGTCGATGATGCTACATGGAAAGTATGGGTTTATCCTATTCATAGCAAGGATGAAGTGCTTGATAAGTTTAAAAAATTCTTGGTATTGGCTGAAAATCGGATAGATAAGACACTTCAGTGTCTTTGCTCTGACAATGGTGGGGAATATGTGTCCAAGGCCTTTCAGGCATTTTGTGACAGCAAAAGGATAAAGAGGGAGCTCACTGCTTCTCATAATCCACCCTAAAATGAAGTTGCAGAGCGTATGAATTGGACCATACAAGATAAGGTCTGTACGGTGCTGTCTCATGCTGCATTACCCCATGGTTTTTGGGTAGAGGCTGTTATGATAGGTCTTTGGGGGGGGGGGGGGGGAGTTCCCCAAGAAAGCATGGTCGGGCAAGCCACCTTTATATGCTCATCTGAAAGTGTTTGGCTGCGAGGCTTTTATGCACATTCGTAAAGAAAAATGTAGCAAACTTGAGTCAAATTCCTGTAAATGTATTTTCCTAGGATATGGTGACGAGGGTGAAATGGATATATAAATTGTGGGATCACGAGAAAAGGAAAGTAGTACGTAGCAATGACATTATATTTCGGGAAGATCGCATGCACAAATAACCCAAAAAGACTGAGTAGGTCCGTAGGGTTGTATTCCGGGAAGAAACACCTTTTAGACAGCAAAATGTGCCCACTGTACAGCAGCAAATACCTACTGTAAATGAACTTCTTGGCATGCGAATGCTCAGATATAGATCGAAATGCTTACTGTATCTATCTTAGCAGGAGTATATCTCCAAAGTTTTGCAGTGTTTTAATATGGAGTGGGGGAAAAAAATTGGGGTTCCATTGCCTCCATATGTGAAACTTAGTGCAGAGGGCATCCCTACATTTGATGATGAGAAGGCTGAAATGGCCAAGATACCATATGCTTTAGCTGTTGGTAGTTTGATGTATGCTATGGTTGCTACACATCGTGACATTGCCTTTGTAGTGGGAGTGGTTAGCAGATACATGGCAACCCCTGGCAAGAAGCATTGGGATGCAGTGAAAGGTATTATGAGATACCTCAAAGGCACAAAGGAGTTGTACATCTGCTTTGGGAAGCAGAAGGCTTCTGTTATTGGCTTTACGGATGTAGACTATGTTGGTCATGCGGACTGTAGGAAGTCCACTTTTGGGTATGTGTTTACTTTCACAAGAGGAGCAATCTCTTGGATTTCCAGGCTACAAAAGTGTGTTGCATTGTCTACTATAGAGGCAGAGTATGTGGCTGCCACACTGAGGCATGCAACGAGGCTTTATGGCTTTCACATATGGTGGGAGAGCTTGGAATCACAAAGTTACTTGTTCTCCATTGTGATAGTCAGAGTGCTATCACGCTAGCATGAAATCCTATCTTTCATGCAAAGATAAAGCACATATAGGTGAAGTACCACTTCATTAGAGATGTACTTGACAGCAGGAGCATTGAGCTTATCAAAGTGCATACAGATGATAATCCTGTAGACCTTCTCATGAAGGGTCTTCCAGCAGAGCGGTTTGCTCATTGCGACAGATGATGGGAGTTGGATAGATATATTTATTTCAGCTTTGTACATACCTAGACTTAGCTGATTCTTTTCTCCTCTTAAGGCACCTTGCCTTTAGGTGGGAGGTTGTTGGGAATAAAGGGCCATCGTGTCTTTTATATGTGCACAGGTGTGAACACACCCTTAGCACATTGTACTTTCATATATCTAAAAAACTAAAGTGGTACACTCGTCATTGTACCAAAACGTGCTCACACTCTACGTTGCTTGCTCTCTCTCTCTCTCTCTCTCTCTCTCTCTGTGTGCGCGTACGACTGTCTGCCTCAATTGTCGTGCTCTATCGGCCCCTATAGGTCCATGAGGTGATAAGGCTGGTGTAGAAGACATGGAACCAAGGAGATGGCAGCAGAGTTAAAAGAATCATAGCCATGTCTTCAGAGGAGGTCTTCCATCCAAGAGAGGCAAGATTACCTCGTATATCCTCAAGAATCATCAAGACTGAGCAATTGCAACTTCTTCTCAAGGAAGATCTTGTGGGTAAATGTCTTGTGTTGATAGAAAGAGGCAAGCTTTTTCCACACTTATGCTGCAATCTACAACCTACGAACATGCACAAGAACAGAATCCTGTAGACTCATAAGGAGAAAGGAATAGGCTTGAGAGTTGAGCCGATTCTATAAGGTTGCATGGTCCATGGAGACCCCATAATTAGGGTTCTCCACGGGATGTGCAATAGGTGAAGAAACAAGTGCCCATAGATCGAAAGTGTCGAGAATACACTCCAGCTTGCATGACCATAGAGAATAGTTGGAACCATCCAACTTGTCGTCCTTAGGAAAGGAAGGGAGAATGGATACATGTATAGAGGGAATCATGGAAGGCATGCGAACATCCGATGAAAGATTCTTCAATAGGGCCTTCACAGTAGATGGAACCCTTTGAGATACATGGATAGAAGAGGGACAAGTTCGAGGAGACTCCTTCCGTCATCAATCACGAAACTCCCAATAGTCACATCTCCACTCAGAGGAGTGTCAAGAAAGAAGCTCCTCCTTCGAGTCATCAAAGCTTCAAAATTGGTGACATCTTGCACACACCCAGGAAATCTTGTGTTTGCAGAGGGAATGAGGTCGCCTAGTTGCGGATGCTACCACGTTGCCTCCAGAGAGGGTCGCCTCTACATAGGTGCAAAAAATGCACGTGATTTTGGCTGCATTTTGGGGTAGCCAGGGCGGTCGCCACGGAAGAAGATCTCAAATCTGTGTTCTCACATAGGTGATGATAGCATGTGAGAGTGTGCAACAGAAGAAGTAGCACGAACACAGAGAGAGAAAGTAGGGAATGAAGGAAGAAATACTGCACTAACTAAAATGTATGTCGAATACAAGGATGTGGAATGATCAGTCCTTGCACGTAGCCCAGGAGTGTCAGTGAGGGTACTAGATTAGGCTAAAATGAGTGGTAGTACCAATGTCCGAGAGGAACGGGAGTAGTGTGTGCTGAATCTATAGAAAAGAGTGAGTGAGAGTAACCAAGAGAGGGCTACTATAAATAGCCCTCTCCTAAATTAGACCAACCAACTAGCGGCCTGCCAAAATTGGCCGATTGCCCTAAAATGGGTCGATTGAAAATGCACCCTAAAAATGGGCCAACGGCCACTCAAAAATGAAATGCACTAACACATAAATGCTGAACAAATTGAAAGAGCTTCTCGTCTTCTGCCAAGCTCTAACAAGAGCTCAAAACTAGGAGATGATAGATTGGCATACAAAATAGGGCAGGCTAGCAGATAAACATGTGGAATCATCTCATCACTTCCTTTGTTGTTCTGAAAGTCTGAGATTTGGTTTTGCATCTCTTAAAGCATAGGGCCTAGATACATAGGGTGTTCTATTTGAAGTTGCACTTGTCGTTCATTCAAGTCTTGAATTTGTTGTTGGAGGTTTTGAAGGGAGGCCAAGATTCTTTCAAGGGTTGCCTCCATGGTGCTCAATAGGGCTAGAAAGTAGTCTTGCCAAACTATTATGGGAGTACTAGACTATGCTCGAGAGACTAGACTAGATGCAAGATTTGTTACAAGAATTATGATTACAAGATAATCCCATGTAGGGGCACAAGATACAATGATATCAAGATACGGAAAATCCCACAACTCCGGACTGTAGGTATAGACTATAGGGCTTGATAGGATATGAAGGATCCCACAACCCGGGACCATAGGTATAGATACAAGATATCATAATTACAAGATCTCCCTGAACGAGGATAAACAAGATACAAGATAGTACTAGACAAGATCTCATACTATGAGATTACAAGGCGACTAGACAACAAGAGTATAATGAAAGACAAGAAAAGACTAGATACCATGACTAGACAAGAACTAGAATTGGAACTTGAAGTTACTTACTTGGAGGTCTCGACTCCTTGAGCTTCGAAGACTGGCATTGGCAAGACTGAGGAGCTCTATGGTGAGCCCCTCCTTTTATAGTTGTTGGAGGGCGGCTAAAGGTCTTCTAGAATGTTCCATGATGGCATCATCAATGATGCAAGAGATCACATGGTATAACTTTTAGAAGGTTCTACTATGACATCATTGATGATGCAAGTGATGACATGGCATATCTTCTAGAAGGTTCTATGATGATATGGCAAGGGTGGGTTCATATGGTTGGCTTGAGGATATCCTGTTAAGGGTGTGTTTGCATGGGGTGTGGATTCATATGGCATAAGCAAGAACTAATCCATACACTTGATCATGGCATGTCCTTGATAGCTTATTCACATGCTCCCACATAGAAGATGACTTGTTAGGGTCCAACATCCATCTGCACCTCCAAAAACACCCGTTTCATAATGATCATTCGGTTGTACAACTGATCAAGCTCCAACCATATGTCCTCAACCACTATCAAGTGCTCAATATGGACAATCGTGGTGGTAGTACATGAGAAGAAGAGAAATGAGTGGATGAGGGCATTCAGTTTGTCCCAATGCGCCTGAGCCTTTGCCAAATCTGCATGATTGTCTATAGAACGTTTGGACTTGTCTCTCAATGTAGGATGGTCAATGGCCTCCGTAACAAGCTTAGCCAAATCATAGGACTCCTAAGATGGCAATCATCATAATGTGCCAAGTGTGATAGGTCTCGCCATGGAGTTTTTGATTTGATGGAAGAGCCGGTTGGATGGGCATGTTCCAATCTTTGTCTCCCTAAACTCTATATCAGCCTTAGAATACATCTTCACCTACTATGCTTGTAAAAAAACACAAGCAAGCCCCTTTGACTGTAGCTCGTCCCACCTTCTTCACCCACCGGAGGCGATGAAAGGTAAAATCTGCACTTGAAGGCTTAAAAAAATAACCTTCCTCCTTCTCGAACAGCAAAAATTTGTAGTAGAATCAGCAACATTGCTCCTTTCTTGCACGCCCATGCTCGCCTCAGCCTTTTTTCGATGTGAAACCCTCTTGCTCACCCTCAAATGCTGAAAACACAATCTTGTGTCACCTTGAAAACTCCGCTTCAGGCATGCCCATGATCAATCAGTCTTTGTGCTACCTTGATACCATGTTACAGTGTAGCGGTGAGAGGCTTATGAGACTGAGATTGAGTGAACACGGAGAGGAAAGAGAGAGAGAGAGAAAGAGACAAAAGAACGCATATCTGCAATATGAAGAATGCTGAATAAGAAATACAGATATGTACATGGGTGTAGTGTGTATGTCGGCATATCTCCACTTCAATGATGTCACCCTATTGTACACCTCGAAGTCTGCAGCAGTTAGCATGATCTGTGCATGGTCTCATCCCGTATTCTGCTATCAGATGTATCTGAATGTGTGCTGAACATTTGCTATTTATAGCACAATTGGCCTGCCGAATTTGGCTGACCTATGCTAGATTTAGCTAACCGCATAAAAACTTGTCGAAAAAGGCAAAAAATTGCCACATCATCACTACCAAAAATGGTAAACTACCATAGCATCACTATGATCTGGTCTGCAGTAAATGTGACTACTGTTGTGGTCTGTTCGACTATTGTACGTGCAAAACTCTCTTGCATTGCCATGTGGCACTCAGCACACAATCTCTGACAAACTGCTCTCAAATGTCTAGGGGATGACCAAATAATCATATCTCTAACAATATCCAACTGCTTTTAGATTAAATGTGTCAAGAGTGAAACTGTGGTGAGCTGAATGCACTTTGATTTAAGTTTCCAAATAACCTGGAGGAAAGAGAAATGGTCAAAAGGTAAAAGGTGACATGCCAAATCTTGTGAGTGAATGAATGGTGCATGGATCTGGCATGACTTGGGTGATAATAATACCAGCATGTTGGATCTGAATGAATGGCACATGCATCTGGCCTGACTCAGGTGGTATTAATACCAGCACACTAGAACCTTCTACTATATGGTGTGCATCTAAACTAATACCTTATTATGTTTGACCTTGTGAATAGATTTTGTTCATTTGCTATAATTATGGATTTGGCTTGACTTGGATTGTAATAATACCACACTGACACCTTCTACTATGTGGTGTGCATCTAATACCTTATTATATTTGACCTTACGAACATATTTTGTTCATCTAATTATAATTATAGCCAAAACATAGTTTTTATGACTTTAGTGGTCCGAATTTGGATTTTTAGCAGATTTTATGACTTTAGTGGTCCGAATTTGGATTCTTAGCTGTTGTAATTGACACCTCCTATTGAATGGCATCAAGAGAGGTTTGGGCATCAAAAAACATTTCGATTCAATAGATGGTCTTTGTGCAAGTTGTTGTGTGTACTATGCGTGGTAAATTGAAGCTTTTAACTATTGAGGAGTATATGTGCTTCTTATAGAGGCTTTCTGTGTTCTATCTAGACATTGTGTCATGATGGGACCTAAAATGGGCCGGCACTGGCTAGGGCACTAGCCGAACCTTATGCTCATGACAAACAAACACACCCTCACGGCCTCGCGGACCAGGAGCGTCAATCTAATGCTAAAGGATAAACTACCCTAAAGCCTAATCTATGCGTTTATAGTTTCATCGTTTTGTAGTCGAACGTTTCCCTTCTATGAAGTCCTCATGGGGAGAACCCATACACAATGGCAATGCCACGATCACATACATGGAGGCAACCTCTCGGTAGAAACACCGTGGCCTCACTGCAGCTCTCCTACATCGCAGGGATTGGCCCCTTGATGTGCTGCTCAACATATAACACAAACGAACACAAACTCCTCTCTTTATATTTCTTGTATTTCCAGGAGATATACCATGTGTCCTCACTTAACAATCCCTTAGGAAATCGACCCTCTATCGTATAGCAAGGGATAACCTCACACTCTCAATCGTGGGTCAAAGTCCTAAGAAAACAATTGCTATGCAGTCTAGGAGCTTTTCCCGTTGATACCATGAACCATGCATAGTGCATAATGTGAATGGTTTAGTGCACAAACAGAAGGAAATCAACATTATGCATCGTGCGAAACAATTCTTTTCATGATTTCCATGCTAGCGTTTATGTAATGAGAAGAGACACCGAGCCTCACGCTCATGATGCTTTTCCCTTTAATTTAAAACAATGTCCTATAGGCATGATGGAACACATAAAATAGATTTTAATTTATATTTTGACGCTCAACCTCTCCTCTCACCCTACCGTTTAATGTTTTGCATTCATTGATAGGTGAAAGAGTCATTTTATGTGTATTTCCTTACAAAGAAAGCGATAAACATGAACATAAACATAGAAACGAGGGTAAATCGAGGCCAACCTCGTGCTTTACCTTCATTATACGCTGCACAAACACACATGTAATTTTTTGGAATTTTTCTTTTATCAGTTTCTTAAGTTTCTCCCATTTAAAACCCATTTTTTAAACCATTTTTGGGTTATTTTCCTCTATTTTCTTCAATAAAAAATGACTAGAAATTAAGATTGATTATGGGTTGTGGCCCTTAGGTTCCTTGACAGTAAAATTTCAGGTTTTGTAGGTATTATGTCTCATATTTTCCATGTATTTTGCAAAAACTCCATTTTACCCCTTAAACGTGTGTTTTACGGGTTTTATAACATTAATTTCAACCATATCACTTATGATTTTTTGATTTTCTGATTATAAACTGTTGAAAATCATAGAAAACAACATCATAACGCATAATCATCCCATGGGAATAATGTTTCATCAATCAAATAGCAAAAAAACTCATTTTTTCTTCATAAAAATTGAATTACCGCTTAGGCTTCGTGTCTCAGGATCTCGGTTTTGGTGCGGGACTGCAGGTCAGCCCACATTCAATGTCTAGCATCTTCACAATCAACAATCTTTATGTCTAGATTGATCCGGAAGCAATCCGGTCCCACCCGGACAAGCTTTCCTTCATCATTCTTCATTTTCCTCTTGCACACAAGAACAACCCCTTAGGGGAGAGAGAGGGAGGAGAGAGAAAGACTAGATTTCCATCTCTTCATTCCCACAGCCATTTCAAGGGCAAAGATAGGCGATAAGACCAGCCAAGAGAGGGAAGATCAGCCCCATGATCGATTGTATGGGTTGCTTTCAACCTGCATACTCCATCTCCATCATGAGAGGGCACAAAAAACGGCCGCCATGTTGCTCCACGTTTTTTCTTCATCTTCCTCACCTTTTTTTCATCAAGATTGTATAATTTTGGGGGGGGGGGAGGGGGTGTCCAAGGCTCCCAAAAGGCATACCCAATTTTGGCCTTAAACTTGTTCATCTCTTCAAATCTTGACCATTTTGCGGTCACTTCCCCGTCCTGCATCCAAATCAAGCTCTGAAAAATCTTGGGCATCCAACTTGACATCCCGTATTGGCTGAAAACTCCTGACAACCCGCACGGTAATCTAAAAAATTATAAAAAATCCACAAGTGTCACTCGGGTGCCTTTTAAAAACCGTCTTTCACTTGGTGCTTAAAATCGTCCTAGCTGGAGCCGCCGCCTTCGATGTTAAATATTTTTTCCCTAAATTCCAGATTTTTGGCAAATTTTAGGCACATCCCGGGCTCAAAACTCCGCTCTCATGTCATGTAGAATAACCATTGTTATATCTTGCTTTGTGTTTGATGTAGGGGGTCTAATACATCTACGAGTTTCTCTTTGATGAACTTAGATAATGTTTTGGTATTCCAAGATGATATAAACTATGTAAAAGATTGTGTGAGGTTTTTATACAAGTGGTTGCTTGACCATTGCTTAGATGATATGGAGTTCATGGCAAAGATGTTTGCTAAGACAGCAATTGACCGACTTTGACTTGTTGTGACTACACCTTTTGTGCGAATTATGTACACTGATGCAATTGAGATCCTTGAAAAGGTGCAATACTGCTATGTTTGTGTGGAGAGATCCACAAATATATTTTTATGTGCATAGCAATGACTGCTTGTCAAGTGTATGTGACCCTACATTTGCTTGTTGATAGGTGACGGATAAGAAGTTTGAAAATGAAGTGAAATGGGGAATGTTTCTAGCCTCTGAGCATGAAAGGTACGCATTTCTTGATATTGCAGAATAGCTATTTTTATTATTGGTCATGTTTAATTTCCTAAAGACATGATTATATTTTGCCAGCTTAGTATTTTCTTAAATTTGTGTGTGGTTTATAAGTGATGTCTATGGAATGGTGTCATGGCTTGGACAATATGATTAATAGTAAGACAGGAGGTAAATATATCTGTAAACCTTTTCTACCAAACAATCACTTCTCTGTCATCCGAGAAGGGTTGTCTTACCTGCTTACCAAACTGGCATGCTTCACAGACTTTATGCAATTTTGCAACTCTAAAAGAAGGCAACCCTGTAACCAATCCTCTGGACTGCATTAAATTCATCCCTTGCACATTTACATGTCCAATATGCTTATGCCATATTTCAATGTCTACAACCACTCCTTTTCCTTTAGCATACATAGCAGCATCCATTGTAGGAATTCTAGCATCTAAAGTGAACATGCGGCCAACTCTACTTCCTTTTACGATAAACTTACACTTATCATTAAATTCTTCTACAAAACAACTTTTTACATTGAATCGAACCTACAACCCTTGCTCTACCATTTGGCCAATAGACACTAAATTCTTTGTGATTGATAGCACATGTAATACATCTGTCAAACTCTTTGTCTGGCCATCATACAAGGACAAGGAAACCTTTTCAATGTGTGAAATTGGGTGGCATGAATAATCAGTCATTTGTACATAACTTGGATTTTGTAAGTCATGTATCTCTCCAAACCATTCAACATGACTAGTCATATGATTAAATACACTTGAATCGACATACCATACATCATCATGTGTCCCTTTTCATATAACAACATTCATCATATGCTGCATAACAAACAGACACTCATTTTTATTTTCATTATGTCGTGAAGATGATGCATAGTTTTCTTGCTCCAATTTACCACTACAAATATCATTCTTCTTAACATAACAATGGTCTGCAATATGACATGTTTTGCCACAATAATGGCAAGTAATAGTAGAATTTCCAGCACCTTTATTCTGCCATTTACCTCTTTCTCTAGATCTTTCCCTGCCTCTAAAGTTTCCTCGGCCTCCTAAAACCTGCATTTCATCAAAATGCTGATTGAACCTATTTTACTGGTTATCGCTAGCATATCTAATACCATGGCTTCTCGAAGAGGATCTACCGCGTCCCCTTTCTAAACTTATGTAAAATGCTTAGACTTGTTCACCATTTCTTTCAGATGAGTCACCTTGCATATTTGATCTCTTCGGTAATCATGAGAGAGATCAGCTCATTAAAATCTGGAAATGGCTTCCGTACGTATACTAAAGTAACAAATGATTTCCATGCCTTCTCATTATTAAGGCTACTCAAAGTGGATGAAATCTAATCATCATCATCACGCATTGCATCAATTGCTGCTAAAGCATCTGCATTGCTTCTCACCTTCAAAACATACTCATTGATAGACATTTTTCCTTTCTTCAAGGTATTCAGCTCGTGCTTGAGTTGAATCTTTCGTGTCTTTATATTTACTGAAAACATGTTCTAAAAAATTGTCCAAGCTGCATGTGAAGTTTTCTCATTCCTGATATGTCACAACATCATATTGTCAATGACTGTAGATAGGCAGTACATCACCTTTTTGTCTTTTGCATTCCATTCTTTCCATGCTTTTTACTCATCTGTAGTTCGAGGGATACCCAGCTCTAGCTTCTTTTCTTCACCTGAAACAAACTCATAAAAGCCCTTTCCAATGAGGAAGTTCGTCACACGAAACTTCCATGAAAGGTAGTTGTTCTTGTCGAGCTTCTCAATAATGGAATTTCCACTGTTCTCTACCATTATCACAAAAAAGGGTACAACACAGCAAGCTAGTCTTATGCAACCTTTCACAACAAGTGCACAACAATATACCAAGCAATCTTTTTCATTGATTCCTTAATAGTACATGTAATCTGCAACCTGTTTGCAGATAAATCTTATGTTTACTTCTTGGCGAACACCTCAAAAATTACAGATTCGAAATCTGTAACATGTGCACACACTTTTGGTCAATACAACCGAAATCACAGTGTATCATTCGGAAACTATTGTCCACAACCTTGTAGCTCTAAAACAAGGCCTAAAACGACCTCAGATGTCCAAAAGAGCTGTGAGAAAGGCCTAAAGGGCCGATTTGCAAAATATACAGTACTCTACTCGGCAGAACAAATCTCACAGTAATATGAGATTTTCACTCTACCCTGCTTCTGGTGCCTCCACAGGCACTATCCAAGAGAGAGAGTGGAAGAATGGAAGAGCTTCTTACCCGTTGCTTGCTTGCTCGAACCTTGATTCTTTTCCTTCACTTGAGCCTTCAAAATCGGCCTCTCTTAGTGGCGTGGCTCTGATACCATGTCAAGAATTGCGTGGTGGGGGGACTTGCTTGAGCTGTTGCGTCAAACACACACTGTATACACAAGAGGAAGCTCACTCAAGAACACAAGAAGAGAGATGGAGGCTAAAACGTTTCTTTGCTGATTTTTTTCTTTTCTTTTACACTAGTATACAATGTACACAAAGTATAGATAAGATACCATATAAAGAAAAGTGGCCTACTAAGTCAAACAATGCATAACACACTACAGCTATGGGTAGGTGTAACAAACTAAATATAATAAGTGGTAAGTCAGTGGCCATGTGAGTATCATAATGACCAACAACGTGCTAAGTGTAGGTATGCGGATCCATCTAGCCAAGCAGTCTATCATCAATGTCCGCACGTGTTGAGCTTGCCATCTCAACACTGCTTACTAGTGCCTTCTCTAGTCGACTCCTAGCACCTTCAACACTGATATTCCCCCTTAAACAATCAAGAAGAAGCCATAAAAGCCTCCCTTTCCACTCAAACTACTATTGATCTCCCTCTTTGCTATTAGCCTTTAATGACATAACCCATAGCATGCCATATCTTGAAGCCATTGATCGAAAGATGCTACTTGATCTAGTTATCCCCTCCACTTTGCACTATGACTCCATCCTCTATGTGTAGATTCATAGTTCCTTCCTTATATGCATTGCATCGCACGAGGTCTATCCACATTACTCCATCTTGTCCATGCATTCTGACAATGATGTGTATCTCTTTTAATTACTCCTAGTTCAAGTGAGAAGACTTGTAGCTTGAGGTAATGCCATTACCCTATGCCTTTGCATGCCGCATTTTCCTTGCAATATTGGGCCTCCTCTTCCCATTTGACAAAAATAGTGATTATATTTTCAGTATCTCCTCGGATCACACTGGATAATGAACCAAACATCATTAATTCCAACTTTAATTGATGTACTCATCATCATATATGGTGCCATTGCAGTCACCACCCTATAAATAGCTCTTTAGAAGTTGTGTGGATTTTCAGGATGTGCCTCAAAAGTCTAAGCTCAAGCATGATGCTACAGCACTTTCATCATGAATGTCAAAGCTGCTATACTCAAAGGGAGAATATGTTAGCTTATTAGCTAGCAATTAAAAAGCTAGTATGATAGAATTGCATGCATTCTAATTGCAGATTGAACAGTGTAACGTGTCCACTAGTATCATCCATGACACGTCTTAGCAGTCCATCGGAAAATATATCTAGAAAGCTCCACTCGGCACTCCCATGGAATGTTACAGGATTTGCGATCTAGGGCTTTCCGTGTCTGCCATGTAGCGGAAGTATTCTGGCCATTCCCACTTAGGATTGACCTGAATTAGGGTTTTCTTGATTAGTCATTTCCTAACAGCAACTAGCGTCGGACCCAAGCGAACTACTTTACGCATAAACGCCAAATCCGAAGTGGATTCACGCTGCACTTGGTTCAAGGAGAATGGGAAACGAGAGGGATGAAAAGCTCAACCTCTCTGCCATAAGGCATAGTCCCATTCCGTTCCCCTAAAACAACGTAAATCGGGTAAGACATAACTCTAGGTCAACGCTTTTGTTGTCCGTGTCCTTTGACGATCATCCCGCTGTTCTTCGAGATTTGAGAAAAGTTCCCGGCCAACAGGTACCACCCATCTGTAGGACGGACCCATGGCCCACCCTCTGCACTTTCCTCGAGTTGTTTTAATTATGTAATTAACTAACACATTAGTTGGACATGTAACAATCAGCTTCTTTAATTAATCCGTTAAGCACTGGTTCCTTCACGTAATCTTATCACTTGACATAGAAAAACAATCTCAGACAAGTTCTTTATTAACAGATCATCATATTTATCTTTGAAATACAAAAGTTCTGCCCGTAGGCTTATCCACAATCTGCCCGAAGGCTATCCAGCAATCCACAGGGATCACTATTCCAAGTTTCCACCCGTAGACTAGTATGCGGGCCTCGAGATCCAATCCCGAGTCACGTTAGCCTCTTGTGCAGGGCCCGGAAGGCGAGGGATTTACGGCCAAAGCCCCCCTGGCACCCAAGCATCCTCCTGCTCCAAGTAGCGCTCAATGGAGAGACCTCTCGTGGGGGGTTCGGTCCACGTTCTCGGCGCGGTCAACAACCCCCTTGGTTAGGGTCAAGCAGTCGGGGGTAATTGAAGCTGCCACTCCCTTCAGGCCTTCAACTTGAAGTATAGATACTTATTTATTTTGTAATTCATTCGTCAAATAATTCAAACAGTGCTCTAAAATCTCTAGTAAGCACAAACATTTCCATTGATCGATTTTGTTGTTTGGCAAACTACTAAGGAAGGAATCTTTCCTTTCGAATGCATCCAGCACTCGATCCAGGGTGTCTTGCAACTTGGCAAGATCCCTTATATTCTGGGTTAGGGCATACCCTATTAACCCAACTTGGTCAAACCCTAAAGTTCATTGGATACTTCAGTTTCCGGTTTTTTAAACCTTACTTACTTAGAAGGATATCAAAGTATACATCCTCTTGCAAGATAACTTGCGTAAGGATCCGCCATCCTTGTTGTGGGAATTTAGCCTTTCTTCTTGTGAATCAATCACAAGACCATATGACTTCGTACTTGCTGCACAAGTCCTGCATCGTACTATGCAATAATGGAGTTACAAAACAATCGGTTTCAGTATCTTTAAGCTGACGTTTGTCAGAACTAGGGTTTCCTAGCTTTATTATTTTCTTTTAAGGAACTCAGGGACAAACCCTAGTTCTTTTTTTTCGGTTACAATTGACTGACCCTATATTCAGGGAATGTGGACAAGTATTTAAGGTATAGACGTTTCTTGGAATTTTAATTCATTCCCAACGAATATTTCGCAGCATTTTAATTTGGTTAACTTTAGAAGGTAATTTCGAGATTACTTCCATATGATTTGTTATCTACGTGTCAATTGACTTTCCAATCTTATACTTCATCGATTTGAGGCTAGGTTAAATCCAACTAATCTTCCCTTTCCTTTGCGAACAAACTCATGCTAAATAAGCAATCTTTCCCTTGCTAAGTTATGCAGTTAGCAATGATAACTTCCTAGAGTTTAAGCATCACAAGAATCCTTTCATGATTTGCACTTTCCATGATGATTTGGTGTAAAAAGGAATAGGGGTTAATAGTGCAAGATGCAGTTTTATACCTTCTAGGCTTAACCGAAGTATACTACTTTAGTGGGTAAATAATCTTGCTCATAATTCGTTTCAATGCATAATGCTATTTGAAAAAAACTATGTTTATACTTTATTTATTTTGCATGTTCCATTAAACTAAATTCCTTCGTTGTGAATAACTAGGACAAAATAAATCTTATCCCGATATAAAATTAAGAGGAAAAACCTAGGTTTGGGGTGAGATATCCACATGGATTGTAATATTCCCACCCGTGAATATTGACTTCCCGCACACTGCGTAAACCTTGTGCAAAGGTTATCTCACATATTGAAATTGCCGGCAATGTAACCTGTGACCTGCACGCGAGAAATCAGGACCTCCGCATTGGCAAAGCAAACCCGAGAGTTCAAACCCACAAGTCACACGTAAACACCCACTTGGGAGGGGCAAATTGAATATTATCAAGGCAAATTTTTTTATTTTATCCCTTTTTTCCCGGCCGATGCACGGCTGGAGAAAAGGGAGTGTGGGGGGATGGGACTTGATGGAGTCGTGGACTGCATGGGGAGGGGGGAACCCATGCAGGGGGGGGCCACGTGGTGGAGCTCTTCTCCCCCCCCCATGCCTATATATACACCCTCTATGCTGCATGGAGGAAAGGGACGAAGGCTGTTGCTACCACCGTAGGCCAGAGGCTGCGTAGAGAGAGGAGGGGGGAGTCGCTGTCCTGCTGGGGAACCGCCGTGAGGACGCCGCCGCCTTGCTGGAGACCACCAGGCCGCCGCCCATCCTCGCCATCGCCATCGAGTACTCTCCCTTGTCCTCGACGCCTTCCCAATCATTGGGTTTCATCCGCCCCCCCTGACGTCGTGCTGATCTCTAGAAGCTTCTTAGAAGCTTCTTTAAGAAGCTTCTAAGGTTAAGGCCATAAGCCTTGGTCCTACGCGGGCTTTTCGGTTTTAAAACCGGGCCTTCCATAAGCCTTGAAAACCGCAAGCCGGTACTCTCAAGGATCCGCGCTTTGGAAGGAATCTCCGGCGTACGAGGGAAAAGGGGAAAAGATCTTGAAGTGGCTCGCAACGGTTGGAGAAGACTCATCGATCACGTAAGGGTAAATGCAAACCCAAAGTCCGTAAGCACGCTATCGATGGCTCCCAAGAAGTCGCAAGGCGCGCCTGCGGGAGGTTCTTCTCCTAGCATTCAAGTGGACATATCCCCGAGCCCACAAACCCAGGTCTTTTTTTTTCTATTGTGATTTCATACTAAAGTAATGCATTAAGCATGACGATTCCACGGATTAAGAAGCACCCGTGCATGTTCAAATTCACCTAGCCTAGTTAAATGCAATTGGGAAAAAAAATTGGTATTTTCAATATAAACGCTATTTGTCCATCCATCTTACGACCTTAATAGTAAATTGTTTTGTCGTGCATTTTTAAAAGAAAGCCACATATTGCCTAGGGTTAAAAAGGAAATTGTTAAGTGCATTGGTCATGAAGGAAAGGAGTATTTTTGCAATAACTCCCTTCGTTAGGATTCGCATGAGGAAAGTGTTAATTTCTGTTGCACGGCATGAAAAAGAACCCCGATCTTATATAAGTTGCATGGGAAATGATGCTTGCAAATAGATTAAATCGACACTTGCCTTAGTATTGCATGAACTTCATTCACGATGTTGTTGTATCTAAGGGTCGCACTTATACTTTCGCAAATTTCATTTCATCATGTAGTATTTAGGAATGATTGCATGGCTTATAAAAACATGAAATGCAAATACTTAGACACAAGGTTGTAGGTGTTATCCCTTGATTTAAATCCTAGTAAGCCCTATGTAGGTTATTCTTCAAATTATCTTGCCTTTTGACTTTAACAAAAAAGGGATAGGGCTATTGCGGATCTTATGGTGCGTGGAAGTAATGAATTACATGTTTACATGTATTGTAACATTTTGCAACTATTTTTCTACTTTAGACCAAGTATATCATCTCTAGGAAAGAATTGTCCTTGTCAAAGACAAGTAGGTCAATTTACCCAAGTCATTTGAGGTATCATGACTGCTAGGGTTTCCTATAGGCGTAGCTAGCCGATTCAATAAAAACCTCAAGTACTAGTTAGGGCTTGGCACGTTAGAGATGTAGCCAAGTAACGTACTTGGACACCAAGTCGAAGTCCTCAAACCCAAAGGTCCTACCCACCTTCCCGGAAAATTGAGCCAATGGGACGCGCACGCAAATAATGATCTAGGGTTTCTACCCTAAGGATCATTCGACCTAGTGCTAGAACTTGGATTGAGTTGGAATCCCTAGGACCGAACGTTGTCGGTCTAGTGCAATTAGGATTGGGGTGAGTGAGAAGACACCCTAAACCCTACTTCGAGTCTAATCATAATTCTTGACCAGAAAACACCATTCAATAGGTGAAATGATCTCTTGAAATGGAGGCGACACTTGTGCAACAAGTTGCAACGTCGCATAGCCTTGTGGTTTGATCACAAGAAAGTTTTGCCATTCCTTGGAATGAGGTTGGCAGGTTCTTGCGCAAGTTTAACTTGCAAGGGGATGGGTAGTCATCCTGTTACTTCGCCCTCATTAGGGGAAATTTGCCAAGTTAAGGGAAGTTAGGTATTTGCTTGGACGCAAATGATTAATCAATAAATTAAAGCGACATGGCCGCCAGGATTTACTATTAATAAAACCTAAGGTATTGGTTAAGTTGGGTTAACAGGGTATGACCCTAACCCAAGGACAATAGGAATCTTGCCAAGTTGCAATTGATTCCGGATCGAATGCTGGATGCATTCGGAGAGAAGGATTCACTCCTTAACAGTTTGCCAAATAAACAACCACTGGAATTGATTGTGCTTGTAACAATTTAGAAAGCACTGTTTGCATTGTTTGCTCAAGGAACTAAAGGATGAAAAGATATATAAATGCTTCAGGTTGAAGGCCTGAAGGGACAGGCAGCTTCAGTTACCCCCGACTGCCTGCCTGACCCTAACCAAGGGGGTTGTTGACCGTGCCAGGAACGTGGACCGAACCCGCCGCGAGAGGTCTTTCCGTTGAGCTCTACTTGGAGCAGGAGGACGCTTGGGTGCCAGGGGGGGCTCTGGCCGTAAATCCCTCGCCTTCCGGGTCCTGCACAAGAGGCTAACGTGACTCGGGATTGGATCTCGAGGCCCGCATACTAGTCTACGGGCAGAAGCTTGGAATAGTGATCCCTAGCGGATACTGGATGAGCCTTCGGGCGGATTATGGACAAGCCTACGGGTGGAACTCATTGTATTTCAAAGATAAAATGATGAAATGATAATTAAGAATTTGTCTGATATTGTTTTTCTATGTCACATGATAAGATTACGTGAAGGAACCAGTGCTTAACAGGATTAATTAAAGAAGCTGATTGCTATATGTCAAATTAAATGTGTTAGATAATTACATAACTAAAACAAACTGAGGAAAGTGCGGAGGATGGGCCATGGGTCCGTCCTACGGTTGGGTGGTCCCGGTTAGCCGGGAACTTTTCTCAAAAATCTCGAAGAACAGCGGGATGATCATCATTATCAAAGCGAATAATGAGAGCGATAACCTAGAGTTACGTCTTACCTGATTTACGCTGTTTTAGGGGAACGGAATGGGACTATGCCTTATGGCAGAGAGGTTGAGCCTTGCATCCCTCTCGTTTCCCATTCTCCTTGAACCAAGTGCAGCGTGAACCCGCTTCGGACCTGGCGTTTCTGCGTAAAGTAGTTCGCTTGGGTCTGACGCTAGTTGTTGTTAGCTAATGACCAAACAGGAAAACTCTAATTCCGGTCAATCCTAAGTGGGAACGGCCAGGATACTTCCGCTACGTGGCAGACGCGGGAAGACCTAAACTGCAAAACCTGTAACATTCCATGGGAGTGCCGGGGGGAGTTTTCTAGACATCCTTTCCGATGGACTGCCAAGACGTGTCCTAGATGATTCTAGGGGACATGTTACAGTTGGTATCAGAGCCGACCAACAACGGAATTGTTTTCGTGAGATCTCAATAAAATGAAGTAAAGAAATTGTTGCTGTCCAAACATTTTCTCTTCTACAATACTGTCTTGCAGAACTATGAAGCGTGGAACAAGTTTTTGGTGTTCCAGATCATGTTTATGACTGCAATGCATTCTCCGCATTATAGGCAGAGAGTTGAAATGATGAACATCCTGGAGCAGATTTATAATCCATCACCTTTATATATAGAACGAAGATGGACTGGGTCTTCAGGAATCTACTACATAGCTGCCCACCGGTTCGCTTATCTACAAACCAACCTAAAGAGGATCAAGTGGTTGGAAGATTTGAAAGTCGTGAAGCTGTTCATTTTTGTGGAAGCTCACGTAAATTCGACTTTGCATATTCAATGTCGGAGGGTTGAATTGAACTCATATGTATATGAGGAAGTAACCCGTGTAATCCCAGCCGACAGGATTAAGGTGTTGGGCCACCATGGGAAGTATGGATTCCAGCGGAAAGGATATCCTGAACTTCCAATGAATTATCAATTCCTAAAGATCCATGACCCAAAACCCTACTATTACACAGTTCCTGTAGACAAATCCAATACAACGTTGTTCTCCCCAAACTAAATGTAATGATTGGATTATCATCACACGAGATGTTGTATAAGGCTACGCCCATGTAAATATAAATAAGGACTTCTTTTATCAATATCCGATTGTGCATCAGGGTTGTTACGAAAAGTTAAGTAGCTTCATGATTTACGAGATAGCTGAACTAAAGATAAGCTAATGTCAACTATCATACAATAACATTAAGAAAACTTTTACCCAGGCACAACCCCAGGTACAGGTTCCAAATTCGCCCTCTACATCAAGTACTGCTGTGATCTAGGAGAAGAAGTTCCTCCTCAAGCAGATAAAGCCACCCGAGTTTGACGGGAAAGGCAGATTCGTCCAATCTGATGCTGAAATTTGGATTGAATCTATGGAGGATTACTTCAAAGTAGCTGGTACTGCTCCTACCAATCAGGCCATGCTCGCCAAATTAAAACTCACCGGTGAAGCTAGATTATGGTGGAAACAATGGTGCAGGGATCAAGGGACTTCAGAGGGGTCCGTTACCTGGGAGAAGTTAAAGCAAGCCGTGCAGGGGAGATATTTGCCACCTGCATATCGTACACAGAAAATGAATGAGTTCTATGAGCTAAAACAGTTAGGACTCACCCTTGACGCATACTACTCTAAATTTGTCTCACTCTTAAAGTATGCGCCACAAATGGACACGACGCAGCAGGTGTCCAAATTTTGCGCGGGCTTAAATCCACCTGTAAATACTCGTCTCGAATCTATGCGACCATCAGATCTTCAGGATGCACTCATTCGAGTGGCACCTATAATTCACGAAGTGCAAGCTAGACCAAGGGGTATTAAGAATTGGTCTTATAGCGACCCGAACAGAGGAGCATTCAGACCCCAAGTAAAGAGAGTTCAAGGTCTCAATCAGGGTCAAAGGAAGAAAGCAAGGACAAATAACGTCAACAACTTTGTTCCTACTCACAGTAATGGCCGAAACCTCCGATGTTTCCACTGCAACGAACTCGGTCACTTCAAAAGGCAATGTCCCAAGCTCAGCGAGGGACACCGTCAAGGTGCAGGCCGCGGTCAAGGAGCCGCCACCCGTGGAAGAGGGAGAACTGCCTGCATTACCAATAGGCAAAGATGTGAAGCAGAAGAAGAGGAAGATCCGACTATGGAAGCGGAATTCGAAAGAGCGACAGTCCATGCCGCTTTACACAAGAAGGGGCCGAATCGCCAGTTCTCGGTGATTCAAACACCGTCGGACTATCAAGGTAAAGGTTTCAAAACCTTGATTGATTGTGGCAGTACACATTCCTTTATCTCACGAGCGTGTGCTAAAAGATTAGGAATAGCCACAGTAGAAGCTCCTACCCTACTTGTGGAATTGGCAAACGGTCGTGAGGTAACTTGTACCAGGCAAACTGCTAAGGAAGAGTTCTCTCTAGGAGGAAAGAAAACCTCAGTCAAATTCAGAGTCATGAATTTAGGTATCCATGAGTGTCTACTCGGGATGGATTGGCTTAAGCCTAATGACGCTCACATCCACTGTGGAAAGGGTCAAGTTTCCTTTCGAAACTCTGAAAGAGAGTTTGTTACAACTCAAGGTGAGGCAGGAGTGCCAAGAATCCAGTTAGCCAAAGTATCGCGGATCATAAAAGGGGTTAGAAAAGGATTACCTGTTTACCTGATCAAACTCAACAAATTAGATCAAAGGCAAGAGTCTCATGAGGGACCCTCTTGGCTAAAGGAATACGTTGACGTATTCCCTGAGGAATTAACTGAACTTCCACCTCCAAGAGAAGTTGATCATGAAATAAGGCTAATGCCTGGAGCTGCGCCAATTGCAAAGAGACCTTATAGAATGTCCATACCAGAAGCTATTGAGTTGAAGGAACAACTCAAGCAACTGTTAGATCAGGGTTACATCCAGCCTAGCAACTCACCATGGGGAGCTCCAATACTATTCCAGAAAAAGAAAGATGGGACACTTCGACTATGTATTGATTACCGTGGGTTGAATCAATCAATAGTCAAGAACAAGTATCCTATTCCTAGAATAGATGAGCTTCTTGATCGCCTTCAAGGTGCAAAGATCTTCTCCAAAATTGATCTCAGGTCAGGTTACTATCAAATAAGGATCAAGGATGAAGATATTCCAAAAACGGCCTTCAATACAAGATATGGGCACTTTGAGTTCTTGGTTATGTCATTCGGGCTTACAAATGCACCTGCCACCTTCAATAGATTAATGCAGGATATTTTTAGACCATATCTTGATGATTTCGTGCTTGTCTTCTTCGATGACACTTTAGTTTATTCTAAACAGGAAGAAGATCATGAACCTCAACTTCGGATTGTCCTTGAGACAATGAGGTCTCATAAGCTGTATGCAAAAATGAAGAAGTGTGCATTCTTCAAACGTCAGATTGAATATCTAGGATTCATAGTATCATCAGAAGGAATATCACTAGACCCAGCCAAAGTCAGTGATGTGCTTGAATGGCCAATACCAGTATCCGTCAAAGAAATACGTAGTTTTCTTGGCTTGACAGGATGGTATAGGGTCTTTATCAAAAACTATGCTTTGATTGCAGCACCTCTTACCGACTTACTAAAGAAGCAGACTTCTATTACATGGTCAACTCCCGAACAAAATAGCTTCGACCAATTGAAGCAATGTTTGGTATCAGCACCTATTCTAAAACTTCCTGACCTCAATAAGGAGTTCGAGGTAGTAACTGATGCCAGCATTCTTGCCTTGGGGTGTGTACTTATGCAGGAAGGTCATCCAGTAGCATATTCTTCAAGGAAATTGAAGAGTCATGAAAAGAATTATGCCACGCATGATCTGGAATTATTAGCTATCATCCATGCTCTAAAGCTTTGGAGACACTACCTGTTGGGTAACAAGTTTACTCTAGTAACCGATCATAAGAGTCTCAAATGGATTTTTACCCAGAACGAGCTCAACATGAGGCAACGTCGATGGATTGAAGTATTGGAGGAGTATGATTTTGAAATCAAGTATCGACCAGGGAAAGAGAATGTAGTTGCCAATGCACTCAGTCACAAGGCATTCCTAAATTCCCTAATCTTGCAGAATCCATCAACGGCCAGATCTCTGGCTACAAAGGTATCTATGCCAAGCAACCCTATACTCGAACTAGCTAGAGAGGAAGCATGCTATGATTTGGCCTACCAAACCATGATAAAAGAAATATCTACCAAGGAGCAGAATCTGAAGTCACAAGCTAAGTATCGGGAATTTTCCATTGATAATGGACTTGTCTACTACAGAACAAGGCTATGTATACCAACAAGCCAGTCACTTAAGCAGAAGATATTATGGGAAGCTCATGATTCTCCTTTCGCAGGACATCCTGGCTATGCAAAAACTCTTAATGCAGTTAGGAAGAGCTACCATTGGGAGAGGCTCAAAGTGACGTTCTCAAATATGTCACTGAATGTTTGTCTTGCCAATGTATCAAGGCTGAACATGTCATGATGCCAGGGAAATTGCAACCACTTGACATTCCCCAAATGAAATGGGAATTCATCAGTATGGATTTTGTGGTGGGCTTACCCCAAGTCCAAGGGGGATATAACTCCATTATGGTTGTAGTTGACATGCTTACTAAGGTTGCACACCTGATTCCAGTAAAGACAAACTATAAAGCCTCCGACATTGCAAGAGTGTTTATCAAGGAGATATTCAAGCTACATGGGTTACCTAGAAGGATCATTAGCGATCGAGATTCTCTTTTCACTTCACACTTCTGGAGAGCTATCTTTGAAGCTATTGGAACTCAACTCTGTTTTAGCACTGCCTACCATCCCCAAACAGATGGACAAACAGAGCGAATAAATCAAATCATTGAGGATATGCTTAGGGCATACTGCTGTCGGGAGCCGAAGAGGTGGATTCAGTACTTGCCATTAGTAGAATTTGCCTACAATGCTTCTTACCAGCAGAGCATCCAAATGACCCCTTTCCAGGCATTGTATGGTCATGATTGTCGAAGTCCCCTAAACTTTTCTGATCCAACCCTAAGAGTTGAAGCTTCAAGACAAATGTTGGAAGACATGGAGGACCAAAGAAGGTCAATAAGACAAGACATACAAGCAGCCAAAGATAGACAAAAGGCATATGCGGATTTGAAACGCCAAGAGAGGGTCTTCGGAGAAGGAGACATGTTCTTCATTCGTGTACGCCCTAAAAGGAGTTCTCTATCTCTAGGAGAATGCAAGAAGCTAAGTCCAAGGTATTGTGGGCCATATAAAATCCTCAAATGCCTGGGACCCAATGCTTATAAATTGCAACTTCCTGATAACCTAAAAGTTCACAATGTATTCCATATTAGTCTCTTAAAAAAATATGTACCCAACCCTAATCATGTACTTGATGACCAACAAATTGTAATGCCTAGTCAAGGAGTCGTTGAACTAAGACCCGAAAAGATTTTAGATGTCAGGGAGAGACAGTTAAGATTTAGAACCTTGAAAGAATGCCTCGTCCAGTGGAAAGATTATCTGGAAGAGGATGCTACCTGGATGGATGAAAGCTCTCTCAATCTTCAATATCCCCAGTTTATCTCGAGATGAGGACATCTCGATTCTTCTAAGGGGGAGAGAATGTAATATTCCCACCCGTGAATATTGACTTCCCGCACATTGCGTAAACCTTGTGCAAAGGTTATCTCACATATTGAAATTGCCGGCAATGTAACCTGTGACCTGCACGCGAGAAATCGGGACCTCCGCATTGGCAAAGTAAACCCGAGAGTTCAAACCCGCAAGTCACACGTAAACACCCTCTTGGGAGGGGCAAATTGAATATTATCAAGGCAATTTTTTTTATTTTATCCCTTTTTTCCCAGCCGATGCACGGCTGGAGAAAAGGGAGTGTGGGGGGATGGGACTTGATGGAGTCGTGGACTGCATGGGGACGGGGGAACCCATGCAGGGGGGGCCACATGGTGGAGCTCTTCTCCCCCCCCCATGCCTATATATACACCCTCTATGCTGCGTGGAGGAAAGGGACGAAGGCTGCTGCTACCACCGTAGGCCAGAGGCTGCGTAGAGAGAGGAGGGGGGAGTCGCTGTCCTGCTGGGGAACCGCCGTGAGGACGCCGCCGCCTTGCTGGAGACCACCAGGCCGCCGCCCATCCTCGCCATCGCCATCGAGTACTCTCCCTTGTCCTCGACGCTTTCCCAATCATTGGGTTTCATCCGCCCCCCCCTGATGTCGTGCTGATCTCCAGAAGCTTCTAAGGTTAAGGCCATAAGCCTTGGTCCTATGCGGGCTTTTTGGTTTTAAAACCGGGCCTTCCATAAGCCTTGAAAACCGCAAGCCGGTACTCTCAAGGATCCGCGCTTTGGAAGGAATCTCCGGGATACGAGGGAAAAGGGGAAAAGATCTTGAAGTGGCTCGCAACGGTTGGAGAAGACTCATCGATTGCGTAAGGGTAAAGGCAAACCGGAAGTCCGTAAGCACGCTATCGATGGCTCCCAAGAAGTCGCAAGGCGCGCCTGCGGGAGGTTCTTCTCCTAGCATTCAAGTGGACATATCCCCGAGCCCACAAACCCAGGTTTTTTTTTTTCTATTGTGATTTCATACTAAAGTAATGCATTAAGCATGACGATTCCACGGATTAAGAAGCACCCGTGCATGTTCAAATTCACCTAGCCTAGTTAAATGCAATTGGGAAAAAAAATTGGTATTTTCAATATAAACGCTATTTGTCCATCCATCTTACGACCTTAATAGTAAATTGTTTTGTCGTGCATTTTTAAAAGAAAGCCACATATTGCCTAGGGTTAAAAAGGAAATTGTTAAGTGCATTGGTCATGAAGGAAAGGAGTATTTTTGCAATAACTCCCTTCGTTAGGATTCGCATGAGGAAAGTGTTAATTTCTGTTGCACGGCATGAAAAAGAACCCCGATCTTATATAAGTTGCATGGGAAATGATGCTTGCAAATAGATTAAATCGACACTTGCCTTAGTATTGCATGAACTTCATTCACGATGTTGTTGTATCTAAGGGTCGCACTTATACTTTCGCAAATTTCATTTCATCATGTAGTATTTAGGAATGATTGCATGGCTTATAAAAACATGAAATGCAAATACTTAGACACAAGGTTGTAGGTGTTATCCCTTGATTTAAATCCTAGTAAGCCCTATGTAGGTTATTCTTCAAATTATCTTGCCTTTTGACTTTAACAAAAAAGGGATAGGGCTATTGCGGATCTTATGGTGCGTGGAAGTAATGAATTACATGTTTACATGTATTGTAACATTTTGCAACTATTTTTCTACTTTAGACCAAGTATATCATCTCTAGGAAAGAATTGTCCTTGTCAAAGACAAGTAGGTCAATTTACCCAAGTCATTTGTGGTATCATGACTGCTAGGGTTTCGTATGGGCGTAGCTAGCCGATTCAATAAAAACCTCAAGTACTAGTTAGGGCTTGGCACGTTAGAGATGTAGCCAAGTAACGTACTTGGACACCAAGTCGAAGTCCTCAAACCCAAAGGTCCTACCCACCTTCCCGGAAAATTGAGCCAATGGGGCGCGCACGCAAATAATGATCTAGGGTTTCTACCCTAAGGATCATTCGACCTAGTGCTAGAACTTGGATTGAGTTGGAATCCCTAGGACCGAACGTTGTCGGTCTAGTGCAATTAGGATTGGGGTGAGTGAGAAGACACCCTAAACCCTACTTCGAGTCTAATCATAATTCTTGACCAGAAAACACCATTCAATAGGTGAAATGATCTCTTGAAATGGAGGCGACACTTGTGCAACAAGTTGCAACGTCGCATAGCCTTGTGGTTTGATCACAAGAAAGTTTTGCCATTCCTTGGAATGAGGTTGGCAGGTTCTTGCACAAGTTTAACTTGCAAGGGGATGGGTAGTCATCCTGTTACTTCGCCCTCATTAGGGGAAATTTGCCAAGTTAAGGGAAGTTAGGTATTTGCTTGGACGCAAATGATTAATCAATAAATTAAAGCGACATGGCCGTCGAGATTTACTATTAATAAAACCTAAGGTATTGGTTAAGTTGGGTTAACAGGGTATGACCCTAACCCAAGGACAATAGGAATCTTGCCAAGTTGCAATTGATTCCTGATCGAATGCTAGATGCATTCGGAGAGAAGGATTCACTCCTTAACAGTTTGCCAAATAAACAACCACTGGAATTGATTGTGCTTGTAACAGTTTAGAAAGCACTGTTTGCATTGTTTGCTCAAGGAACTAAAGGATGAAAAGATATATAAATGCTTCAGGTTGAAGGCCTGAAGGGAGAGGCAGCTTCAGTTACCCCGGACTGCCTGCCTGACCCTAACCAAGGGGGTTGTTGACCGTGCCGGGAACGTGGACCGAACCCGCCGTGAGAGGTCTTTCCGTTGAGCTCTACTTGGAGCAGGAGGACGCTTGGGTGCCAGGGGGCTCTGGCCGTAAATCCCTCGCCTTCCGGGTCCTGCACAAGAGGCTAACGTGACTCGGGATTGGATCTCGAGGCCCGCATACTAGTCTATGGGCAGAAGCTTGGAATAGTGATCCCTAGCGGATTACTGGATGAGCCTTCGGGCGGATTATGGACAAGCCTACGGGCGGAACTCATTGTATTTCAAAGATAAAATGATGAAATGATAATAAAGAATTTGTCTGATATTGTTTTTCTATGTCACGTGATAAGATTACGTGAAGGAACCAGTGCATAACAGGATTAATTAAAGAAGCTGATTGCTATATGTCAAATTAAATGTGTTAGATAATTACATAACTAAAACAAACTGAGGAAAGTGCGGAGGATGGGCCATGGGTCCGTCCTACGGTTGGGTGGTCCCGGTTAGCCGGGAACTTTTCTCAAAAATCTCGAAGAACAGCGGGATGATCATCATTATCAAAGCGAATAATGAGAGCGATAACCTAGAGTTACGTCTTACCTGATTTACGCTGTTTTAGGGGAACGGAATGGGACTATGCCTTATGGCAGAGAGGTTGAGCCTTGCATCCCTCTCGTTTCCCATTCTCCTTGAACCAAGTGCAGCGTGAACTCGCTTCGGACCTGGTGTTTCTGCGTAAAGTAGTTCGCTTGGGTCTGACGCTAGTTGTTGTTAGCTAATGACCAAACAGGAAAACTCTAATTCCAGTCAATCCTAAGTGGGAACGGCCAGGATACTTCCGCTACGTGGCAGACGCGGGAAGACCTAGACTGCAAAACCCGTAACATTCCATGGGAGTGCCGGGGGGAGTTTTCTAGACATCCTTTCCGATGGACTGCCAAGACGTGTCCTAGATGATTCTAGGGGACACGTTACATGGATACCGGGAGATGACCCTCCCGCAGCTACTCCTTGGACTTTCTTAGGAGGCATCGTAGTTGTAGTCCTTCGAACATGGAAGTAGCTTTACACTCCTTTTCAGAATTCCACCGTCGCTCCCTTGCACGTCAATACTCTTCTTCTCTTTTTTGAGTAGGGGAGAAACCAAGTCCCAAGGGTATTTTGGAAAGGCAAGGAACCGTTAAGGGTTTAACCACGAGGAGGGGTAATAAGACCTTTAAGGCCTTAATTCATTTGGGAGGAAAAGGCTTACAAAGCCCAGGGAAAAGGCCCTATAGGGTTTTACACACGGGGGAAAAGTAATAAGCCCAAAAGAAAGGGCATAAGGGTTAAATACGGGGGAAGAAAGGTTTACATTACGGGGGTTCCAACACCCATGGGATGAGGGGGCTTAAAACACGGGGGGGAAAGGGGGTGTGTGTGTGGTTCAAAAAGGCATAAGGAGCCTTGGGAGATTTTTGGATACAGGAGTGAAGGGTATAGGAAGGGGGGTCTTGGAGGGATTTTAGGACACGGGGGAGGGAAGTGTGGAAGAAAAAAAAAACCTTAGGGGTTTTAAAACCCAGGGAAAAGATGAAGGGCAACACAAGGGCGCGAAGGGAACACAAGGGGGATGAAAAGGGCCTTATGAGTATTTGAAAACCCCGAGGGGGGATGGGATGGTGTGTTAAAAGGGGACACGAGGAGGGGTGAAAGGGGGCTTAATTAGCCCCCCTTAAGAAGCTTCTATGCTTCACGTGGCAGGGGGCGTTTCAACGCCGCATCGGCGACAGGCAGGCAGCGCTGCAAATCGGGTTTTGTGACTGTGGGCAACGACACTCTCAGTGATACACCTCTTCCTCCTCACTTCAGCTCCTCCTCGTCGAGTCTGGGCAGCGTCGTCCTCCTTCCTTCCTTTCCCTCCCCCTTGGTTGGGGGGGGTTTTTATAGGGAGAGGGAAGGAATTCCTCCCTCCCCTCGTGTCACCCTGCATGGTACTTCCCCCTGCAAGCTCCCACCGAGGAGCTTCCGACTCCTTTCTATTCCCCTCCCCTTCCAGCACAACAGTCAGCTGGGGAGGGGAAGAATAAAAAAATTTGCATTATCCTAAAAAAAATGCTACCTCATTATCCCTATTACTTAAAAGGGGGTTCATGTGTGAATTTCAATTTTTGATATATTACAAACAGGGTGAACAACATAACCCTTCCTTAAGAGAAGGTCAAGCCTTTTTCTTGAGACAATTGCTCGTGCTCTTGTAAAAAATAGTATGTTAGGTAACCCAAATCCTCCAAAATAGCACCCAGCACTTATGACAATTGATTTCTTAAAAAAAATTGGTGTTGGCTTTTCCTATTGATCGTAGTCGGAATTGCTTCTCCTAGCCATAAAAGTGTTTTTGCCATATAAAAATAGCCTCCTTCTTTATTTGGCAAAGGCTTATAATAGCCTTTTCTTTTCTAGCATATGCAAAAGCTACAAAATTTTTGATAACTCCTTTTGGTAAGAAACCATTAAGCTTTAAAACCATATAGGTCATCAACAATAAGGCCTCCTAATTTCCCTAGCCTTCTAATGGCTAGTGCTAGTGTGCAACACATTCAAGAACTTTGAGAAGTGAAGTACATAGACAACTCACTATTCCTACATGTTTTAATATTTTCTCCTCTTCTACTCAAGGTACTATTTCCTTCACCTTGAACTCGACCCAACACATAATGTAGTCGAAGGTTTCATATGAAAGACAATATCCGATATGACATCCACCCCCTCCAAATTGGCATATCCTTTGGATGTGCCACATGTGCAACCACTTGGATTAAACATCCAGATAACCACCTTCTCTCTACACATGAGAAAAAGTAGCAATACACCTAGATCATAGATCAGAATCACAATCCATTGCACAACTCTAGAACCACACTAAGCACCCCCTCCAAGATCATAAGTCCATGGGTAGCTCTCATACACTCAAGGCTTTTGAACCTCCATATACATGCTCAAAATAAACCCATCAATGAATACATAACAATGTGCCTACTCTTTTAGAATCTAGTGCATGGGAAGTTGCTTATGTTGACAATTGTGCTCCACATCAAACATAAATTGTTCCTCACTTGCATTCAACCCACTCTGAGCAACACTAAAAACATCGAATAGTGCCAAACCATAAAACATCTCTACATTTCTTGACAAAGCATCAAACAAAGCATTCGAAACATTCTCCACCTATGGAGTATCACATCCATATGCTAGAGTTATATACTCAAACTCATGAATCTTCACACAAATTGCAATTGTCCTACAAATCATGTGCATCAAGCACATCACCAATCTCCCTCGGAGTCCCTCCATCAAGTAAAACATGAGCTTCATAAGCCTCTTCATATGCACTATGAGAATCTACATATGTAATGGGTGACTCCTCCACTACATGCTCTTCAAAGGCATCCATGGTATGACTAGTCAACACATGAATAGTCTCTACTACATCAAGTAGTCCATGAGCCTCATAGGCTTCCTCATAAGCACTCAAAAAATATGTATATACATGGTCCATCCCATCCGCATTTGGATCCTCTAACATATCATCTGCATGGGTACTCACAACATTAAGAGTTTCTAGCAAAGCATCGTCTATGCGGCGACTCAAAGCATCAATAATATCAATAAAAACTTCATAAATATAGCAGCTCAAAGCATCACTAGTCACTACATAGGCATCCTCTGGAGGGCTAATCACAACCTTAGTATTTTCATGATAGGAATTTGCTATATAAGTACTCGAAACCTAAGTAGGCTCATCAAAAGCATCTATAGCAGGTTGATGCTTAGACTTGGTAGTGAGTAGTGAAGCCTGTGCTTTCTTTATATGTTCATCATCCTATGGCTATATTTGTCCTTAATTCCTTCTCCTTCCACATCTAAAACGCCCTTTTGTCAGTCTGCTTGCTTCTTCCTCTTCCCACCTCCTTTGTTCTTTCTCTTCTTATTTCTCCCATTGATGCTAATGATCTTTTGTATGTTCCATCCATCATGAATAATTTGTAATTATTAGTTGGCCAAATGGTTGAAAAGATCATGTAGGTGTACGGTTTAAAAAAGATGGCTATTTTATTGAGGAATATGGTAGAGGTTACAAGCTGATTGCAAATGGCAAAAGATATGGCAAAATGTTTACATTGGACGCAAATATTCATAAGTTGAAAGATGCAATGAAGAAAACTTGTTGAGACAGATTTACTTATAGTGGGTACTCAACTAAACACTATGCATACATAAAAGAAGTAATGAAGTACAAAGAATCCACATCATTTGCAGAAGAAGCAATTAAGGACAAGAATTGGTATAAAGCAATGAATGAAGAGTATGATGCTTTGTTGAAAAATGGAACTTGAGATTTAGTTAAGCTGCCTGAAGGCAAGATGTCTATTGGATACAAGTGGGTTTACAAAGTTAAATGTGAATTAGATGGCTTGCTTGAGACATACAAAGCTAGGTTGGTTGTGAAGGGTTATTCTCAACAGAATGGGATGGACTATGAAGAGACTTTTAGTCCTATTGTGAAGTTAGCAAAACTGCACAGACTATCATTGCACTAGTTGCATCCAAAGGTTGGAATCAATATTTCAGATGGACGTAAAGAATGCTTTCTTGAATGGTGATTTAGAAAGAAGTCTATATGGATCAGTCAAAATGATATTTATATGCAGAATATCCATCTTATGTCTACAGATTGAAGAAAGCATTGTATGGACTGAAACAAAAGCACCACAAGCATGGAATGCAAAAATCAACTCATTCTTACAGAATCTTGGATTTAAGATGGATAAATCTAATCATAGATTGTTTACTAAGAAGACAGAGAATGGCTATGTGATTTTGGTGGTTTATGTAGATGATTGGTCATTACAAGTGATGACACATGGGGCATTGATGAGATCAAATCTATGTTGCACTAAGAGTTTCAGATAAAAGATTTGGGAAAGCTGAAAGTTTACCTTGGTATTGAGGTCATATGGACACCTCAAGGGATTTGGATGTTGCAAAAGCAATATGCATATGTGGAAAAAGTATGGTATGGTAGAATGGAAGCCCATGGATACTCTAGTAGAGCAGAATGTCAAGTTGACAATTGATACAAGAAATGAGATTGAGAATGTGGCTATATATAGACAGATGGTTGGTAGCTTGATTTATCTTAACATCACTTAATCGGATCTCAATTACTCAGTTGGGTTGATCAATTAGTTCATACAATAGCCAAGGAAACCTCATTTAGATGCAAGGAGAAGAATCATGAGGTATGTAAAGGCTACACTATGGGCTATTCTAATAGTATGGTAAGACTCTTGAATTGACATGTTATAGTGATGTAGATTGGGCTAGATGTGTCTATGGCAGAAGATGGACAAGTGGGTATGCATTTGGTCTTGGTAGTAGCATGATTAGCTACAACAGTGAAAAGAAACCCACTATTGCTCTCTTGAGTACTAAAGAAAAATACAGAGGTGTAGACTTATTATCTGCATATGAAGTTGTATGGCTAGTTAAGATGTTGAATGACTTGGGTATATGTGTGGAAAAACCAATCCAGCTATATTGTGACAACATGAGAAGTGTGCTTCTTACCAGTAATCATGTTTATCATGCAAGATCAAAGCACATAGAAGGGAATTACCATTTCATTAGGGAAATGGTACTTGGAGGTAAGATAGATCTTATCCATGTGAAGATAGAAGAACAGGTGTAGCAGACATCTTTACCAAATCACATGGTAGAGATAAGTTTACTTACTTCAGATTGCTTCTTGGGATACATGCTGTGACTTGAGATTGAGGGGGAGTGTGAAGAATCAATCTCAGTATAGATATACCGACTCTATCCAGCTATAGGTTAGATGTGCCATAATAATGTCGGTCAGAAGAAGTTGTACTAGTAAATTAATGACTAAGTCCCTTTCACACTACTGTGTAGACTTAGGTCTTACTTGATATTGGGTGTGTAAGGTAGTAGTGATATGAATAATAAAAAACAAGAAGACTAATGAGAGTACAATGCTCTCCGTGCTCCTCATATGTCTATGTCTCCCTCTCCCTTTCTCTGTATCTTGAACAACAATGCATGGAAGAAAGAAGCTATGAATCAGCATGAAGGATGGAGTAGCAGTGCAAAGTGGATGGGATAATTAGATTGAGCAGCATCTTTTGGTCACAATGGCTTCAAGATATGGGACGATATGGGCATGTAGTTGTGAAGGCTAATAGCAAAGACAAAGATCACCAATCATTTGAGTGGAAAGGGGGGCTCTTATGGATTTTCTAAATCGTTTAAGGGGGAAGATTTGCACTGAAGATGTAGGAACAAACTAGAGGAGATGCTAGTAGTAGCAAGGTGGCCATGTGGATTTTCAAGCAAAGCTTCAATCTTCATGAACTTGCGGATTGTTCACAGCAAGAGGCCAATCTCATTAGCAATGGGGAGAGTAATAGGTCTCTTCAAGGTTAACCCTTGATTCTCACTCAAGGCCTATTCATGTTTATATGATAGAGTCAACACATCTTTTGTCAAGCACCACGCATCCAAAGGCTAGATATATGTAATGATCTTGTATCTCATCAAAATTTTCCTTAGATGATGATCCTATGCTCTTGTTCAATATGGATGGTACATTTCCTACATTGCTAAACACTTATGGTGGATGAAGCAAGCTTGACCAAGCTTTGTGTTCCTGAACTATCATACAAAGAAACTATTTCGAAAGCTCAATATAGAGTTCCATGTTAGCTTCGAGTACATACAAAGAGTTGATGTATATAACATGGATACCATCCCCACTATGTAAAAAAGTCTATTGAGTGTGTCTCTTCTCCATACCCCTTCATCTATGTTCTAATCCCATCTTTACTTATATGAGTCCATGGATTGAGAATGAATCCAAGATGTGGAGCCCTTAAGAATGAGAGATAAGAGAAAGCAACAATGGAAGACACTAGATGGGTTGCCTATGTTAGGTTCTATGTGAATTGAGTTATGTGAATGATCAAGAGTAAGTATTCTGCTAAGAGACATTGCCGCGAATGGAGCTATGATAGAGACCAGCTACATAGAGTATGTTTGATGTGTATTGAGTTACTTGCAGCAAGATTTGATGAGGCATCTACTCTAGTGTTTTTCGAGCATTTCCATCTTCTTTGTCACGAGTAGCAACTCCTACCTATGGGTGGATGTCATGCTATTTCTAGTCCACCCTCTAAAACGTCTTTACTTACCTTTGAATTGAAGGAAGAAATTGAATAAACTTTAGGGTAATAGTTTAAGGAAATAAAGCCTTGATTGCGGAGGCTATGTATAGAAAGGTAATGACCCTTTATTAGATCATGTGCTTATGTTTATGTTTAAAGCACACATTGACATGTGAGTATGGGGAATGTGAATATTGGGTTGATGGAGGCTTGTGCCACATAAAAAAATCTCTAGAAATAGAGGCACCCTTGTGTGATATTTATGAGCATTCCAAAATTGAGCTCTACTTGTGAGCTTATGATGCGGAAGTTTATGGTACACATTATAAGATGGAGTATAAGTAGCTTAACCTTTAAAGTTAAGTTAGGGCTTTGCTAAGCTTAATATTTGATAAAAGCTTGGAAAAAAAGTGATGTGCTTTTTGGGATGTGAAAGCTATTTGTTTTTCGTGAGAAAGAGCTACTTTATGGTCTTAGGGGGGGTGTGTTCAAGCCTATAACAACTACTTGGAGAAAGTGATATTGAGGTGTAGCTTGGGGTGATCCTGAGGAGGAGTGCTGATCTAAATCCCACTCTACGAGAGATTTGCATGCCTAAAGAGGATTTCAAACTTTGTCGAGAGAGTGGAGCATCTAATCGAGAGCAATAGTCATTGCAGTAACGTAAGGATTGAAGTCAAGGTCCCAAAGATTGAAGGGACTTGAGGAAGGAGAGGGGCTTCATTAGATGGATACGAAGCTCCTAAATTACCTCCTATATGGTGTCTCTATATTTCATGAAGGATTAGTCTTCTTGGGTAGTAGAAGCCGTGTTGAGTTGGCCATTGCATTAGTTGACTATCACAATGAATGCTTTCAGGATGTCTATGTGTCTTGGGAGAGGGTGAACTGATGGAGCAGATTGATTCCATGTGTAAGTCATGTTGACTTGACATACTACCAATATTGACTGACAGAAGACATGGAACTGTCAATACGTGGGATATCCTTACTCCTTCATGACCATCCAAAAAATGTGCTGAATTATGTGTAAAGATGTTGATTCTATTGAGAAGAAGATGGCTATCAATACCTACCCTGGTAGCTTTTGGATTGTGATGATGCTATAATGTAGTTTTTTTTTGAGACATGTGTTGTTGCTAGTGGTGGAAAGGGGTATTGATGAAGTGTCGTGTGTATGAATCGAGTTGCTGTCTATATGTTTTACAATGGAGGGCTACATTAGACCAAGTTAATCATCCTTTTGAAGAAACACTTTAGTGGTTGCCAAGGGTCTTATGGATTTTCATATTTGTGCTATGGTGTTATAAGGGATTCACCCTTGAGATAGAAAATGAGGCTTCTTCTAGCTTGTCACAGTCTTGATCCTCTATGGATTTTTGGCTTGCCCCAATTGCCCTTCGACATTGGTGGTGAATCCAATGTGAAGGCCGAGGCTAAGAAAGAGTCCTGTATGGATGTAAATGCACAAATTCTTTTTGGGCAAGATATACTATAGGTCATGCAGTACCTTAACGAGATACTTGAGCTTAGGTACATAAATGATGCAGTTGGGACACAACTCTTGATTATATGTTTGATGTTCATTGAAGCTTATAAGTCCCTGATGACACATGATAGTTGTAGGGATGAACAAATGCTTTGTATGCAAATGATATAGCAAGTGTTGGATGCTAATATATAGATGAATGAGCTTGCATATGTGACTTATATCACTTGCAAATTTTGGAAGAAATTTGAGAATTTATGTAGGAGGCTTAATTTTTTCTTCCAGCCATCATGCATAATCGATGAAACAACTCCTATATGAGTTATGTCATGTTGGGTATCGCCTCTAGTGCGCATACATAACCATTTGTATCTACTTTCATTTTTGCAAACCACTCTCCATGTGGTGTCATGTGATTTGATGCTCCTAAACTAATATACCATACGTCATCTGACGTTTCTTGCTTAGCAGTCTTATTCTATACATATGTCATAGCAAATAACATGCCACTGCTCTCATAATTTGCATGATTGGACAAGGCATAATGTCCCTATTGTCTACCCCCTCTTTCATTCACTTTCTTCTTCCAACACTCTTTAGCAATGTGTCCATATTTCCCATAGTAGTGATAGTCCTTGTCCTTGTGGGCATTACCATGCATAGTTTGCAATTGCCAAGATCCTCTGCCTCTAGAATTAGATCTCCCCCTCACTCAGGAGTATCTACCATCTCTAGCATGATGTATTTACTAATTTTCAATATTCTGAGATGCATGTTGTTGAGTTCCTCTACCATAGAAGGGCCCCCTACCATGGCTACCATAGAAGGGCCCTCTACCATAGAAGGGCCCCCTACCATGGCTACCATAGAAGGGCCCCCTACCATGGCTACCATGGCCTCTCTGATTTGAGTAAAACATTGCATCTCTGCCTTTTGTGCTACTCGAAGTAGTAGCTAAACCCAATTTCAGACCTTCATGAGTAAGCAATGCAACTAGCTCATTAAAGTCAATCATTTTAGATCTCACTGATATAGACATGTCAAAAGACTTGTATTCAGGTCCAAGACCATTCAAGGTCACTGCAACCAAATCCTCATCCTCTACTTCAGTTCCAATAGTTGCCAACTGATCTGCAAAAGTCTTTATCTCTGTTACATAATCCTACATGGACCGTTCTCTCCTCTCCATGGTGTTAAAATTTTGCTTTAGCTGATTTTTGTGTGCACTAGTGGTAGTGTGCCATAGTAATTCATCAAGGTTTTCCAAGCATATTTAGGAGACTTGCAGCTCATTATCTGTATGACCATTACATCGGTAATGTACAATGAGAGCTAGTGCAAGACTCTATGAGCACATTCAAGCCAAGCACGGTGTGCCTTCTACTATTCGGAAGTTGGATATTTGTTTGGAAGCTTAGGTTTAGCGTCATTGTCTATCACAAGATCCTAATAGCTTTTCCTAATGAGAAGTTCTCCATGTGGAATTTTCAGATAGCATAATTTTTATTGTCTAGTTTTCACCCACTATCTGAACGATATTGTCAATCTTGTCAGTATTTGCCATGATTACAACTTTATGTATTCACTATAGTCTTAACCAGTTAGTGCCTGACTCCTTGCAATCCAAGAGTAATTCTTCTAGTGACTACTTGTTGTAAACTATATTCGAGCAATGGAAAAAAAACAAAGTCAAACTAAGCATAAACCAAGCTCAAATCAGCCCAAAAATATTCTAGGGCAGTGGCAAAATATCCCAACATGAAGCTATGTTCATATAGGTATCAATGAATGCATGTAATTGATGTTGACATACACTGAATTTCCCCACAATTTATGATAGGCAAGAAAACTGTTATTACCAGCAATGAAACATTCTATAGTAGATGGAGTATTCTCAACCCAACAACACCTCAATGAATCTCAAATAGTTATCGTGACATCATATGGGAGTTGATACATGTTGCTATGAACACCATATATTGCATACACATCAAACAAGCATGAATAGAAATCTTTGTCCAAATAATAACCAACCAATGCCTTACTATAATCAGCAATAACTCCACTCTAACTTGAGCAAAAAATGCTTAAAACAATTCATAACTCCTTTCACAATTATCAATCACCATGGCGGCATCACTAGACATCTGTATAAACTCCAATGAGTGTTATGCAATGTAATATATGCTGCCTAATTTAATTATAGTACTATGTATGTTGTGTTTTGTATATAAATAAAGCTAAGAAACTTCTCAAGATGAACAACCAATCAAGGATGGTGCTTGGATCAATATGTGCTCAATCTTCAATGTTTAAATCATCCACTGATCAAGTAGAAGCCTGCCCAATATGTTAGAGCATTCTTTGCAACAAACTGACACACTCTTGCCTCTGTCCTAAAACTAATGGAATGATGGTTTCTTTGCCTGTTAACCTTGAGCCTCAGTAGTGCTAGATAAGCACCACTAAATAGGCATGATACTCATTGTTTGGCAAGACATAACATAGCTACTTTGGTGAACTATGATGGTCCCAATCACTAAGTAAACGTAGGTACAGTGTTGGGTAGATCACGCTGACTGTAAGGGGGTTCCAGCTCTATCCATGATGATCAACAAGTACATCACAATGCTTAAACGACTCCAACAAATACTTATCATCAGTCATCACAAGGCATTAGTCTTCAACACAACACTCCTCAATGTTGCTCCAACAAGTATTCCAAACTGGTGCCTTCAATCCTCCAGATCCGCGTTTGATTCCTGCTTCTCATGCTTGTCTCAAATAAGTGCTTCCCAAGCTCCAATGAAAGCTTATTGATCCTTCCTTTCAAGCCTCAATCAGGTCAAGCAAGTATATACTTCAAAAATACTGATACATACCCTTCAAGTATTGGTTATGGCTACCATTGTTGCAGGGGAGATTTCTTCATAGGCTTCAAAAGATAGTTGGCTTTCGTCTTCTTACTCTAGCTCTTACAATGCCGAGCTCACAGGCTCTAATACCATGTTAAAGATACGGAGAGAGGGAGGGAGAGACATAGACATATGAGGAGCACTGAGAGCATAGTACTCTCATCAGTCTTCTTTTTCATTATTCATATCACCACTAACTTATGCACCCAATATCAAGTAAGACCTAAGTCTACATAACAATGTGAAAGGGACTTAGTCACTAACTGACCAACAGCTACTTCTGACAGATATTATTACGGCACACTTGTCATCCAGCTAACCTACAGGTGGAGAGAGCTGCGAGTACATCTACTGAGCTTGATTCTTCACAATTGCTTCCCACTAGGTCTGTCCACGTTACTCCATCCAGTCCATGCATGCTGATAATGACCTGCACCTATTTTCTAATTACTCCTGGTTCAAGTGAGAAGTCCTAGAGTTAGAACTAATGTCGTTATGCTAGTTCGAGTAAGAAGTCATGCAGTTCGAGTCAGAAGTCTAGGCTCAAGCAGGAGGCTACGGCACTTTCATCCTGAGTGTCAGACCTACACCAAACTTGAGCTGGTTCTTCAGCATGAGAGCTTTCTCCAAGAGAGAATATGTTAGCTTATCAGCCAATTACAAAGCTCGTATGACAGCATTCCAATTGCAGATTGAATAGCGTGAATAGCAAATCCCACTTGCCCCAGCCCCTCGTCAAAAATAGTATGGCCAGTAACCAAAATCCTCTGAAGAAAAGCACCTTGCACCTTTCAACAAAATTGAAGTTAGCTTTTCCTGTTGATTGTACTCAAAGCGCTTCTCCCACACATAAAAGCAAATTTTTCACATACAAAAATAGCTTCCTCCTTTATTTTCCAAGGGCTCATAATAGCCTTTTCTTTTCCCACATACCCAAAAGCTACACGCTTTTTTGTGAACTCCTTTTGGTAAGGAACCATTAAGGTTTCCCATGCTGCTTTCCTTTAGCTACTACTTTGTAGTGATCCTTTATATCTTTGATGAGGCATGTTTTTGGCCTTCAAGCATCACTTTGAAGCCCTTTTTAGTCATGGCTCCAACTAAGACTAGATTCTTAGTCAATGAGCATAACTAAGAGAACATCTCCAAGTTTCTTTTTTAGTGTTGTATTGAGCTCGACAACTATGCCTTGGTTACGTATAATAGCATTAGGATTATTGTAGTAGAGATATTACCATTGTGAGTAGAATCCAATTCAGAGAAATATTCAACATGAGAAGTTATGTGGGAGCTTTCCCCACTATCGATCCACCATGCTTCTTCTTTGATTCCAAAGTCTACAATATTGGCTTGTGTAGTCTCCTCAATCGAGAGTAGAGATTTGACTTGAGAGAAGCATTGAGAGTTTCCCTCTCCATTAACAAAGCTAGCTGATTTTATCTTCCAATCAGCTTACTTCTTCTTGCAATCCTTCTCAAAATGACCATATTTTTTAAGAATAATGATATTGGATTGTGTTATGATTACCTTTGCCTCTTCCCTTCCTCTACCTCTACAAGAATGGCTTCCTCTTTGGTAAGAAGATTGACTAACTTCTTTATATACTTGATAATTATTATTGATAGGCTGGATTTACCATTGTCTTCCTCTTCTTCTTTGGGTATCAAAGCTTTGTTTTGTTCTTGAAAAGAGGGCTTAATTATTTGTACTTGCTAATGCACTTAGAGCTATCATTATGGATATTCTTCCTAGCTGCTTTTCTTTGATCTTCATCTTTGAGAATCTACTCCACTTCATCAAGTGAAGGTTTTTGCCTCCAAAGGATGATGCCTTGCACAAGTCCTTTATATCCTTCCTTTAAACCATAAAGGACTCATTTTTACTCCCATAGCAATCAATTGTTGATGTAGATCCTTGACTCTTTTGATAAATTTTGTGGGACTCTCTACTTCATTTTTCTTTGTCTTGGTAAGCTCAGCTCTCAATGCTATTTACTTTGATGTACTTTTTAATTCATATATATTCTTCAAGGTCTCCTAAGATTTCCTAGGAGTTGTTACATCCATTAGATGATTAAGAATCTCATCCTTAACACTTAGCTTCATCATGTGGACAACAAGCATGGCCTTTGCATCCCAATTGGCCAATTCTTCTCCACTAACCTCATCTTGTTTTCTTCTATTCATAGAGAAGAGCTTCGAGGAATCTTGGCACCCACTACGGGATATTTGGACTCACTTTTGGGGCCTTTTAAGATCTTTGGGATTCTAAGGAATATTTTATAAGAACCAATGAGGATGAGGCTACCATTGTGGAACTTTTGAGGTTACTTTTTGGTTGGGAGGCCATAACTTGAGCATATCAACTCCGAATTCGCCAAAAATACTCAATTCAACCAAAATGGTAAGCTCTATTAAAATACGTTTTCACTTTTTTTTCATTGTTTTTCTATTTCTTAAAACTATTTTAATAATACTTAAATAAGGGTTAAACAATGATTAAATAATTTCTTAAAATTTTCTTTAACAAGTGCATAAGATAATGCTTTAAAGTGGTCAAATATTGGGAAATATGGGAGTTTCCCATAAGTTTGGGACACGTGGTCAAATCTTTGGATTTATCATAACTTGAACACTATAACTCCAAATCGAGCGCTCTATAGCTTAATAGATTCCATTTTTCAAGTGCTTTTCAATGATAGGTCACATCATATGGTTTTGAGAAACTTATGGGCATGTTATTCGGGTGCCACCTTTTTAGTATTCAAAAAATGGGAATTGGGAGATTCCCAAACTCACTAATATTGTGTTAGTTGGAAAGTGTTTCAAAGTGGTCGAGCAATGCTTTAAACCACTTTTGCAATGCTTTGAAGTACTCTATAAAGAATTGATTGTTTAGTAAAGAGTGATAGTCAAATCTACTAAGATGTAATGAAAGTACTAGTACAAGTCTTAACCAACTCTAGAATACAAATAGAGAACACAAGATTGATAATAACACTAAAATCTTTGTTCATAGTAAAAGGGTAGCATTGGCTACCAAAAGTATAAGGGATGCCAAAACTAGTAGAGAGGAACTCAATCAACTGAAATACAATACATTCATAACGTAGAGAGTGTGGGCTACATTCAACTCTACTCAATAGTACACTATGTGGTATCTATTGTCTATATAGAGTTGGATTGTGATAGTATACCATTGGGACTACAATCTAATTTAGTAGCTCTTTTTCAACTTTGAGGTAAAATTTTTAAGGTTCATGGTTGAAGGAGGCTCATAGCACTTGGAAAGAGTTTTGACTACAATTACTTTTCAAAGGAGAGTTTTCTTCTTCATTCTTGAGGAGCTCCCATGAACTCTCACTAAGAAACCTCCATCTCTCTTCTTCTCCTTCACTTCCCCCAGATCAAGAACTCTAGAAGAGCCTCTCTCAGTTATCCTAGAGCATTTTAAGGACCATCATCAAGTGCTATAGGTTAGCAAGAGATTGAGACAACTTGACACTGTTAACCGATTTTCAATCACTTCATTTTCCTTGCTGTCCTCATCAGGAAGTGCTGCTACAAAGGAAGACAAGAGATCTAAATTCAAGGAGGCTTGAGAAAATAAGATCACACTGAAAATAGCCTCAAAGGGTCTAGAGAGAAGAAGCTAGATGTCAGCTTGCTTGGGACTAGTGGAAAGAGGCGGCCCGCATTAGTTTACATCATTCAAATGAGGGGTATTGCAAAGTATGGATGCCCTGTGAGGTTAGTGAAGTCCCAACCAAGTTGCACCTCTCATCCTCAAGTAGCTCTCCTCCTCGAGCTGAATCAATATGCCATGCAAGCTTGAAAGGCACAAGGAAATTAAGGATAGCTCAATGAGCTTGAAGTTATCTTTGTCTCATGAGCAAGGACTGCTTCTTTAGTAGTGTCAACATGTGTTGCGGGTTCCAAGATTTGAGCTATTTGCAAATTGGGAATGCTAGTGCCAAAGCAGATGTGTAGCAACCAAAAGAGCTATCAATGTCTCCATCCATCAGTCTCATTATAGCTACCAAATTGACCTGCTCATTATTGCTCCCACATCTGTCACCATTGACAATTGTCGATGTAGCTAGCCCAACACCATTGGAATAACTTTTAGGTTCCCTAAAAGTCCCCATGTTAGGGATTTCTCTAGGTATTTTGCCTTCTAAAGTATCCAAACTTACAATGATACTCTTTAGAAGATCTAGGAGTGAATATAAATCTTTATTTTGCTCAAAATCACGTGGTATAGCTTCACTTTCACTAAGTGAACTTCTCAAATGAAAATAGTCATCCATCATAGGGAGGAGACTCTTTTCTTGATCCTCATAACTTCACTAAATGATGCATCAAAATGAGGGAGAAAGAGAGGGAGAGGGAGAGGGAGAGGGAGAGGGAGAGGGAGGGAGAGGGAGGAAATGGAAGAGGGAGGGGGATGAAATGAGAGAACAAGAGAGAGAAAGAGAAAGAGAAAGAGAAAGAGAAAGAGAAAGAGAGGGAGAGGGAGGGGGGAGGAAACGAGAGAGGGAGAGAAAGAGAAAGAGAAAGAGAGGGAGAGGGAGAGGGAGAGGGATGGGGAGGAAATGAGAGAGGGAGAGGGAGGGAGAGTGCATTCTCTCTCTCCCTCTCCCTTTTGCTTTTATAATTTGTGTATATATATTGAGAGAGGGAGAGGAAATAAGAGAGAAAGAGAGGGAGAGGAAGGAAATGGGGGAGGGAGGGAGAGGGGGAGGAAGGGAGAGTGAGAGGGAGGAAATGGAAGAGGGAGGGGGATGAAATGATCGAGAGAACGAGAGAGAGGGAGAGTGTATTCTCTCTCTTATTTATTTAATTTTTGTATAATTTGTACATAATTTGAGAGGGAGAAGAAATGAGGGAGAGGGAGAGGGAGAAAGAGAGTGAAATTAAAGAGAGGGAGAGGGAGGAAATGGGAGAGGGAGGGGGAGGGGGAGGAAATGAGAGAGAAAGAGAGGAAGAGAGAGAGAGGGAGAGTGTATTCTCTCTCTTTTTAATTTATTTTTTGTATAATTTGTATGTAATGAGAGAGGGAGAAGAAATGAGGGAGAGGGAGAGGGAGAAAGAGAGGGAAATTAAAGAGAGGGAGAGGGAGAGGGAGGGGGAGGAAGAGACAGAAAATGAGAGAGGGAGAGGGAGAGGGAATGAGAGAGGGAGAGGCCGAGGGGGAAGAGACGAAAACATAATAGGGAAATGAGAGAGGGAGAGGGAGGGAGAAGAAATGAGAGAAGGAGAGGAAGAGAGCAAAAGGAAATGAGAGAGGGAGAGGAGAGAGGAAAAAAAGAGAGAATGAGAGGAGAGAGAAAAAGAGATAAGATGTTGAACATAATAGGCAAATAGAGCAAGAGAGGGTATGGGTGAGAGTGAGGGCGAGGGAGGGAGAGGAAATGAGAGAGGGAGAGGAAGAGAGAAAAAAATGAGAGAGGGAGAGGAGAGAGAAAAAATTATTAAAAATAATAGAGAAAGAGAAAAAGAGAGGGTCAGGGTGAAGAAGGGACAGGAAATGAGAGAGAAAGAGAAAGAGAGAAAGGTAAATGAAAGAGGGAGAGGAGAGAGAAAAAAAAATGAGAGAGAGAGGAGAGAGAAAAAGAGAGAAAAATCATTAAATCTAATAGGGAAAGAGAGATAGAAAGAGAGGGTGAGGGCGAGAGAGGGAGAGGAAATGAGAGAGGGAGAGGAGAGAGAAAAAGAGAGAAAAACCATTAAACCTAATAGGGAAAGAGAGAAAGAGAGGGTGAGGGCGAGGGAGGGAGAGAAAATGAGAAAGGGAGAGGAGAGAGAAAAAGAAATGAGAGAGAGAGAGGAGAGAGAAAAAGGAATGAGAGAGGGCAAGGGAGGGAGAGGAATGAGAAAGAGAGGAGAGAGAAAAAGAGAGAGGGAGGGAGAGGAATCAAAGGGAGAGGAGAGAGAAAAGGAAATGAGAGAGGAAGAGGAGAGAGAAAAATGAATGAGAGAGAGAGGAGAGAGAAAAAGAGAGAGGGAGGGAGAGGAATGAGAGGGAGAGTAGAGAGAGAAAAGGAAATGAGAGAGAGAGAGAGGAGAGAGAAAAAGAGAAATATCATTATACCTAATAGTGATGGAACCTAGAACGGGCCGGCACTGGCTCGTGCACTAGCCGGACCTCTATCTCACGCGCTCAACAACCCCACGGCCTCGCGGCCAGGAGCGTTGATGACACATACATTGCCTTCCTAAATATCTTGCGTTTGTATTACGTCGTTTGTAATCCACTCTTCTCTCACCCACTACTCCTCAGAGGGAGTCCCTTACACATTGCCTAATGGCATGAAGCACAGACATAGGGGGTCCTCCAACGGCTGAGTGCTGCCACCCCTCTGCGACTCTTCTACACCTTGGGGATTGGCCCCTCGGTGCGTCGCTCAACATATAAATACATTTCGCACAAAATCCACTCAAGATACCATTTAATGGTATACAGGAATGTACCATTATCCTTACTTCCCTTTCCCCTAGACCCCATGCCTAGCCTATGGCTTAGGGTGTCCTGTCTCTCACTCAACATGGGTCAAGGTCCTAATGAAAGCAATTGCTGTGCATCCAGGATTTCTGATACCTTTAAATATTTCCATGGTTTATGCATAGTGTGGATGCTAAGTGCTCAAACAATTATAAAATCAATATTGTGCATATGTGGAAAACATCCTTTTAATGGTTTTCAACTACCGTTCTTATGCGGCGTTGCATGAACCTAGCACCGAGGAAACCCTCGTGCTACTAGGCCCTTATTTTATAATTATTCACCGACCTATATGGCATGCAAAAAAAAACTAGCAATATTTTCATCATTTTACTTCGCATTTAGACACATTTTAACCACTCTACCCTCCCATCGATCAAATGTTGCATTGTTGTATAGATTTATAAGGCATTTTGCCATCATTTTATGTGTAAAAAGCGGAAAAAGACAAACTAGAACAAGAAGGTGGGGTTGAACTAAGGCAAATCCTCATGCTTCAGTCCCCACAAACACTCACGAACATTGTTCTTAATTTTCATTAATTTTCCGCACCCAAAATGCATTTTTCCCCTATTTTTAGTGGTTTTCCTCTATTTTTCTTGTATTTTTCTTTATTTTTTGCATTATTTAATTACTAAAAATTAAAATAGGTTATGGGCTGTGGCCCTTAGTTCCTTCTTGCAACAAAAATGAAAATTTAGTTGGTGTTCCTATTTGTTCTTCCATTTTTATGCTCAAAAACATCATTTTCCCTTGATTTTCCATATTTTACATGTTTTAGTGTATTATTTTGGGCCACAAGATGCATGTTTTTCTGATTTTCTAGTTATGATCAACAAATACTCATGGAAAACAGCAACATAAACAATTTTTAGCCCACATGCACAACATTTTATCAATCAAAAGCCATGAAATCTCAAATTTTCTTTGAAAATTTTGAATTACCGCTTATTTGCATGTCTCGGGTTTCGTGTCCATGGCTGCAAATCTGAAAATCAGCAGCACTTCATGCTCATGATGATCACATGTCACCATCTCCAGCCCGTGGAGCGATCCGATCGATGCCGGACAAGCCTCCACCATTCTTTCTTCTTCCTTTCTCTTCCCACATGAATCCCCCCTTAGAGGAGAGAGAGGGAGGAGAGAGAAAGACTGATTTTCTCTCTCTCTCTACAAGCTGCCATTTCTCGCGCGGAACGGAGCAATGCGGAGCGTGAGAACAATGTAGTTGCCTGCTACAATTACCTCCATGGCTTCTTCTCCAAAAAATCTTTGCATTGAGGGGGGGGGCGTTTTTTTCGCGACGGCCTGCTGCAACCGCCGCCCCCCTTCTATTTCGTTTTTTTTAATGAGGGGGGGTGCCCCTCCCCAAAGGCACCCCTTCACTTCTCCTTTTGGACACCTCCCCAATTTTGACCGGCCTTTTGGCCCTTTTCCCGACCTCTCTCGCATACGGTGTCCGAATCCAGATCTGAAAAATTTCTGTGAGCTTGTCTCGGCATCCTGGACTGGTCGGTAGCTTCCCTGACTTGCACAAGCGCATGGAAAAATTACTAAAAATCCGCAAGTGTTACCTGGGCGTCCTTAGAGAACTTTGACGCTTAAAATCGTCCTAGATCGAGCCGCCACCTTTGACATTGGATATTTTTCCCTTGATATTCATAATTTTTAGCTATTTTTAAGCAATTCTCGGCACCAAAATTCCGCTCTCAAATAGGGAAAGAGAGAAAGAGAGGGTGAGAGCGAGGGAGGGAGAGGAAATGAGAGAGGGAGAGGAGAGAGAAAAAGGAATGAGAGAGAGAGAGGAGAGAGAAATGGGAATGAGAGAGGGCAAGGGAGGGAGAGGAATGAGAGAGAGGAGAGAGAAAAAGAGAAAGGAAGGGAGAGGAATGAGAGGGAGAGGAGAGAGAAAATAAAATGAGAGAGGGAGAGGAGAGAGAAAAAGGAATGAGAGAGAGAGGAGAGAGAAAAATTAATGAGAGAGAGCAAGGGAGGGAGAGGAATGAGAGAGAGAGAGGAGAGAGAAAAAGAGAGAGAGAGGGAGAGGAATGCGAGGGAGAGGAGAGAGAAAAGGAAATGAGAGAGAGAGAGAGAGGAGAGAGAAAAAGAGAAATATCATTAAACCTAATAGGGAAAGAGAGAAAGAGAGGGTGAGGGCAAGGGAGGGAGAGGAAATAAGAGAGGGAGAGGAGAGAGAAAAAGGAAATGTGAGAGGGAGAGGAGAGAGAAAAAGAAATGAGAGAGAGGAGAAAGAGAAAAGGAAATGAGAGAGAGAGAGAGGAGAGATAAAAAGAGAAATATCATTAAATCTAATAGGGAAAGAGAGAAAGAGAGGGTGAGGGCGAGGGAGGAAGGGAGAGAAAATGAGAGAGGAAGAGGAAGAGAGAAAATGAAATATTATGTGCTAGGTACTAAGTACTAGGTACAAAATACTAGTGTTCTATGATACTATATGCTAGGTCATAGAAAAAGAGAGAGATGGAAGGAGAGGATAACAATCTAAGAAAAGAAAAGAATGATAACAAAAACAAATTGTTTATTGTAATGTAGACAAAATGGAAAACAAAGAAGATCCTGTTGTTCAAGATCGCGAGGCGTATCTTAATCAGCGTGGCCCATGTCCTTGCTCTCAATGCAAGCTGGCAATTAGACGAAAACGCTGATTGTCTATAGAACACATACGACAATTTGGCGAGTTTCAATCTGAAATCATTGATCAGGTGATTGCGGATTTTCAGCAAACGGTAATTTGAAGTTAATATCAATCATGCATTGTACTCGCAAGCTAATTGAATACCATATACAATAAGATTGGGTCTCGTTGGCAAATTTTCTATCTAGGGAGGTGATGTCTCGTCCTAAGGGGGAGTGCACCCTTTGCGGCCAATTAGAAGAGTACATGGGTGTGCGATGGATGGAGTGCAGAAGCCAATCCACCACTCGCAAGGCCAATCTATACCTCAATGCCAGAGGAGACAAGCAACCTTCTAGACCTACCTACAATCTGAGCCTGAGATGGAGGCAATGATCGATGCTTTGATTCCCATGGATGTCGAGACTTCTGGTCCGCTTAGAGAGGAAGCATCCATACCATTATATGATGGGTGCCGAGTATCTCCGCTGAAGACATTGCTTGCACTCTTAAGTGTGCAAGCAAAATACGGGTGGAGCGATAGGAGTGTGACCGAATTGTTCAAGTACCTTGTACATACGCTTCATTGATTTTTTTTGTCGGCACTATTATTACAAACATTTGTGCTTTTTCAAGGTGTTTTATGATTTTTTTCAGGTTATTGAAATATCATATATTACCACCTGTAAATACCATGCCTGAGTCTTGTAATGATGCACGACATGTTTTACAGAAGCTTGGCATGGACTACAATAACATCCATGCATGTATCAACGATTGCATACTGTTTCGAGGAGAATACGAGACTATGGAGACATGTCCAAAGTGTGGTGCTCACAGGTATCAACAAGACTTGCAAGGAAAAACCATTCCTCAAAAAGTTCTCAGACACTTTTCGCTCATTCCCCGCATAAACCACATGTTTCGTACGTTCGGCATGGCGAGCTTGAGAACGTGGCATGCACAGAATAGGTCCACGGATGGAGTTCAACGAATATCAACGGATTCATGCGCATGGAGCCACATTGACTTAACCTTTCCAGTCTTTGTCCGAGAGCCAATGAATCTTCGACTTGGTCTTGCAATGGATGGCGTGAACCCATTCGGTCTGTGCTCAACTTCTTATAGTGTGTGGCCTATAGTCCTTGTCAACTACAATATCCCTCCATGGCTTTCTATGAAGAAATGACATCTCATCCTTATCTTGCTCATCCTAGGCCGCTACAAAGTAAAAAATATGGACGTGTATCTTTATCCATTAGTCGATGAGATTAAGATTTTGTGGGAGGAGGGGGTCACCGTGCAAGATATGAGCAGGCGCAATGGTCAGCCAATATTTGAGCCATTCTCATGTGGACGATGCATGACTTTCCGGGATTGGGAGAGTGCTCAGGTGAGCAGGCCTCCATTCTCGCTGGTAATATCTATATTTTATCTCGTTCAACCAAGTATTCACTAGGTTGTGGTGTTGGAACAGGTTTGGTTACCTCAGGTTATCATGCATGTCCATTGTGCGGGCCACAGTTAGACTCCCGAAGGTCACGAACCATGAAGAAGATGGTATATCAAGGACACATTGCTTTCTTTTCGGAGGATCATGAACTCAGGGAAGGTTTCCTTGGGCGACCTCCAACACGTATGAACGCCGCAAGCTGGTACGAGATGAAAATGGTCCACGCGGAATCATATGCAAATGGAATGCGGCGGTTCTCAGTTTTCTACGAGTTGCCATATTGGACCCACTTATAGGTCAACCACTTGTTGGATCCCATGCATATTTTCAAGAATCTGGGCAGCTTGTTATGGGACCACATCACAGGAAAGAGAGACACTTATGGGGCATGAATGGATTTGAAGGAGGTAGGTAAGATGGAGGCGCTTTGGCCGCAGTCGAGTGCTGATAGTTGCGTGCACCTTCCTCACGCTCCTTGGGTTTTTTCCACTAAAGAAGAGCGCATTGTGAAGCAAGTAATCAAGTCTATCCGCGGGTATGATGCGTTCTCTCAGGTCCACATTTTCTAAAAATGACCAATTATCAGGGTTAAAATCCCATGACTGGCATAAGATATGTCAGGTTTGTACTACGAATGGATTGTAATTAGCGTGGGCATTTTGCTATTTGGAATGTAGCCATTATTCATAATGCTTTCTCATTTGTGGCAGTTTGTACTACCGATCGCGATTGCAGGATGTCTTACTCAAGAAATACGCGGGGCCATTTACAGGTTGTCGACTTTGGTGCAATGGATCTCACAGAAGGAGATTAAGATGTCCTCTAGTGAATCCGTGAGGCGGGGAGCAGTGGAGACGGTCTGTCTCTTTGAGGAATACCTGCCCACCAGCATGCTCACGATACAAATCCACCTTCTTGTGCATCTTGTGGATGAAGTGAAGATTGTTGGACCTGTCCAAATGCGATGGATGTTCTTCTTGGAGCACTTTATGAAAACCCTGAAAGGCTTTGTGCGACAAGGAGCTCGGCCAGACGGTAGCATAGCCAAAGGTTGGTTGGTGTCTGAGGCACTAGTGCACATTTCACAATGGCTACCAACGGTGGAACCAGACAATGAAATGCTATGGTCTGAAGGACGATGATACACTGACTAGAGATGTGGTGGTTGGAAATGGGGTAGAAAAAAGAATGGATGCCTCAATGGAAGAGAAGGTGAATCGCTTTTGTATGTTACACCATGCCTCTATGGAGACGTGACTTGCCAAGTACCAGTTTGCCAAGTACCAGATCGCTAGGCAAGATCGAGAGGAAGCGCGAGCTGAATTCCGACGTAGTACGTGTCATTGACCGATTCAATATCTCGAAGGCATGGAGGAGATGCTGCGGTTTATGTCAATGCGATGGTTGCATGGAGCTTTGACCGCAGCATCTTGCGAAGGGACAGAGATCTCAATGGAGTGGAAATTCTCGAGGGGATGTAGTCCAAAGGTGATGAGGGGTTTAGAATCTGTCATATCTAAATTTTATATGCAACATCTAATTTGAGTGTTTCAATGTACAGGACAAAATATATAGTGCAACGTAGTCGCACGGACGGCATTTTCGCATGGAGCGTATTGACAAAATGCGCTCCACAATGGATTGTGGTATCATGGCAAGGTTCGAGAAAGAGAGCCAGCGATGAGCAATGGATCCAAACACAGTTGTGGATGAGATGGAGTATTTTGGGAACTTGCAAAGTATTGTTACGGTGGATTACTGTAGCTTCTCCATGATACTATTCGATGTGCAATGGTTCAAAGTGGTACTTGGAGGAGCTAGAGCAACAGTTCGACGAGGTTCATGTGGATTTCTTGAAATAGATTTTGAAAAAAAAATGGATGTATTTGTGCGACACCTTTGTGTTGCCGGCCCATTATGAACAGGTGCATGGACTCATATGCTTGCTAATTGTACTACGACATGGTTTATGTCACAATGGTTTGAACTCTCTTGTACATGTTTGTGAACAGGTAATCTTCTATCCAAACCCCCGACAACCTCGATGGTGGTATGTTATACCTTTAACTCCCCAAAGTGCGAGAGTATATGATCAAAGTGATGTTCCGAGCATAGATGAATATAATATGCAAATAAAGGGGTCGATATTGCAAGGGGTGAAGGCCGTCGAAAGCTTGGAGCCACTATCGGCTAACAATGATGGAAATACAGGAACCCAAGAATTCTTTGAGAATGAGGCAGACTCATTCTTTTGTGGTGACATGTCTATCGACCTTCCAGTGTATGTGGAGTTGTGTCAGGAGATTAACATGGGACCATAGGATACTTCATACTTGGAGCATCCACTTACTCAATTCGTTGACCAATCGCTTATAAGGGCACATAAGATATGCATTTTAAGTGAGAATTTTTTAAATGATTTATATTACTGTGCTTTTTATGATTTAAATTGATTATTCTAACATCATTTTTTGTCTATGCAGGTGACATTTTCAAGATGAGTCGAGGGATGAGCGATGAGGAGTTACAGGACATCTTTGCACGCATGTCTCCAGACCAGATTGCCAGATTCAGAGAGATAGCAGACCAGGAGTTGTCTGGGTTTTCGTCAGGGCGCTCTGCTAGATCTGCTTCAGCGCGATCGAATGCTTTGGCTTCGAGCAGACGCACTCGACGCTCACGATTTGGGCCAGAGGGAGGGAGTGCATCGAGATCAGGGGGATGCTACAGAGGTACAGAGGCAGTGAGCCCACGGTCGACACTAGATAGAGGCGCGACTCCTCGCTCTCGTGGCCCTTCCAGGAAGCATGCCTCAGGCTCAGGTGGATGCTGTGGAGACGTGGATGCGGTGTCTCTGTCTCGTCGTTCCAGCTGGAGCTGCATCACCTCCAGGATTTGTCACACCTGTGGGGACGTCTACTCCAGTTACTCTGGCTTTTGCGTAGCCGTCAGCACAGGTAGCACCCCTGTGGGTGCTACTCCGAGAGATATTATCCCCGTTGGTACACCGAATGCACAGGGGTCTCCTCGATATGCCCAAGAGCGTGGACGCAGATGGGAGAGGACCCATCTTAGGCAAACTCCAAGGGGTTATGGATATCTAGTCAATAGTAGGTCAAGAGCCATCATTATGAATGATGAGGCGAGGAGGGTGATGGCTCGCATGAGAGAGTTGTGCCAACAAGTTTTTTGGCACAACATCTTGGATCATTGGAAGAACATACTGGAGGGGAGCAAGGACTACATAGTAGCATCCTTGCAGGAGGAGTTTTCGGTGCCAGCCGCAGTAGATAGATTCTCTATAGGCTGGATGATGGATTGCATGCGTGCATACATGTCACATAGACGATCCGATGCACAGAAGGCAATCAAGAGTGGGGCTGCAAAGCCCAAGTGGTTAGATGCAAAGGATTGGCGCCGACTGAGGGAGGAGGCTATAGATTCTCCAGGACGTTGGAGTCAGTAGCGCGAGGCGGCGAGGGCACGACTCGAGGCTGGAGTGGTCCATCATCTTGGGAGTGGCAGCCACAGGACATATTTGGAGGACTTTGTAAGTCTTTCTTTTGTTTTGCTTATTTATTTTTTTGAAATATTATTTGTACTGATAATCATGTTTCTAACAGTCAATATTTTGTTTTCTTTGCAGCACTCCACTACAAATCGCGATCCAACTGGCCTTGAGACTCAATATGCAGAGAAGCACGGTCTCACTGCATTGATCGACCGATTGTATAGATGCGGCGGCCCTATAAGTCACTCATCTTTCTTATCCGTAGTTACCATGAGATATTTGAATGCATTATTGTATGGTGGACTGATGTGTTGTTTCTTTTTTTGTAGAGTCCATTCGATGCACCTTTGCAGCGGGACGAGCTTTCGTGGGACGAGGATTTGTAGCTCACCCTTGGATCCCAAGAGCTCACACACCTTTTTTTTTTGTCACCTGATCTATGTAGACATTTTCTATGTATTAGTGATATCCTATCATGATTGTACTAATCGCTTTTTATGCAATCATGTATTTATTTCATGTATCAGTTTTATGATTTCATTATACATTGTCACAACTCTATAGAAACAGAATTTGTATCCTTTTTCATTAATTTGTCTATATAATGATTTATTAAATTTATTTTCTTTGCACTAATTAGATATAAAGAAAAGTGCATTGGAGCTGGCCACTGATGAGTGGTCACAGGTTATGGTGGACCCACACGGTGGGTTAGAGAAAAGATAGTTCACACTTCCACCTATATGACCCGATTGGGCGCCTGTGACTAGAACTCACGCATATCAGGGTTAGACTCGCACACAGAAAGGATTGATGCCTTGAAGTGTGGGCTAGATCCACCAGAACAGACAGTTACAATCAACAAGATGGCATGATCATGAAATGCTTGTATAATGTGCATGTGTGGACTGAAAGCTTGAAATGCACATTTCTTTGCATAGGGGAGTCACATGAAGATTCGGATACCATTTTTGCGATGTACACGGAAAAAGCTTTCATATGATACCCATATTGGGGGGGTCCCTAAATTCTAGGAGATCCCTAAATTTTAGGAGCCTCGAATTAGCCTAAAAATGCTAGTCCTAAAAAATAGGGATGTCATTCTAAAAATAGCAAGTTCTGTACTCTGACTGTGCTTACTAAATTTGGTTGTTTCTATTCTTGACAGTATTCAACCCAAAAAGGAAGGCCATAGAGAAGAGACAAGTGTCAAGACACTTGTCACACAAGTTTCCAAGTTTCCCACCACTTGTCACATCTCATGACATGTGGCTGGACACTTGTCTTGTGCTACTCCACTTTCCCCTTTTGTACTAGCTCTCCCCTCTCCTATAAATAAGAGCTCGTTTTTCTTCATTGAGCATCATTTTTCTTTGCTGTAAACTCATGTACAACACCCACAGATAGCCAGAAACTGGCCCCATCCATCCCCATCATCATCCCCCACTTCTCCATTATCAAATTCCTCCATATTCCCTCTTCTATCACTGCTGTTTTACAAGACAGCAAGCCTGTAAATTCATTACAGCACCTCCTTCTTGAGCTCTTTTTTCCATTTTAGCTACAAGAAGCAAGCTTTATCCATGTACTGCTGATCAACGATGGAGAAAGGCTGAATTCCCCTTTTTCTTCTCTCATACTGTAAAGAAATCAATTCTTATCATTGCATAATAGATAATGCATGTGTGTTTGTACATCTTTGCATGATCTTGTGAGAGTGAGAATTACTTCTTCTCACTCTCAGGTTGATTGTAACTGAGCTCTTCCCTAAGGGACTTGGGTTGAGCAGAAATACATTCCTTCAGGGGGGGGGGTTTCCCATCTTCAACCCTCAATCTTGTCTCCATTACTTTTACATTTTCATGGCTGTAATTTTGTGAGTAATTTTCATTTTCAACTTTAAGTGTTCATTCTCTTTTATATTAAATCTCAAAAACAAGCAAATATCATAATTCTTAAGCATACTACGTTGTTCGGGGCGTTTACAGTGGTATCAGAGCTTTGGTTCGGTCCTCACCCCCAACATTGGTAGTGCTTACAACTATAAGTTTGTTTGTTTTCAGCCCTTGCATTGAGTGCTTGAGCATATTTTTTTTCTTTAGTCTCAATGGATCAATCGAGTGCTATCCTTCAAGCCATTCAAAGTCTTAGAGAGGAGAATCAGCAAATTCGTGAGCAACTTCTCAAACTAGAAAAAGTTGAGAATCCCAAAGAATTCAAGGAAAGAAGCCCATCTACTTCAAGGAGACAAAGCCATACCAATGAAAGGAGCCGATCAAGAAGTCCAACTACTTCTAAAAGGCAGTCCCATTCTACTTCAAGACAAAGAAAGAGATCGCGTCGAAACTCATCCTCTTCTTCAAAGTCATCTGGCGCCTATTCTGATGGATCCTCTTCTAGTAATGAAGAGTCACACCCTTCTCGTGGAAGACCTCATCATCGTCAAAGGCGTCAACATTCTTCACCCTCATCTCCATCTTCATCCCCATCAAGCACTTCATCATCTTCAACCTCAATATCCGAGCATGGACGAAGGCATAAGAAGAAGAAGAAGACTAAGTCACTATCTCAACTTGAAAAGAAGATCAAGTTCAATATGTATGATGGTTCCCGAAATCCTGATCTTCTTCTGAAGTTTATTCGTAATTTCAAATTTTGTATGGTTGTGACAAGTATAAAGAAAAAGAAAAGATTAAGTTTGCAGCTTTACATTTAACCGACTTAGCCCATACTTGGTGGACGGGGTTGGAATATGATCATGCTGCCCCAAAATCATGGCGGTCCTTTGTTTGCCTGATACAAAGCCAATTTCTTCCCGTTCATTTCAAAAGAGATGTAAAAATGGAATGGGATCGGCTTTGGCAAAGGAAAAATGAGTCACTTGGTGACTATACCAAGAGATTTTGGAAGCTACTTTTGAAGGTCCAACATTTCAAGAAGATCAGCAGTTCGGAAAAGCTTAGGAAGTTTCAAGGAGGTTTGCATTTTAAACTTCGTACTGCTCTTAATCATTATCATTGTTCTAGTCTCAGGGAACTCATTGACCATGCTGAGACATGGGAAATGGAGCACAATGGCAACAAATCATTCCAAAAGAATGATAAGAAGAGAGTAGCTGATGATGAGGAGTATTCAGCGCCAAATGAAGGACAAAAACAGTGGCAAAAGCAACCATCAAATCAAAAGAAGATGAAGCCCTATGCACCTCCTCATGCACCTCAATTTCGCTCCAATCTATACCCACAAGCAAAGCAATTTTCCGAAGAAGAAAAGCAACGCTTCATGAAAGAAGGGAAGTGCTTTAAATGTGGACAAACAGGCCACATAGCGAAGCAATGTCCAAACAAGGGACAAAGCAAGGTTTCTGACAACAAGCCAAAGTCGCCAGTGAAAATCAATGCTATCAGTGATGTAGTTGCAAACACAACTCACACTCCAGAGACGCGCAAATTATTAAAAGCTTGGGGACAGTTGCAAGGTAAGCAAGCACTATTCTTGATAGATCTTGGGGCGAATGAAAGTATTATTTCCTTGCAATTAGCTAAAGAGCTTGGATTAAAAAATGAAGAGATGGACACTCCGGTAGAAGTTCGCCAAGCTTTAAATGTTGATGAAGGTGACACAATGAAGACTGTGATACCCTACATTGGCAAGCTCAAGTTTCAAATTCAAGGCTACAGTGACGAAGATACCTTCTGTATCGGAGACCTTGATGGTTGCGATGTGATTCTTGGCATGCCCTGGAATCATAGAGTAGATTCAACCATCTTCTCTCAGAAAAAGAAGGTAGAACTCACCAACAAAGGCAAGAAGTACGAGATCCAAGCTGGAGTTTCTGGAGACACCATACCTATGGTAAGCCATATGCAAGTCTCTAGAGCAATTAAGGATTGTGTTCAATGTTGTCTGCTTTATGTCACTGATGTAAAAGATAATATGAATGCTGAAAACCAAGAGCAACTTCAGCTCTTGGAAAAGTATAAAGATTGTTTTTCAGAAGATCTTCCTTATCAGCTTCCCCCAGAAAGGCCAGAAGACCATCATATTGATATTATCCCGGGCAGTTCTCCTCCTAATATAGCACCATACCGTGTGAGCCGCCCTCAACAAGAAGAAATCAGAAAGCAAGTCGAAGACCTACTCAACCGTGGGCTAATTAGGCCAAGTAGCTCACCATTTTGTTCACCGGTTCTTCTTGTTCAAAAGAAAGATGGCACATTTAAGATGTGCATTGATTATCGAGCCCTCAACAAAATCACTGTGAAGAATCGGTTTCCTATTCCCAGAATTGACGACATTTTGGATCATCTAGGAGGCTCAAAGGTTTTCAGCCGCATTGATCTAAAGAGTGGTTATCATCAAATTAGGGTAATACCACAAGATGTACACAAAACTGCTTTCCGCACTTCATACGATCTTTACGAATTCTTGGTGGTTCCTTTCGGATTAACCAATGCACCAGCCACCTTTAATCGAATGATGGAGCGCATCTTTAGAGAGCATCGACAATATGTCGGTACTTTCTTTGATGATATTCTTGTCTTTAGCAAGAATGAAGAGGATCATCATCAACACTTGGAAATTGTTCTACAATTACTACAACAAAATCAACTCTTGGTAAATGGTAAAAAGAGTGAATTTTTCATGCATAAAATAAATTACCTTGGGCATGTCATCTCTTTTGAAGGGATTCAGATGGATCCTGAAAAGATCAGGATAATCCAAGAATGGCCTCATCTTCGTGATGTACATGAGGTGCGATCGTTTCTTGGCTTATGTTCTTATTACCGCCGCTTCATCAAGCATTTTGCACATATGGCTTCTCCACTTCATGACCTTACAAAGAAGAAGATCTCTTTCCAATGGAAGGAAAAAGAGAAGGCAGCCTTCACAAGACTGAAAACAGCTCTTACTTCTGGACCTGTTCTTATCATTCCAGATCTGGTAAAACCATTTGTGGTGGAAGCAGATGCTTGCGGTGATTGTATTGGTGCAGTGCTAAATCAAGAAGGCCATGCCGTAGCCTTTGAAAGCCGCCGTCTAAATGATGTGGAGAAAAGGTATGACATTTATGAAAAGGAGCTCGTAGTAGTGGTTCATGCTTTAAAGATATGGAAACATTATCTTTTAGGCAATGAATTCCTTATTAAAACCGATCATCAAAGCTTGAAGTATTTCAAGACTCAAAAGCATTTGCAGGAGAAACATGCAAGATGGGAAAATTTCTTGTCTATGTTTCATTTTCAAATTATGTACACTCCAGGGAAACAAAATGTAGTTGCTGATGCACTTTCTAGAGTGCCTCGCATTGCAACTATTACAGTGGCTCATCATGAAGATTTTCAAACGATGAAAAATACTTATGATGAAGATACTGATTTTGCAGCAATTTGGTCAAATTTACAGCAAGGAGGTTCTCATCCAGATTATTCCATCAAAGACGGTTACCTTCTCATGAACAATCGCCTTTGTGTCACTCTTCCTGTTCGACAAAAGGTGCTTAAAGAAAGTCATGAACCCCCTTATGCAGGGCATAGAGGGAGGGCAGCCACTCTAAGTGCAATTGAGCGCTACTTTTATTGGCCAACATTACGAAAAGATACACATAACTTCATTGAGGCTTGTCTGGTATGCCAAAAATCTAAATATGATAGGCAGAAGATTCCAGGATTGTTGCAACCTCTTCCAGTGCCCAAAGATCCATGGGAATCTATCACAATGGATTTCATCTCAGGTATTCCAAGAACACCTCAAGGTCATGATATGATTTGGGTCATAATTGATAGATTCAACAAACAATCACATTTTATTCCATGTCATAAAACATTGAAATCCGCACAAGCTGCAAGACTTTTCATTCAACATATCTTCCGATTACATGGTATGCCTTCTGAGATCATTTCAGATAGAGACTCCAAATTCACAAGTAACTTTTGGCATGCTTTATTTGAGAATTTGGGAACCACTTTAAAGTTCTCCTCAGCTTTTCATCCTCAAACTGACGGCCAAACAGAGGTGATGAATCTCACTCTTTTGGATATGTTGAAAGCTTATGTTAGTGAACATAAGTCACAATGGGAGAAATATCTTCCATTATTGGAGTTTTCTTACAACAATACAGTGCACTCATCCACAAGGAAAGCTCCAAATGAAATAGTACAGGGTAAATTGATTCCTCCTCCAATTATTCGCACTAAAGATAAGATTTTTGCTGCTGATGAGTTTGCTTCAGATTTAAAAACAACAATGGATCAAGTTCGAGCCACTATCAAAGTTGCGCAAGAGCGACAAAAGAAGCAAGCAGATAAACGAAGAAGACCTTTGGCTTTTGAAAAAGGTCAATATGTCTTGCTAAAGTTTGATAAAAGCAGGCTCAAACAAGGTTCTGGTCAAAATTCATCTTTTCCAAAGCTCTCCAGTAGATACTTTGGACCCTTCAAAGTGATTGAGAAAATAAATGAAGTTTCTTATCGACTTGAGCTTCCTACTCATTGGAAAATACACAATGCTTTTCATGTAAGTTTGCTAAAACCTTACATAGGACCAGAACCAAAGGAACCCATTACTGAAGATCCCCCAGAAGTTGAAGAAACAGAGCAACTCTTGGAACCTGAAAATATTTTGTTTCTCAAGGATCTAACCACGAGAAGTGGCCTTGTGACACGAAAATTCTTGCTAAAATTCAAGAATCTACCCACCACAGATGCACAGTGGGTAGATGAAAAATTCATGAAGGATTACCCAAATATTCTACAACAATATTAAGAAGATTTTCAGCTGAGGACAACTGAATAAAAGCCAGAGGGCTGTCACAACTCTATAGAAACAGAATTTGTATCCTTTTTCATTAATTTGTCTATATAATGATTTATTAAATTTATTTTCTTTGCACTAATTAGATATAAAGAAAAGTGCATTGGAGCTGGCCACTGATGAGTGGTCACAGGTTATGGTGGACCCACACGGTGGGTTAGAGAAAAGATAGTTCACACTTCCACCTATATGACCCGATTGGGCGCCTGTGACTAGAACTCACGCATATCAGGGTTAGACTCGCACACAGAAAGGATTGATGCCTTGAAGTGTGGGCTAGATCCACCAGAACAGACAGTTACAATCAACAAGATGGCATGATCATGAAATGCTTGTATAATGTGCATGTGTGGGCTGAAAGCTTGAAATGCACATTTCTTTGCATAGGGGAGTCACATGAAGATTCGGATACCATTTTTGCGATGTACACGGAAAAAGATTTCATATGATACCCATATTGGGGGGGTCCCTAAATTCTAGGAGATCCCTAAATTTTAGGAGCCTCGAATTAGCCTAAAAATGCTAGTCCTAAAAAATAGGGATGTCATTCTAAAAATAGCAAGTTCTGTACTCTGACTGTGCTTACTAAATTTGGTTGTTTCTATTCTTGACAGTATTCAACCCAAAAAGGAAGGCCATAGAGAAGAGACAAGTGTCAAGACACTTGTCACACAAGTTTCCAAGTTTCCCACCACTTGTCACATCTCATGACATGTGGCTGGACACTTGTCTTGTGCTACTCCACTTTCCCCTTTTGTACTAGCTCTCCCCTCTCCTATAAATAAGAGCTCGTTTTTCTTCATTGAGCATCATTTTTCTTTGCTGTAAACTCATGTACAGCACCCACAGATAGCCAAAAACTGGCCCCATCCATCCCCATCATCATCCCCCACTTCTCCATTATCAAATTCCTCCATATTCCCTCTTCTATCACTGCTGTTTTACAAGACAGCAAGCCTGTAAATTCATTACAGCACCTCCTTCTTGAGCTCTTTTTTCCATTTTAGCTACAAGAAGCAAGCTTTATCCATGTACTGCTGATCAACGATGGAGAAAGGCTGAATTCCCCTTTTTCTTCTCTCATACTGTAAAGAAATCAATTCTTATCATTGCATAATAGATAATGCATGTGTGTTTGTACATCTTTGCATGATCTTGTGAGAGTGAGAATTACTTCTTCTCACTCTCAGGTTGATTGTAACTGAGCTCTTCCCTAAGGGACTTGGGTTGAGCAGAAATACATTCCTTCGGGGGGGGGGGTTGCCCATCTTCAACCCTCAATCTTGTCTCCATTACTTTTACATTTTCATGGCTGTAATTTTGTGAGTAATTTTCATTTTCAACTTTAAGTGTTCATTCTCTTTTATATTAAATCTCGAAAACAAGCAAATATCATAATTCTTAAGCATACTACGTTGTTCGGGGCGTTTACATACATTGTTTTTGTTTGCAAGCGCATTGTATACAGTAGTGCAGAAACTATTTTGTATGGCTCTCATAAAGCACACAGTGCAAGCTGCCGTGCCACAAATTTTTTTACCGTCGCTATTAGCATAGCAAATTTTACTGCTCACGTCACTATTAGCATCGTTATAGGCATCGCAAACCGTCGCTATCAGCGTTGTATTGGCGTCGCTATCAGTGTCGCATGATAGCGACAGAAATACTGACTATTCTATGGTATCGCCAATAACCATGCTTTTTGTGACGACGGGGAAAAATTTTTTTATTTGCATTTTCGTCGCTTTAAACGTCAGTATAAGGCCTATATCTTGTAGTGTTGGAAGAATCTTGAGGTATCACATTTGTGCCATTAAAAGAAGCTTGAGATATTACTTCCATTTAAATACATTATTAAGGGTTTTAAAAGTCTTACTCTTTTATGCATTTGCTACAAGCCTTTCTCTTGTTTGAGGTGACGGGCTGAGTTGCCCTATCCCATGGTCCCCAATGAGAGTGGATTTTTAGAGCCCATTTTGAAGCGGAAAAGAGCTTGTGAGGCCGTTTGGGGTGGTTTGAGGTGACAAAGGTAGAGGCTCGACTAGTGCCATAGAGCCAGTATTGGGCCCATTTTAGGTCCTAACATCAAGCAAGCTCCATCTCTATGCTTCAAGCTCCAAGCTCCATAGCAACAAGTGCGAGAAAATAGAAGAGAGGAAGGAGGAGAGGAGAAAAAGAGATTCTCCATGATCCCTCACTCTCACACACTCACACTCCCTCTCTCATGCACAAGCAAGAACAAGAACAAGAAGAAAGATAGTTTACACACATACTAAGAATGAGCTTATCCATTAACTTTTTGGCTTTTATATATACCATTCTCCACTAGGGCACCCAATCCATTTCCATGGTCATCATCTGGTCTTAGTCCTCTTTTCCATTCTTTTTCTATTCTTTCATATTCTTATGGCTCCTTTACATGCGTCTTTTCATTTACAACTTGCATAAAAGGGAGCTTGGTGCTCTTTTACAAAGGAGTAAAATGTGTTTTATCTCTTTGTGCCCTATTCTTGATTTTGAATTTTTTCATATGCTTCTTGGTTTTTTTTTTCCATCAAGCTATCTTCTTATGATTCTTCTTAAACCTTCTTTACACTTTGTGTCCTTCTAAGGGTTAACATTACCCCCTCCTAGGTGAGTACAAGTCCCATGGCACTGGACGGCATGGATTGGAGAGGTTGAGTGTAGTTTGTGAAATGGTACTTGGGGCTTGTGGGAAATTGGTCATGTAGGATAAGTTGTGACATATGAGTGGAGATTGTTAGTGCTAAAGATATATTGACTGATCAAAGAGTGTCTCCAAATATGTTGGCTAGCTTCACAACTACTGTAGAATATACATGTAAAGAAAGAATATGTACACTACCTAGGGGGTACTGTGTAGTACATTGTGCAAGTGGTGGTGAAATTGGGAGATGGGTCAAAGCCTAAGGTGTTGTCACATACTTGAGGACCTAGTTCATGAAAAGGGATGGTATTGTGCTTGACTCTCAAGGAGATAGGTCTATCACAATGTCCTACCCTTGATGTGCCCTAACTGCGTGAAGTGGGGAGGGGCTAGGGATTTAATGGTCCCTAGATGTAGTGTTTGTGGTGGCACTCATATCTTACAAATAAGAAAAAATTCTTTTGTTTTTCTAATTACAAGGGATGATACTAAGTTGTATCTTGTTATCTTTCAGAGGTAGAGGTTTAAGTAACTTACTTAGAAAGAATAATCTTAGTATATATAGCCTTTTAAGTTAACTCTCACATTTAAAGGTATAATGGATAAAATTGGATGGTTACACCTTGTGAATTGACTATCACTCATGTCCTTTAATAGGTTCATACAAATGGTTGGCAATAGAGTAGCTCTCATCATGAGTCTAGTCATAGCATAACTATCCATACTCACATTTATATTTTAAAAAAAGAGGGGAAATAGTCACTCTTTGTCTCCAGTGGGCTTTTTCTTAAGAGGTAATCTTAGGAGATGTAGATACTTATGAGTGGTAATAAATGGTAGATCTAGACATGAAGAAAACTCCTTGAGAAAGTGCAATATCAATGGGCAAAGATATTTTTCAATGAAGGTCATGCATTCCTTAGGGGTCGTAGTATTAACATTATAAATTTCTGGAAAATCGTACCCTTCCATACACCTCCTGGGATCAAAATCCACTTTGTATCTCCTTGGGTAGGGCATATAAATTAGATTATACCTTTCATATAGAAATGTGCTGCAAACAGCCATCCATGCATCCATATTGTTATCACATATGCTCCTTCTTCACTTTGATTCAAAGTGTTTATCTACTCTACAATCATCCATCACTTTATCTTCCCAGTATATGGTTGGTTCCCCTAACCACAACATTGGTTGCCTTTCCCTTTCTTCTAGCCATCTTTTTCTCAACCATATTGAAAGCTTGATCACCTCCTCCACCACCCTTGGTGACAATACTCAATCAAGTCATTGGGGATAGGAGGAGATGAATTCGAAAGGATTGCAGTGGCTTTCATATTGCTTCCATAGGGTTAGTTCTCATGCCCAGTTTATTGGCAAGAACTCTTCATGTTGAGGAACAGGGGCTTCATGCATTGGTTGAAGCTTACCACTAAGCTTTCTCTATGATAGCTTCACCAATCCCCTCCTTTTGTGCCTCATTTTCACAATTCTCTCTAGGATAGTGGGGTCTTCATCATGTGCTTTGTCTTGCAACTTTGGTTATGGGGGTGGACTTAGCACATTAGGCTGATCTTCCTCATCACTCTTCTACTCAAAATTATGCTCTTCTTCAAGAATTGACTCTACAAGCTCCTTAGTAGGGGGTTGTGCTTTTTGCTCTTATTCCCCAAATCTAGCAGATCAAGCTCTTGCCTAGACAGCCTTGCCTTGATCAGATGTTGCCTTTGCTCTTCCATACTTAGGTTGATGTTGGACCTAGGTATCTTTTCATAGAGACCATATCTTAATTCTCTCCTTATGAGTTCTAATTTCCTTTTGAACCCATTGATTGTTTCTTCTCTGTTAACCTCAAACACGACAAGAGCGAAAGAAGGCAGAGAAGACGCAGGGCAAAGGCGAAAAGAAGGTAGCCCGACGGAAGGAAAAGAAGGAGAAAAGCCCAAAAGCGCAAGGACAACCGTCAAAGACAAAGGCAACCATAAAAAGGAAAGGCGCATAAAAAGCGCACTCTAAAATCTTGTAAAAGAGTGCCGGGCTCTCACCTGTGCTATTTGTAAAGATAGAAGGGTAGTGAAAAGAAAGCAAGGAAGAGAAAAGAACAATGGGAAACAGGGCCTGGGCTATGACCGGCCATGTAAAAAAGGGAAAAAGGGAATGACCGCCCAAAAGGGAAGTAGGGTTTTGTATAAAAAGTTGAAAAGTGAATGAAGAGCTCATTCTTTGGTGTGGCAAAACTAGTCTTATTCTTCCTCTCTTCTTCTCTCCTTCTTCTTGCTTGTGTGTGCTCTTGAGAGAGGGAGCGTGAGAGTGTGAGGGAGTGAGCACGTGAGAGAGTGAGGAATCGAGAGGGTGAAGCTCTCCACCATCTCCTCCCCCCTTCTCCTCTTCTCCTTCCTTCTTTTCTCTTGCGCGCGCGGCTATGGAGGATGAGGCATGGAGAAGGAGGAGGCTTGAGGATGCTTGAGCTAGCATCAAGAATCGTGGAGCTACCAAAGTGTGAGAGAGAGGAGGGCACTCGATCAAGCATCAAGGTAAGTTCACTGCATTCGTAGGATCGACGGCGCGTCGGCTAGGTGAGAGATGGCCACGAGAGCTCGCTTGGAACGCTTGAACAATAAGCGGTCCGTGGGTCTTGGAGGTTGAGCGAAAGCTCCCACATTTTGGTTTTGTTGGCGGGACCAACGGATTCAAGCTCGAGCACTCGCGCGCCCCATATCGAGCACCGAAGTAGGGCATTCACCTTGAAACGGAGCTTGAGATAGGTAGGAAGTCTGGCGTTTTTGATCTTCAGAACAGGTAAGTGTTTTTGAACAATCTGGTTAATAATGATTGGAAAACATGGAGAAATTGGTTCAGTGTTTTGTTTTCGATTCAAGATGTGTTTAGGATAGATTAGCAGTAGGAAATCACACACGAAGAGGCAAAGGGCTGCTACTGTGAAACAAGGGAGAAATCACAGGAACAAAGGGAAAAAATGGAGTAGATGCAAGGTAACGGCATAAGGAACACCAGGGACAAAACCTGGAGGGTGTAGGGTAGAACTAGCAGAGTATAAAACTCTGGGGGGGGGGGCAGGAGAACCCCATTTTCAACCAACAGAGAGCGAAAGAGACAAAGAGGGAGAGAGTGAGCAAGCTGGGCAGCTGTCCAATCGACTGGAGCTAGGGGGACATTGCATTCGGCGACTTCAGGTAATCGATCTTGTCCACCCCACTCCAACTCTGTCGCGGGGTAATCGCACGACCAATAGGATAATACACCTAGTGAAAATCGAGCAAATCGATGTGCGCGACCCATCGGACCGGCGGAATCGGACGGCCAGCCCAGTGTCCGATTCCCAGAATCGAACACTCAGACAATCGTCCGATCAGACCTCCCACTCAATCACTAACTCGGACTAACTGGTCCGATCGGACGTGCCACGTGGCACTCGGACCAACCAGTCCCTTTTGTTAAAATCGAACGCTCGGACCAACTCGTCCGACTCAACCGCTCGGACCACTCGGACGCCCTGACTCGGACCCACCGGTCCGATCGAACGGAGTAATACAGGTCACCACTCGGACCTCCTAGAATCGGACCGATTCCTCGCACACCCACCCGTCCGATTCTTTAGAATCGGACACGCAGACCCTAAGACCCCCTCTTCACCCTGACATACTTGGTCCGATCCCCACAATCGGACCACTGGTAAATCGGACCAGTGGTAAATCGGACCACTAGTAAATCGGACCACTGGTAAATTGGACGTCCGATTCCCAGAGTCAACCCAGAACAAAACCTGACCCATTTAGGAGCACACTGGGGCACTCCCCCGGTGGTCGACCCCCCCCACGTGCGCAACAGGAAGTAGCATGAGGCCGTGCGACCCATGAGGCGGCCAGGAATAGAGTAGTAAAGCCTGTTAGGCCCAAAACGAACAAGAGTGGGCAAGACACAGGGAGAGCACTCACAGCACTTTGATCGAATTTCCGCACTTGAAGAACACTTAGGAAAGTCGAAAGCCTGTTTGAGCACGAGTGCACAAGGATAACACAATTACGAGTGGCCCTAAGTTGAGCACTGCATTCAAAAATTAAAAAGAACTCACTCAGATAAATTGCCAAAAAAACCTACCACTAGGAGAAAACCCAAGTGTGACAGACGCACAGAGCGCAGGGTAGGATCAAGCAAGGAGCAACAATGACAAGGATTTGACAGACAACCAGGCGTGAGGATTTCACCATGATAGAGGGAGTTCCAGATCATTGGTTTGCGGGGGAGCTAGATGTTAGCACGTTTTCGGAAGCCATACAGCAAACGGTGAGCAGTTACGATGCACACGCCCGGTACGAACACCATGGCAGGACAGCGGAGGCAATTATTGCAGACCTAGAGGAGGAGAGGAGGCTAGCCCGCAAGGCATTGCAGGGCATAGCAGACTATAATAGGGACCAACAAGCCAGGAGCTTAAGGCAAAGCATGGAGCTGCATGAGGTGCAGCGAGTGCTAAACTTGGCTGGCCAAAACCAAACAGACCAGGAGAGAGCACTCGAGGGAGACCTGACACTAGGCGAGCTCCTCATGAAACGGCTGTTCGATAACACCGCGGCGGAGCAAAATGCCGCTGCGCTAGCAACCTCGCTACTTGTAGGACTAGGGGCAACCCAGGGCTCAAAGAGCTAGGCCAAAATACCTATTGTCGCTAAGCAACTCGACAAGTACCAACCACTGGACAACCCGTACAGCTTTGTCGAGCAGTTTGAGCAGGTCTACAAAGCCAATGGCCTCAATGACCAAACCCAGCGTTCGCAAGCATTCGGACTTTGCTTAAGCGATAAGGGTAGGACGTGGTATACAAGTCTAGATAATGTAGAACGGGCCAATTTCAATAACCTCAAGGATCTCTTCGTTAAGAGATTTGCCGAACCCGGATACTCTGACAACCTGCTAGTGCGCCTGATGAACGTCAAGTAGAAGGAGAAGGAGGGCATCCGCGACTACGTCACCCACGTTAGAAGTCTCCTTAAGAGAATTCCCTTGGGCGAAAGACCGACCGACAGGGCGGTGTCAACCGTGTTCATCAGCGGGATTCGGGATGAAGAATTGTACAAAGCACTAGCGGGCAACTCGAGCTTGCAAAGGAACGTGGTGGCTAGAGTTTTCGAGGAGGCCATTAGGGTCGATGACCAGCTGAGGGAGCGGAGCTCCAGGAGCTCGAACCAGGAAGAACTCAACCCACGGAGTTTAGAACGAACACCAACCTCTAGCAAACGACCCAACATGTCATCCCACGATAAGGGGAAGTCCGCCGAGGCAGACCATGGCTTGGCCGAGGTCAAGACAGAACTGGCCAAAATACAGGACATGTTAAGGCGACCTGTGCGACAGCATACCCAGTGCGTGTACTGCGGAGGAAACCACCTGCCAGCAGAATGTCAGGACCCTAGGTCGAGACCCTACACCAACTGCGGAAGGTTCGGCCATGATGCCGTACACTGCAGACTACCACGACGACTGCCATACACGCAGCCCTACGGCCAGCTCTATCCGGCTAACAGGCCATAGCCATTCTATGGAAGGGGAGCTCCTCTTGCCCTACCAGCACCTAACGATGCGAAGCCAACGGTCCCTAGGCTGGACATAAACCCTACCAGTATCCCTAGGCCACTTAGTCCCTATGTGACCAACCCGCCAAGCGATGCTCCTGTGCATTACGTAGAGGAGCCTAGTGACGAAGAAACCTACATGTACCCGTACATCTTGCACGACGACGAGGGCAATGCAATCCTCATGGATTATCCACCAGTACCGGTGATGGCACTAGGATGAGGACAGGGTAGAGGCCTGGGACGGCAGCCACCAGATCCAGTCACTTGTTGGACATGTGGGCATCCCGGCCATGTCTCATCAAGGTGCCCAGAAAGAGAGCAGCAAAATAGGGACAAAGCCGACCAAAGGTGTGCGGAGTGCGGAACCACTCATCTTTTTATAGATTGCCCAAAGCGAAAGCCGCCTTCTGGGACGGCCAATTTGCCGTCCGTCCCGTTGGGACTGTTTGGGGTTGAAAACCCCGATGGGGAGGCCACACCTATCCCTCTACGAGTGATGACCTGAGCACAAACGAAGCAGGCCGACATCTCTCTGCCAGGACCTAGCAACCTCGACGCTGTCTCTGTAGGAAAGAAAAGCCGTAGGCGGAAAAAGAAGAGGTCAGAGGCTAAGGTCGCACTAAAAACCGACAGCATCACGACCTTGCCCCACGGCAAGAAGGTCTCAGACACAGAGGCAGAAACTTCAGCCCCTAGAACTGCGCAACCGGAGAGCGCTAAAGTGGGGGAATACCCACACCCCAGGCGGCAATTGGAAGCCATAGAAAAGGTAAAGGAATGGGTGAGGGAGGCTCAACTGCACCTCAAGGACGTCGAGCCTATCAAGGAGGATGAGATTGAGGACCTCTCCAGCATGAGTGCACCCTCATTGCTACCCCACCCTAAGTCTGCCGAGGCGGCTACGCCACAAGCAGTACCGACGAGGGCAAGGCCAGGCCTGGACGTAACAGAACCACAGGACAGCCCTGGCCGTTGGCCCGGACAGTCTGAACATGGACCAGGACAGGGGTTTAGCAATCTCCTAACCACATTAGTAACCACCCCTGTAACGGTTGCGCTGGGAGAACTGCTCAGGCAGCACTCGACCCTATGGCAGGATCTCAAGCGGTGGATCGACACACCACATGAGCAAGCGCCAGGAAATGCTCAAGACCAGGATGCGGAAACACATTTGCCAAGTTTGACGCTACACTCAAGCCCTAAGTCCTTGCACATCAACGCCTTCTGGGAGGGCTCAGAAATGCACGCAGTCCTGCCAGTCCTAGCCCTAGGGGACACAACGAGAAGGGGGTTCGTGGACACAGGCGCAGGGGTCAGTGTGCTCAAGCATGTAGTGCTACAGAAGTGGGGAAACCCACCCGTCGAAACCGCTCGGTTTAATGTCACACTAGCAAATGGCATGCGAGTGAGACCATTTGGGGTCTTGAAGAATTGGCCAGTGAAGATTGCAAGAATCCCGTTCTCTGTCGACTTCATCGTCATGAAGGGAGTAGACTATGACATCTTATTGGGTCAACCCTGGATGCGCAATGCCAGAGTTATCGAAGACTGGGGTAACAACCTGATCTTCTTGGGCAACCGAGCTGACGCTGTGAGAATAGAGATGGACACTTGGAAGACCTCACCAGTCGACCTAGATACCATCTCCACTCTACTCAAAGGAACCGACCAGAACAAGGAATCCCGCGGGTCCTTGACGAGGTATATCCCTTGCCCGGAGGATGAGCGGGATTGGATGCACGTTCTCGCTACTCTTGATTTTCCATTCTCAGATCAGGAAGCGTACGAGCAGGCTGTCCAAACAGTTGGCAAGCCAAGAGAAACACAGCCCGCGCCTGTCTACATGATGGCAGCAAGCCTCCATGATGGACCTAAACCTGTCGCCTTCCAAGTGCCAACCAATAGGAGACAACTTCAAGGGATACTGGGACACCTAACGAACCGACTGGAGCGCAATGCAGCCGCCAATCTCAAGCCGCTCCAAGACCTCTTGGAACAACCCAAATGGAAGTGGACCAGAGTGCACGAACTAAATCTCAGATACAACCGGGCATTGGTCTCCGACCAACGAAATGAGGCAAAACAGGCCCTGGAGAACGATGCGCAGTCCAGCGAGGCGGATTCCAGCGACGAATACGAAGACTGTCAACCCTTCGATGAAGAAAGTGAGGGTGAGATGGACACGGTAGAATATGATATCGAAGGGCAAGATATTGAACAAATCCGAGCAGATGCAAAACCACAGCCGAGGCCGGCCATTTGGATGGACCAAGGGGTCATGTGTGCGAAATGCGATCGTGCATGGTTGGAACAAATGGGGGCTGTGGATTTTAAGCAGGCCGGCCTGACCCAACCAAAAGCGGCAGCCTTGCTTAGAACCGAGTCGCCCTCCGAACTGAGGCCGCTAGGAGAGACCACCTCCTCTAGTGAAAATGAGGAATTCGACTCTGAATCTGAAGTTACTTCGGAGGATGACCCGGAAATCCCTAGGCCACCCACGGCCAGACGCACCAGGGGAGATCTGCCCATCCACCTGAGGTGTCGACGACTACGACATAATAAAACAGAGCGCTCCAACGGCGTGCGATTGCAAGAACAACGAAAGCCGCGGGACCTCCCTAAGCGCTTTTCGAAATTCAAAAAAGGGGATAGGGTGGTGGTTCTGCTAAGTGCCAAACGCCAAGGGCAAATCTGCGAGCCCATCGAAGGGCCAGCCAAGGTCAAGGAGATAAACCTAGCCCTGGAACGGGAAACACCCTAACCGGTGTTCATTGCTGAGGACCTGACCACGGAGGAGGAATCCAACCTCATCACTCTTTTGCGGGAGTACCGGGATGTGTTTGCGTGGTCCCTAGATGAGCTACGAGGGGTGGACCCAAGCGTTGTGACTCACAACATACCCATGACGACGGATGCAATGCCGGTCAAGCAGCGACCATACCCCATGAATCCCAAGCACGCCCATGCTGTCAAGGAGGAAATTGACAAGTTAATGCAAGCTGGGTTCATTTACGAAATTGAGCACACGGACTGGGTATCATCCATAGTCATTGTGATGAAGAAAAACGACAAGATTCGAGTGTGCGTCAATTATAAGAAAGTAAACGCAGCGACAAAGAGAGACAACTACCCCTTACCATACACTGAGCACATGCTTGAGAGGGTGGCAGGTGAGGAAGCCTACAGTTTCCTGGATGGCTTCTTGGGATACAATCAGGTGCAAGTGCACCCTGCAGATAGGCACAAGACCGCCTTTGCCACTGAGTGGGGTGTCTTTGCCTACGTAGTCATGCCATTCGGGCTAACCAATGCCCCCGCCACCTTTCAGCGCCTCATGTGCACCATATTCAAGGACATGCTTCGCAAGGAGTTGGAGGTCTTCGTCGATGACCTGTGTGTCCATTCAGCTTGGAACCAACATCTTGAAAAACTCCGCGCGGTCTTTGAACGGTGCCGTTTATACCGTCTCTCCCTCAACCCCCTGAAATGTCAATTTTGGGTAAAACACGGTTGCATCCTGGGACACGTGATGTCCAAGAACGGCATTGCCACGGACTTCTCAAAGGTTAGGGTTATCGTGGACCTCCCACCCCCAAGCAATTATAGGGGGGTTTAATGCTTCTTAGGTCACACAGGATACTACAGGAGGTTTGTATTAAACTACACGCTGATCGCTAGGCCATTGTACAAACTGCTAGTTGCCTTCGAGTGGACCGAGGCCTGCCAGCGAGCCTACGAGGAACTAAAAAAAACCCTAACGATAGCACCTGTCCTACGACCCCCAGATTGGACCATGCCATTCCACGTACACATCGACGCTTCTAAGTTCGCCGTGGGGGCGGTGCTGTGTCAACCAGGTGAGCATAACTTAGATTACCCAGTAGGTTTTGCAAGTAGGCATCTCACTGAAACAGAGATGAACTATTCAACAACGGAAAGGGAAGGATTAGCTATGGTGTTCACTGTGAAGAAGTTCCGGCATTACCTGCTTGCCACCCCCTTCACCTTCTTTGTCGACCATCAAGCCCTGCTCTACCTAGTCAACAAACCTTGCGCTATCGGGCGTATAGCACGATGGCTTCTCTTGCTCCTAGAGTTCGACTTCTCAGTGATAGTACGGAAGGGAAAGCAACACTATATGGCTGACCATCTGTCCCGAATACCCACAGGAGAAGCTGCTGGACAAGGCATAGTGGACGATTTACCAGACAGCCACTTATTCCGCATATCCAACGAAAAAGACCTATTCAGGGCCGACCTGACACCATATTGGGCAGACGACATAGTCCAAGTACTCGAGCATGGGCTACCCGAACGACCAATGGAACGGGCACGACTTAGGCGATTAATCCTGAAAATCCAGCCTTATCAATTGATTGCAGGCCAGCTCTATAGGTTGGGGCAAGACGGTCTGCTACGTAGATGCGTATGTCAGCATGAGATGCACGATGTGCTCTCAGAGGCGCACAGTGGCATTGCAGGAGGACACTTTAGCGGGGATATGATAGCACGGAAGGGGTTGCAGTCCCAGCTATGGTGGCCCACACTCTTCCGGGATGCCTCACAATTTGTCAAACACTGCGATGCATGCCAACAAACGAGGGTCCCAATCCGTAAAGATCAGATGGAGTTTACCGTGGTCATCACTCGCCAACCTTTCGAAAAGTGGGGTATTGACTTCATAGGACCCATCAGCCCTGCGGCACAATATTCACAGGCTAGATATATAGTGGTAGCCACCGACTACCTCACCAAATGGGCGAAGGCGAGAGCCACGCGGAAAAACGACGCTAGGACAATTGCCAAGTTTTTATGGGAACACGTGATCTCACGTTTTGGGTGCCCCATCGAATTGGTCAGCGACCAGGGAACGCACTTCATCAACAAAGTGATAGGCCATCTCCTATCCACATTCCTCATCATCCATCGCAAATCCTCACCATACTACCCTCAGGCTAACGGCCAGGCTGAGTCAACCAACAGAATTCTCATCACCGTCCTGACCAAAGTTGTCTCAACCTCACGAAGTGACTGGGATAACAAGTTGATGGCGGCCCTGTGGGCCTACGGAACAGCTTATAAGACGGCCGTTGGACAAACGCCTTTCAGGCTAACCTATGGGACCGAAGCTATTCTCCCCCTAGAATTCTTTGTCCCCAGCTTGCGGATAGCACTACAAGAACGATGGGAAGGGAGGGAGGCATGGACGCAACGCTTAGTCGAGCTAGAACGCCTGTCGGAGGTACGTCTGCTAGCCACCCATGCGCTTATTTGTGAGAAAGCTAGACGCAAAACCTAGTTTGACAAGCACGTCAAGCAATGAGAGTTTGAGCAGGGCGACCTAGTACTCCTCTATTCAGTTAAAGGAAGATGAAATTCAGAGGTCTTGGGCCCTTTAAGGTCCGCGCAATCAGCCGTACTGGTAATGTCGAGCTGGAAACCCTGGATGGAGAGGGAATCGGCTTCTTTAATGGCAATCGAATCAAAAAGTATTATCTGCCCACGCACCCACTGCATGAACAACCAATGGTGGAACCGCTCATTAAAATACGAGTAGCCACACTTACAGAAATCGAAGAAGATGAGGACGAGCTTGTCGAACCCGCCTACCTCCACATCACGATCACGGCCAAGCAAACGTGCTCCTTCAATGCCCTGATCGACGAGGGGGCGGATTTTAATATCTTAACACACGAGCATTGGACCCAACTGGGTGCTCCAACACTTCACCCCACAGCAGCCAGATTGAACCCATATGGGGCCCAATCCTACCCGCTCCTTGGCACATGCAGGATTGCAGTTTCTATCGAGATTGAAACTATCCACATGTTGTTCTATGTCCTACCCGATGCCAGGGAGGCAGGCGCAGAGTCATTGCTCGGGCGAACTTTTAAAAAGCAGACCCGCTGCAATGTTGATTATGAGTTACAATGCATCCACCTAACAATCAGAAATGTGGCAATTACCGCGACTTTCAACCAGCGCCTCGTAACCTCTGCCTTGCTCAACGAACCACCGTTAGAAATAGTTGCACAAAGGACTAAGAAAGAAGGCCGTGAATATCTACTACACACAGATCCCCATGCACCGCAACCCGCCAAACCTAAGGCAAAACCCCAACAGACTTGCTTGCACTGGGTGCCGAAAAAGCCGCGGGATCAATCTACAACTAGACGTGCAGATCCAAGAAACACATACAAACCTAAACCTAGAAGACCAAAACGCCATCATCACAAGCGCCGCGTGGTTAAGAAAATATGGGTCCCTAAAACCCTGCTGCGTGCACAAGGCTACTATGAAGGGAATGCCTTGCTGTGGATCCCCAAGGTCCCAACTGACACATGTCCTGCTCCTACGCCAATCGCAAAGTCCGGTCTTCGGATACTTCAAGATCACAAACCGCGCAATCCATCCCAGTCATCTGACTCCCTTGAGAGTCATTCCACAGGTGTCATACACGCCCAACGGCCCAAGCACCGGCCACTACTGCCGGCGGTCTCACCCAACCACCCTAGCCCGCAACCCAGCAGCCCTGCCGACCGCCCTAGCATGGTCCCTCAGACCAACCTCGACCCGTCCATTCAACCATTGGCCGAGCCCCTGACTTAAACAGGCCCCCACCGGCAACTCTGTGCTGACCAAACCTCTAGCCCCAACAAATCTCAACCACCCGACGGCCTTAAGACTTCCTATGAACGGAAGTCATTCCTAACACTGGCCGCGGACCTCGCCGAGGACACAGGGATTGCCGTTGTGGACTGCATCAAACAACTCGACGCCACTTTTGTGGCACTGGCCCTTAGCTATGACCGCCTAGACTTGGGACTGTTAGTAGAACCCCTTGCAACGGACATACGCACTATGCCTTGCTCTTGGGAGACTTTCAAATTCGCCTTTGCACAAGCTTCACGCTCTGCTTTGCTGAGCTACTCGCTCGCGAGGTCTCTGAAGAGCAAGCCATTAGGCAACGCCTCATCCCATCGTTTGACCCGCGCACGGTGTCCAGCCTCACCAACCAAGAAACAGCAAGGTTGTCCCACCTTGCGGATACCAAATCTCCCTTCTTGAAGCAATGGTACACTCTTCGATTAATGTGGGCAACAGAAGGATGCCGCACAATGACCAATGCCGAACAACGCCGAGCCATCAAGACGGCCGAGTATGATCCCATATACGTCACGCCCACCTCGTATCGAGTGTTAACCACTCTTCGAGGTTGAACCATGGACGATCATATCTTAGGACACCCCTATCTCGATCGTATCCTAACAGAAGAAGAGCTCCACATCGCAAGTCGGATCAACTCCGGAGACTTCCTTACCGATGTCCTCACATACATCACCCACGTAGGCATCCGACCCTGTGACCTGGACCATGCTGCACACCTCGAATATAACCCCAACTTCTACAATTGGCTCCTCCTCAAAACAACCTGACCACTTGCAGCCCACACCCCAATCCTGGGACGGATTTTTCTTTTCCTCCAGGGAAAGGGCAGGAATAGTGGGGCAGTAAATCAGCAAATCTAAAAAGCAAACCAAGCATGAAAGTTAAAACTAAAAGTGAACCACGCATGAAAAAGCTCCAAATTAAAATGCCATGCAGGAACAGGTGATAGAAGTTGAAAAAAAAAATTAATATTTAAAAAAAATCAAATCATGATTATAAATGATGAAATCTGTTATGGTTGTCCCACAAATTGGTTGCCAAAAATACTAAGGAGCGAGTTGGCTGGATGTACAGGTAGTGACCATGGCAGGCCAAGACAAAGTGGGAAAACTCCCTTTTTCGGAGGAGGAACAGGCACGGTACGGCCTCACGGTGGAAACCAGAGCATTTAATCAGCTGAAGTTCCGCCATATATTCAATTTGGAAGATGTGGTTATTGAGGAGCCAGCAGTGCGACGGATCATGGAGCAATGCCACTTGCAATGGTACCTGGAAGCAGTAGGCCGGAGAATAGACTATACCCTGTGCGCAGAGTTCCTATGCACCTTCAACAAAAACAGAGGCACCATCACAGTACGGGACGCAGGAGCCACCAAACAAGTGCAGGTTGAGCTGACCCCGGAACTGGTAGAACGAGCTCTGGAACTTCCGAACAAGGTGGAGAAGAAGCAGAAAAGGGACGTCTACGTCATGTTGGGAATGGACAAGGTGAAAGTCCACACCAACGACGGAGTCAACTTGGCAGACATCCCTGATCCAGAGATCCAGCTGCAGGCAAAAATGATGCATGCCCTATTTTCGAGTCAACGGTACAATAGCATCATGTCCAGGATAAATGTACCTTTACTCGAAAGCATCGCGGCTCAGGCACTGGATGAGGTAAACCTCAATGGCTTCGTGAGAAGGATGATCAAGGCCTCAGCAAAGGCCCTGGCAACAGGAGGAAGAGCCAGGGCAGGAGAATCCCTCTCGCCTCGATTGACCCGCAAGGCCTCGTCCTCCAAGGCCTCCACCGTAGGGTTTGGAGGTGTCCTCACTGCAATCCTCCACGAGGCAATAGGTTAGGGACGTGCTGAAGAGGACAAACAGGGAGGCGGCGGAAAAGGAGGCGAATCGCCGTCGCAATCCCAGCCCCGGCCGGACGAACAGTCAGATGAAACAGAGATGGACACCGACAAGGAGGAAGAGCGCCAGGCGGCACCAGAAAGGGAAGTGGAGCAACGAACCAAAGCCCTGCATGGAAAGAGAGAGGAGGAGCGAAGGAGGAAAGAGCAGGAGGAGCTTGAATGGGCTCGAAGAGAGTCTGTGAGAGAAGAAGAGGAAAGAAGAAAAAGAGCTGAGGAAGAGCTAAGGAGGAGAGAAGAAGAAGAATTGGAGTTGGCAACGCGTCGCTCCATCGAGGAACAGCGTAGGGAAGAACTAGAGGGAGCGGGCAGGGCATACCAATCCGAATCTGAAGCGCCTGGCCCCAGCACTGGTGCACCGGAACCCGTGCCGCCGCCTCCTATAGAAGGGAAGGGAAAAGAACCGATCAGACCCGCCTCCCCTTCCCCCGCACCAGCCGCACAAGCCACTCCCCTCAAGGTGACGCCCCCTGACACGGCCACCCTGGTGCACACCGCAAAGGTAGATGAAAGCAATATAGTTACCTGGCTACAATTCTTAGTGGAACGAGAATTGGCAAGGGAAGCAGCCAAGGCCACCCCAGTCTCAGGGGCTAAAAGGGCAGCGACAACTAAGCAAGAGCAGGGGCCAGACGAGAAAAGACAAAAGGTGGAGGAGATTGCCACTACTACGATCAGGCCCCACTCTCCACCCCCAGCAGACCACTATGATGACTATGTAAAGGAGCTGCTCGCGCAGTTGCAAACAACCAGGCAGGAAAGGAGGGTAGCAATGGAAGGGCTGGCAGTGGAGCGCGAATTGCAAGCTGCCCTCCAACTAGACAGAGTAAGACAAATAACAGAATATCAAAAAGAAATTGCTGCGCTTAAGGAGGAAGCCAGCACCAAGGAGGTGGAGGAGCTGAAAACCCTGAAGGAGCGCGATGCTACTTGGGAAGGATGAAGGAAAGTTCTAATGGAACGTCTCACCAAGGAAAGGGAGACAAATGCCCACCTTCAGCGCAGAAATGACCAGCTATCTGCAACTAACTTGGAAGTGCAGAGCCAACTCGAAAAAATCAGAGAAGACGTTGCAGAGCTGGATCAATTGCGGGCAGAACAGGTGCGCCGGTTACAGGCGACGCGGGACCAACTCAACGAGCAGATTGCAGAACAGCACCGAGAGCAGTCCCGTTTGCACCAGGAGCTCGAAGCCCAACAACAGCAGCTCAGGGCAATGACCCTCCGACAAGGAGAGAGCCTGGAAGACATGGAGAAGCGGGCAAAGGAGTGGGCAATTCACAACGAGCAGAGAGTGCGAGACCTAGCGCGTCGGCTGGCCAAGGCTGAGGGCGAAAAAGTGATGGCTGAAAACCAAGCAAAGGCAGCCCAACTTGCTATGATGGCTTAGCAGCACACTTTCATCAACACGCTACTCCACACCATCCACTCAGAAACAGGAGAGACCAATGATCAGTTGCAGAGAAAGCTAACCACTGCGCGCAAGGCCCTTACGGCAGGCCTGCACATACCACTGCAACTGGGAGGCCCTCCACAGAGCCTGGAGGAACAAAGGAAATGTCTGGCACAAGCAGGACTCACAACACAGGAAATGGATGATCTGGGGTTCACTGAAGAAAAAACACAGGAGGAGGAGCAAGCGGAAGGGGGTGAGCCCGAGCTTGAATTAGGGCCTCAGGACGAGGAATATGCCCCGCCACCCCCTCAACCCCAACAAACCGAAGTGCCACCCTATGACGCACCCGCCGAACGAAGAGCCGCCCACACCACTCAAAGGAAGGAACTAGTGGAGAAGGCAAGAAGAAAACTCAACGCCAGACCCGCCCTGAAATAGCCCGTCCCGTTCCCGCTGCGCACCCAAGACTCACCCGCTGAGTACCGTGTTGAGATGATCATCTCGGAGCAACAGGAGTATAGCCGGGACCCCTTCGACCTACGCTTCGAGTTGCCCACCGCTCTGAATAGGGTGCTGCCCATTCCGTTGGTGGAGGATGTCATCGCCATGGGGGCCCGGCTCAAGGCTAGATGGTTAGAAGAGCGTGAGGCCCACCCAACTGCTTGGGGGACTGAGGACCGCGAATTTTGGCAGGACAAAGTCCTCCAGGTACCCCGCACCGTGGAAGGATATAGTTCCCAACCTACCTGGAGGCAGCGCATTTTTGACGTCAACCTGGAGGCGTGGATGGCGTTTTGCAACACCCTCCCTTCGGAAAGGAACGACCCCACCTTTATGCCGTTTCCTCGAAGGGTAGGAGTGGATTTTAACCCGTCCATCCACGGCAGGTTTGACTTTCCCATTATTTACAATGTCAACTCCACTTCCCATAGGAGCGCCCTTCTCTTCACCCTGCCCGATTTGTACAACTCCATAAATAAATTCCTTACTGAATTCTCTTCTTGTCCTGACCCAGCCTTCATCACCACCTGTAACTACCTCAGATTAATTAGAATACTAGTACACCAGGAACTTGCACCCCAAGAGCGCCATCTTCCGCCCCTTTATTTTGATCCCAACGCCATAGATAGCACCACCATGACTCGTTTCATGATGCGCGCTGCCCTTTTGCCATCCTTTTGTGTTGCACTGGTCGAGGACATGAATGACAGCAAGTTCACACAGTGCAATCACCCCTTTCTCTCCACCACCACCCTTAAAACCCACCTCCATACTAAAGGCTACTTGCTAAGCCGGAAGTTCCTCAACAAGGCCCCCCAGCCTCCACCCACACTCCCCCATAATTCGGATGATGAGGGGTAGAACTCCCATTATCCCTTGTATTGCTGCTCCCATGTAACCATGGAAAAAAAAAAAACTGGGGTGTACTTTGTCTCCCCATTACCACCCTCCTGCTCCACGCGGCCCCCGTCGCCCAGTCTCCTAACTACGTAATAATTAAGTATGCACACGCACGACACTCATATGATACCTACACAGAACTAATTCACAGTTTGGGTCCTCAAGTGCAGGACAACACTCTCAGCTTGCTCAGAGTTCGACATGTCTCCCAAACTAAGTCTTGCGCACAATACAGAGACTAGCACCCCCCCTAGGGAGAGACCACCTGACAGGTTTTTCAATTGTAGGTATCGACACCCACAACCCAAGTGGCATTCATTCTTCATCAACCTCCCATGCTAATTGCCCACCCGGCATCCAGCGAGCTAGCAAACTCAACCAACGTGGCATCCCCAACTGACCCCCGCATACCCAGTCGCCACTGCAGACCCCAAGCCCCGGTCTCCCCGAAGTCCTCAGCGCCTACCACCACTTGCTCCCTCCACCAGTAAGTGCCATGGGACTGGCACTCGTCTAGGAGGGGGGCAATGTTAACCTCAAACACGACAAGAGCAAAAGAAGGCAGAGAAGACGCAGGGCAAAGGTGAAAAGAAGGTAGCCCGACGGAAGGAAAAGAAGGAGAAAAGCCCAAAAGCGCAAGGACAACCGTCAAAGACCAAGGCAACCATAAAAAGGAAAGGCGCATAAAAAGTGCACTCTAAAATCTTGTAAAAGAGTGCCGGGCTCTCACCCGTGCTATTTGTAAAGATAGAAGGGTAGTGAAAAGAAAGCAAGGAAGAGAAAAGAACAATTGGAAACAGGGCCTGGGCTATGACCGGCCATGTAAAAAAGGGAAAAAGGGAATGACCGCCCAAAAGGGAAGTAGGGTTTTGTATAAAAAGTTGAAAAGTGAATGAAGAGCTCATTCTTTGGTGTGGCAAAACTAGTCTTCTTCTTCCTCTCTTCTTCTCTCCTTCTTCTTGCTTGTGTGTGCTCTTGAGAGAGGGAGTGTGAGAGTGTGAGGGAGTGAGCACGTGAGAGAGTGAGGAATCGAGAGGGTGAAGCTCTCCATGATCTCCTCCCCCCTTCTCCTCTTCTCCTTCCTTCTTTTCTCTTGCGCGCGCGGCTATGGAGGATGAGGCATGGAGAAGGAGGAGGCTTGAGGATGCTTGAGCTAGCATCAAGAATCGTGGAGCTACCAAAGTGTGAGAGAGATGAGGGCACTCGATCAAGCATCAAGGTAAGTTCACTGCATTCGTAGGATCGACGACGCGTCGGCTAGGTGAGAGATGGCCACGCGAGCTCGCTTGGAATGCTTGAACAATAAGCGGTCCGTGGGTCTTGGAGGTTGAGCGAAAGCTCCCACATTTTGGTTCCGTTGCCGGGGCCAACGGATTCAAGCTCGAGCACTCGCGTGCCCCATATCGAGCACCGAAGTAGGGCATTCACCCTGAAACGGAGCGTGAGGCCCACCCAACTGCTTGGGGGACCGAGGACCGCGAATTTTGGCAGGACAAAGTCCTCCAGGTACCCCGCACCGTGGACTGGAGGCAGCACATTTTTGACGTCAACCTGGAGGCGTGGATGGCGTTTTGCAACACCCTCCCTTCGGAAAGGAACGACCCCACCTTTATGCCGTTTCCTCGAAGGGTAGGAGTGGATTTTAACCCATCCATCCATGGCAGGTTTGATTTTCCCATTATTTACAATGTCAACTCCACTTCCCATAGGAGCGCCCTTCTCTTCACCCTGCCCGATTTGTACAGCTCCATAAATAAATTCCTTACTGAATTCTCTTCTTGTCCTGACCCAGCCTTCATCACCACCTGTAACTACCTCAGATTAATTAGAATACTAGTACACCAGGAACTTGCACCCCAAGAGCGCCATCTTCCGCCCCTTTATTTTGATCCCAACGCCATAGATAGCACCACCATGACTCGTTTCATGATGCGCGCTGCCCTTTTGCCATCCTTTTGTGTTGCACTGCTGGAGGACATGAATTACAGTAAGTTCACACAGTGCAACCACCCCTTTCTCTCCACCACCACCCTTAAAACCCGCCTCCATACTAAAGGCTACTTGCTAAGCCGGAAGTTCCTCAACAAGGCCCCTGGGCCTCCACCCACACTCCCCCATAATTCGGATGATGAGGGGTAGAACTCCCATTATCCCTTGTATTGCTGCTCCCATGTAACCATGGAAAAAAAAAAAAAAACTGGGGTGTACTTTGTCTCCCCATTACCACCCTCCTGCTCCATGCAGCCCCCGTCGCCCAGTCTCCTAACTACGTAATAATTAAGTATGCACACGCACGACACTCATATAATACCTACACAGAACTAATTCACAGTTTGGGTCCTCAAGTGCAGGACAACACTCTCAGCTTGCTGAGAGTTCGACCTGTCTCCCAAACTAAGTCTTGCGCACAATACAGAGACTAGCACCCCCCCTAGGGAGAGACCACCTGACAGGTTTTTCAATTGCAGGTATCGACACCCACAACCCAAGTGGCATTCATTCTTCATCAACCTCCCATGCTAATTGCCCACCCGACATCCAGCGAGCTGGCAAACTCAACCAACGTGGCATCCCCAACCGACCCCCGCATACCCAGTCGCCACTGCAGACCCCAAGCCCTGGTCCCCCCGAAGTCCTCAGCGCCTACCACCACTTGCTCCCTCAACCAATAAGTGCCATGGGACTGGCACTCGTCTAGGAGGGGGGCAATGTTAACCTCAAACACGACAAGAGCGAAAGAAGGCAGAGAAGACGCCGGGCAAAGGCGAAAAGAAGGTAGCCCGACGGAAGGAAAAGAAGGAGAAAAGCCCAAAAGCGCAAGGACAACCGTCAAAGACCAAGGCAACCATAAAAAGGAAAGGCGCATAAAAAGCGCACTCTAAAATCTTGGAAAAGAGTACCGGGCTCTCACTCGTGCTATTTGTAAAGATAGAAGGGTAGTGAAAAGAAAGCAAGGAAGAGAAAATAACAATGGGAAACAGGGCCTGGGCTATGACCGGCCATGTAAAAAAGGGAAAAAGGGAATGACCGCCCAAAAGGGAAGTAGGGTTTTGTATAAAAAGTTGAAAAGAGAATGAAGATCTCATTCTTTGGTGTGGCAAAACTAGTCTTCTTCTTCCTCTCTTCTTCTCTCCTTCTTCTTGCTTGTGTGTGCTCTTGAGAGAGGGAGTGTGAGAGTGTGAGGGAGTGAGCACGTGAGAGAGTGAGGAATCGAGAGGGTGAAGCTCTCCACCATCTCCTCCCCCCTTCTCCTCTTCTCCTTCCTTCTTTTCTCTTGTGCGCGCAGCTATGGAGGATGAGGCATGGAGAAGGAGGAGGCTTGAGGATGCTTGAGCTAGCATGAAGAATCGTGGAGCTACCAAAGTGTGAGAGAGAGGAGGGCACTCGATCAAGCATCAAGGTAAGTTCACTGCATTCGTAGGATCGACGTCGCATCGGCTAGGTGAGAGATGGCCATGCGAGCTCGCTTGGAACGCTTGAACAATAAGCGGTCCGTGGGTCTTGGAGGTTGAGTGAAAGCTCCCACATTTTGGTTCTGTTGCCGGGACCAACGGATTCAAGCTTGAGCACTCGCGCGCCCCATATCGAGCACCGAAGTAGGGCATTCACCCTGAAACGGAGCGTGAGGCCCACCCAACTGCTTGGGGGACCGAGGACCGCGAATTTTGGCAGGACAAAGTCCTCCAGGTACCCCGCACCGTGGAAGAATATAGTTCCCAACCTACCTGGAGGCAGCGCATTTTTGATGTCAACCTGGAGGCGTGGATGGCGTTTTGCAACACCCTCCCTTCGGAAAGGAACGACCCCACTTTTATGCTGTTTCCTCGAAGGGTAGGAGTGGATTTTAACCCGTCCATCCACGGCAGGTTTGACTTTCCCATTATTTACAATGTCAACTCCACTTCCCATAGGAGCGCCCTTCTCTTCACCCTGCCCGATTTGTACAGCTCCATAAATAAATTCCTTACTGAATTCTCTTCTTGTCCTGACCCAGCCTTCATCACCACTTGTAACTACCTCAGATTAATTAGAATACTAGTACACCAGGAACTTGCACCCCAAGAGCACCATCTTCCGCCCCTTTATTTTGATCCCAACGCCATAGATAGCACCACCATGACTCGTTTCATGATGCGCGCTGCCCTTTTGCCATCCTTTTGTGTTGCACTGCTAGAGGACATGAATGACAGCAAGTTCACACAGTGCAATCACCCCTTTCTCTCCACCACCACCCTTAAAACCCGCCTCCATACTAAAGGCTACTTGCTAAGCCGGAAGTTCCTCAACAAGGCCCCCTGGGCCTCCACCCACACTCCCCCATAATTCGGATGATGAGGGGTAGAACTCCCATTATCCCTTGTATTGCTGCTCCCATGTAACCATGGAAAAAAAAAAAAAACTGGGGTGTACTTTGTCTCCCCATTACCACCCTCCTGCTCCACGCGGCCCTCGTCGCCCAGTCTCCTAACTACGTAATAATTAAGTATGCACACGCACGACACTCATATAATACCTACACAGAACTAATTCACAGTTTGGGTCCTCAAGTGCAGGACAACACTCTCAGCTTGCTCAGAGTTCGACCTATCTCCCAAACTAAGTCTTGCGCACAATACATAGACTAGCACCCCCCCTAGGGAGAGACCGCCTGACAGGTTTTTCAATTGTAGGTATCGACACCCACAACCCAAGTGGCATTCATTCTTCATCAACCTCCCATGCTAATTGCCCACCCGACATCCAGCGAGCTGGCAAACTCAACCAACACGGCATCCCCAACCGACCCCCACATACCCAGTCGCCACTGCAGACCCCAAGCCCCGGTCCCCCCGAAGAGAGGAGGGCACTCGATCAAGCATCAAGGTAAGTTCACTGCATTCTTAGGATCGACGGTGCGTCGGCTAGGTGAGAGATGGCCATGAGAGCTCGCTTGGAATGCTTGAACAATAAGCATTCCGTGGGTCTTGGAGGTTGAGCGAAAGCTCCCACATTCTCCTTTCACTTGAGTGATATGCAGCATAATATTTAAGAAAGCCTGCTACCATGCTAGCATCCTCATCTCTATTGCTTCTGCTTTTTCTTTAGCCATTATGTGCTTACTTTCTGATAGTGCTAGGCACTTTGCTTAATCCTTGATTCTACCATAGTTCCTTTTCGCCCATTCTTCAGCTGTCTCTTTCATATGTTTGAGACTTTGCTTTCGCTCTCATGAGAGGATGGTTACCAACTACTCTTGCTCTTTCCATATCTCATGCATCTTCTCTTTGTCTTGGCCTTAGCGTTCCACCTACTTCTTTAGGATTCCATGCTCATGGAGTGCTTCCTACAGTTGATTTTGTAGCTCCATCATCTTCTTCATAGCCTCTTCATCTCTTTGCATCTTTGTGCCCTACAGCTCTTGTCTCAACTTATCCCTCTACTGTTTCAACTCTTTGTTTTCTAACTCTAGGCATTTATTTTCTTTAGAGTTAAAGGCACATAGTTTCTCTAATGTCATGCAGCTTTTCCTTTCTTCCTTGTATAGGTCTTGCAAATTCTTGTTACCCTTTCTTGCCTTCAAGACCTCTTTCAAGACCATTACTTCCCTTGTGAATATCATCATTTTCCTTGTCTTTTCTAGTCAAAAGGCTGCAAAAGCATCCTTTTCTGCTTCTAGCTCACAAACGTAGATTTTCTCTCCCCATTCATTCTATCACAGTGACTTTGAAGCTCTTTCACTAGCTCATCATACTCCTTCCTGCTACACATTGCCAATGGTACCAAAGTGGTTGATACCTCAAGGCGTGACACCTTAGGACCCTGGTGAAATTTTGCATTGGCTATTGTTGGTCTCTTGGATCCTATCATTGGGGCCCCTTCTAATGTTATTTGGTGCTAGCTCATGCACTTTGCCTAGTAGGTAATGCACCCATGCCATCATGTTAATTTCATTGACTACTACTTGTGTGGTTCCTTGTGTTGAGGTGGTTGTGATGGGCATGATTGATGGTAGTGCAAGCATGGGGACCTTTCCCTTGTTAAAATGTCGGATCTAGAGCATGGCTATGGAGGTTGAAAAAGGAAGAGTGAGCTCATGAGGTAACATACAACAAGACCAAATGTTACACAAGTGAATTAGGTTCCAAGATGGAAGCTTGGACTCATAAGCACAATCTTATGTGTTGAGAATGGCACATATACTTTGTTGGAAGTGTAAAAGTACTATGATATTGCATTCAAAATGAGAGTAAGTACAATGCTTTAAAGAAATAGACTAAGCTACTGCACTTTCCACCACTGTGCATATGGGATTCTATATCCTGAGCTCACATTGCTCCATACAAAGAGGCTAAGCCAGGTGTGATTGCCAATATCTCAACACCCCTCCTCAATCACAACCATAGAAGTACAAAGTGTGTAGAGGCTTTAGTGAGAAACCACCTACAAAGTGTGGGAACACCACAAACACGGTAAACACGAGGCTATCATAGAAAAGGATAAGTGTGGATACCAAAGACATGGTGGACATCCAAAGGCTGTAACAAGGGTCTCACAAAGTGTATAAAGGCTGTAGTACAAGGTTACATGAGGAGTTTACAAGCTTATGTCAGAAGCATTACAGCTAGGCAATATAAGGCTAAAAAAGTCTATTAGAATAGAAGGACTGATGAGGTTTTTCCTTCTCCTAGTGGTCTTCTTCTTCTTTTTCTCCATGGTCTTCTTCTTCTTTATTAATAGCAACTAGATAGGCCTTTTGAGACCTCTTCTTGGCATGACATAATTTCTTTGTGTGCTCGATCCTTTTACAAAAGTCACATACCAGTTGATATTTCTTGCCATTGTACCTATTACTAACATATAACATTTGTTCATCTTTAGAGGTGCTCGATTCTTCTTTGGATTTTACCTTCTTTTCTTCTTCTAGCAGGGAGGCCTTAATGTCAACCAGTTTAGGACTAGGCATGTTGATCAATGTAGTTGACACATTATTATAGTCAGGAGGCAAGCTTTTTAACAACACACCAATACAAATATCCTCATCCATCTTGAGATCAATTCTTGCAAGCTGAGTTAAGAGACTTTCCATGTAGTTTAAATGAGTTGCAAGAGACGTGTTATGTTTAATATCTAGCCTAAAAAATTCAATCAATAATCCATAGATGACTTTGATTGTGCACCAAACAAAGTATCTAATCTCTTCCATCTATCATTAGAGGTTTTACAGGTATCCACATGGTGGATGTAGCTATCATTCAATCCAAGCTTAATGATGGCATGTGCTTTTTCATCATTCTTTTGCCAAGTAACTTCAAGGTCCGCATCCTGAGGCTTCTTCTCTTTGCCATTGGTAATGGCCCAAAGATCCTTCTTCATTAGGATGAGCTTGATGCAGGTTTTCCAGATATGAAACTCGACCCCTTTGAACTGAACAGTTGGAAAGTCTTTGCCCATGCTGGAGCAAAAAATTAGCACCAGAAACCCTTAGATTTTACTAGAAGATTTAATTGTGTCAAGAGACATAAGGAATGTAGTGTCAAATAACACTTCATAAGTATTAATAGATACTATGCTTTCAAGCACTTGATGTTGAGAGTTTAATGCTTGGATTTCTCCCCTCCTTGCTGGTTTGATGGTGGGAAATGCTTGTTGGAAACTTCAATTCTCAATGGACGAGGCTAGCAGAGGTTTACTTTGGGTGGCAAGAGAGAGAAAATAAAGTAGAAGAGAAGCTTAAAGTTGAAATGGCTATGGTAGATTAGGGTTTGTTGGACTAAGGCTTGGTTTTTCTCTCTGTGTGTGCTCTATACTCAATCATTTCCAAAAGTTTTTTTATGGAAATGAAGCTTAGATAATGGGCTTCCAAAGCCCTATGATCTTGGACCATATTACAACTTGCACGTAGTGCACCTGGTGTATGAACGGTAGCAGATGCAAACGGGGTAGCAATCTCAGTTTTTAGCAATGCTGGAGCATACAATGGCCAATGTTGCACTTTGAGGTGCTAGGAACTAGCACCTTGAGCATAGGAACAACTCCCTAGAAGGATCACTGAAAAATATTATCTGTAGAGTGAGATATGAAGGCTCCAAGTGGACAAGGTACGTGTTGGCTATGACTGCCACAAGGTGGAAGTTGAAGATGAACTCATCAGCTGTTGCCACTGAGTTGAGCTGAGGTTGAGAGAGACTAAGAGAGTAAAGATAGGAGTTGAGTTGGTGAGCTTGGGCCACGCCCTCACTAGGCTTTAATATCATGTTAAAATGTCTGATCTAGAGCATGGCTATGGAGGCTAAAAGAGGAAGAGTGAGCTCATGAGGTAATAGACATCAAGACCAAATGTCACACAAGTGAATTAGGTTCCAAGATGGAAGCTTGGACTCATAAAAAAAATCTTGCGTGTTGACAATGACATGGACACTTTGCTGGAAGTCCAAAAGTACTATGACATTGCATTCAAAATGAGATCAAGTACAATGCTTTATAGGAATAGACTAGGTTTAACTTTCCACCACTCTGCATATGGGATTTTGCATCCTGAGCTCACACTGGTCCATATAAAGAGGCTAAGCTAGGTGTGATTGCCAATATCACTCTACCACTAGTCTCTATTCATAGCCTCCGTGTGGTAGCACTTGTTCCATGCACATTTTCATGTGTTGGGCTCATCATGGCTAGTTCTTGGGATTGAGAGGTTTGTTCTATTAATCTTCTAATGGCAATGGCAACCTATTCCTCCTCCTTTAATCTTAACCTTTTTTCCTCATCCTTATATTTCTTTTTACATTCCTCCTTAAGTTTCCTTAACTCTTCTTTAGCCCTTTACAAGTCTTTACTTTCTTCATTAGTGGTTTTGGTCCTTTTGATGGGAATCCTCAACATAATTCTTCACCCCTTTCCGTGATTGGATTGTGCTAAGCCTTGCTCTTGCTCCCCATGCTCGTTGACCATTCTCTTGCTTGAGGTTTCTTATTGTTGAGTTTGGCAGTTAGATTCTCTCTTCTTAGCTTCTTGCTCTGCTTCTCCTTGTTAACTATGTTAGCTTCTTCTTCCCCAAGGTTTCCTGTAGAGAGAGAGATGGCAGGGCTCACTGTAATGAGTGAATGATGATCATGGAATGGTGGTTGTTTTGCTATCTCCTCCACTTCCGGTTCTCTATCCATCTACCCCATAGCCTCTTGTATTAGAATTGTTAGCACTCCTCCAAAATCTATATTTGATGCCTTGAATGCGGGATTTTTCCTTTCTGACTCAGCCTTCCTCGTCGTGTTGGGGATTCCTCGCCCGTTGCTCTCAGAGCTGATGCCAATACCTTAGATGATACTTGGATTATTGTTCAGACATAAGAGTTTAGATGTACTTCGTCTAGTGCCTTGGTTGCAATACTCTCATATAGTGGTATCCTTATTTTGTTTGTGAGTGCATTGTACCTCTAGCTCAAGAAGAGAGCATGCACCATCTTAGCTTGCAATTATTTGATAGTGGACTCGGGGATGTCTGCTACACTGATTCCATTGTCTATGCACACTTGTTGCTTATTCATCCCTAGCATGCCATACACGTCTCTCTTTAGACTCTTTTCTAGCTTGTCCACTAACCTAGAGCTTTCTCAACCAACTCTGAGCTAAGCACAACTTTCACACTCTTGGTTACATCTTCTTATTTGACCATCAATGTACCACTATTCTTCTTGACATCAAAGGATCTTAGAAATTTTGTGCACTTATCATTATCTATTTATTGATTGATCCTTTCAAGATACTTGGCTAGATTGCATTGCGTGACAATCTTCCTGAATGTGTCCTCAGTTGTTTGCCACAAGGAAGTTCTTCTAGGTTGTGTATGCTCCAAAATCGTAAGTGCTTGAAACCCTGCATCTCTATGGTTAAGTGATATTTTTTTCATTCTTCCTTGAAAAGTAGAAGCCTTGTCATTTGGTTTCCTATCATAACACAATAGTTCACAATGAGTTCTCTTTAGAAAAGGAAAAATTTTACTTAAAAAGTAAAGTGGTTAGAAGAGAACATTATCAAATAGTGAAATGTATAACCCAAGAATGAAAATTTTTCATATCAATCAATCCATACATTCCACACAAGAATTTCTTGAATTTTTTTTCACTAAACAAAAATTCAATTCATCCTTCTCTTTAGAGTTCAATTGTGTTTCGATTCATATTCACCTTTCATCTTACTTCACACCTTACTTCACTTTTCATTTTAGTCCCTCCCCTCTTGGATCTTGGTGTACTCTAGTTTTTCAAGAGCCAATTGTAGAAGTTTGATGTATGCTCCAATATAGCATGGTGGTCCATTTCTTGTGGAAAAATGCCCATGTGTGATATAGGTCAATGCATTGGTCAAGATATTACCTAAATTCATTCTGCTAGCAATATGAAGTTCTTCTTCTATTATTTATGGATGTAACATGACATTATCTTCTAATGGTCTATTTTGTATCATGGCTAGTACTCTGGAGCCACATAAGTGGGGTCATATCCGGAAGTCTTGATGCTGTGTCCTTGCTCTACATTGGTCATTATTTGGAAATCCTCTTCTTCCCATTGGATGTGGAGAGTGTATCATTTGCATAGGAAATTGGATTCAGATTCAACTAGCTTTTTCAGCTCATCAAGTTTATCGGATGACATTAGAACTCTGCTTTTCTTGATGAACGTGATTAACCATTGGTTTAAGGCTTATTCTTGAGAGATTTCAGTGGCAATAAACTCTTTTGCAATTGTGAGAGTTTTTGTGAATATGAATTCAAATTTCCCCCAAGAACAAGGCAAATAGCATACGTCATTTGCTATTTGTTAGTCAAGCATGCCTAGGTCCAAGCGTTCATAGCTTCTAGCGAATAGCATAAAAGTCCAATCGTCTGATACATGTCACCAAGTCATCTTTTGAATTCATGGCCATATCGGATGCAAAGTCGAGAATGGATCGTCATTGATAAGATGGTTTTAAGGCCTATGGGTGGTTTGGGTTTGATTTGATTGGACTACTTAGCTATGGTTACCTCCACTATGAGGTGGTCATTGGAGTGTTTGTTATCAATCGCCTATGATTGAGCTTTTGGTTTAGGAGATGTGTGGTTCTCTATTTGTGTAGTAAGTGGTGCAATGGAGGTATTAGGGTAGGCCTATCAATAGTGGGTCGAATTTTAGGTGATAGATCCATTGAGTGTTCATAGGTTTAGCATATTTTTTCTCGCTCTGGTTTTTACCTCCTATTGGCTTACGAGTACATATATATTGGTTGGGAGGTTGTGGTGGATGGGCAAGTGTGCCATTCGTGGATTTAGGCAACCACACTAGGGTGTTGCTATCATAGAAGCCTTGGACACACAATAGGGCTTTTGGCACCCACACAATTTTATCATTTGCCTATTTATGTAACGCTAGCATTTTTTTAAAGGTCTATGTATGGGACACAAGAGCTATGAGATCTTGTAGATGTGCCCTTGGTAGGCTATGATTTATATTTGGGAACCCACTTGGTTATTTGGATTGCAGCTTTGGTTGGGACTTCTAAGTGTTGCAAGTATTTCACATTCAGTGTTTGTGCAAGTTCACTATCCCCCTCCTTAGGGTTGACTTAACTACCAATAGCATTCTGGGCTTTCGAGAAGCCACGATACTCTTACTGAAAGCTATGACTATCCTAACATTGCCTATGACAAGGTGGATGCATTGAGAGATGTAGTCAACATTGCAGCGAGTTTGCTTCTTGAAAGCGCAATCCAAAAGTTATTCCTTGCCAATGCCTTTTTTATTAGACAGTACATAAAAGATTATCAAGGGGCTTGAGTCTTTGAGAGAGCTGATTTTAAAGACCCTTTTTGAAGCGGAAAAGAGCGCAGGAGGCTGTAAAAGACCAAATTGTCATGCAAAATGAAACGGTTGTGGATTGATGAGCTAGAGTTTTTTTAGATGGAGTTCGATGCTAGGAACCCAATGCAAGTCTCGGTTCATCGATCAGAGTCCGTTTGAGCCCCCATTTAATCCCCACAAGGTTTCACATTATGAAGCAACTACATGATCTGTGAGCCAAAAATGCATGGTGGGTGTGAAGTTCATAAGATTTCGGCGCAACGAAGCCATTCAGCCAGACGAATCTCGAATCTGAGCTCATTTGCCCCACTTTGGTTGCAATATGAACATGAGCAAGCCATAAGCTTGATTAATGAAAGAAAACTCAAAAATTTCAATTGTGAGGAGGGAGGGAGTGCAATTTTTTTTGCGCCTCATTTTTCTTGAGAATCATGTCTCTCTAATGCTAGGGTTGAGGGATAATTGACTACACATTCTCGATCTACTCTTTGAGGGCTCCGTTTTGGTTGTAAGCATGTTGATTTTCATGAAGGGAATGAAGATTTTAATTTTTAGTATTTCTCTCTCCTCTTGCTGCTTGTTCACACGCATGATTCTATAGGAGAAGGGGGAGGATTTTGGTGAAAGATGCGTATAGAATGATGGTGCTAGAGAAAAGGAGATCGTAGATTGGTGAGATAGCCCATGAGTCCTCCTAATGGGAGAGGAAGCATAATTCCAAATGTGCCCATGTTGCCAAATCCTCCTAGTATGATGATGCCTATGACTAGTCAGAAGGCTCCACTAACTGTTAGAAACCCAACGATAAATTCTACCGTTGTTTCCAGGGAATCAACAGCGAATCCCCAATCAAGTGGTTAGGCCAATGGAATGACATGTAGATAATCGCGGCTATGAGTCAAGTGCCTTGAATGTCCTTGGAAAAGTTAAGGATTTAATGAAGCACTATACTGATATGATTAGTGAACAATATGGAAAAATAGACATTGATGTTGATTTCCTTTAAAAACATCAAAATTTGATAGAGAATCAACGCCTTAAAGAGGGTGGCCCCTCAAGATTCAGGTATAAGTGGTGTGGTGGCCAACATTTTCCTAGGAATTGTCCAAATGCTAAATGTGACATATGTGGGAAGTTTGGCCATTTAGCTAGTACTTGTTGGAGTAAGATTAGCTCTCTCCAGCAAGGAAGTAAACAACTAGGTCTTGATGGCCTTACTAGAGGACATGAATGACAGCCAATTCACTAAGCGTAGTCACCCATTTTTTTCAACAACTCCTCTGAATGTACGCATGAACCCAAAAGACTATATGCAAAGTAGGAACTTCCTTAGTAAATCCCTTTATCCCCCAGCCTCCTCCTCTCATGACCCAAAATTCGACGGGATTAGCTCCTCATGCACATTTATGAGAGAGAGAGAGAGAGAGAGAGAGAGAGAGAGGAAAATTAAAGAAAGAGAAAAGTTTTTTAAAAAAGAACAAGGAAACCCGAAAAAGAAAAAGAGAATGAAAAGAGAAAAAAGAGAGACAAGAGCAAGAAGGGAAAATAAGATCTCACTTGATGAGTGCCACAATCATTACACCTAGGGGTCCTCAAGTTAGGCATGTTTGGTGGCCTTAGTCAACTTACTTCGTGTCTAATCTCTTGGCCCCTTTTGTTCCCCACTTCACACTTAGGGCACATCAAGTGCAGGACATAGGTAGGGAGGCCACACTTACCTATGGTTTGATCTGTCTAAGCTACACTCACTGCACCTCCCATATACATGAACTAGGTCCTCAAGTGTGGAACAATACCCCAGGCTTGCGTGCGGTTCAACCTAGCTCCTAGTTCCACTAGCACAGACACAATGCACCACACTGTAAGGTAGACACAACCCCTAGGCAGTGCTTTTTTTTTTCCTTTTTTCAGGTAAATGCAAATGCAACCAACCATCAACCTCGGAGGCCCCCGTCAACCACTCCAAATACTCTCAGTCCCCACAATCTCAACCATTTTGACATGCTTCTCTCCCATGTCCAATTCGCACAAAAGCCCGATCACCAACCCATAAGGTAAACCTTTAACCACCCCTACCGTTACCCACAAGTGCCATGAAACTAACACTTGACTAGGAGGGGGGTAATATTATAGTCCATGCAACCTAAATCAGAAATGGAAGATGGTCTCAAGTGAGAAGTGCACATTAATGAGTGCACCAAATATTATACCATAGTGCACTAAATATTCTAACAAAGAAAGCATAGGATGCAATGCAATTCATTTTGTAAAAGAGTGCTAAGTTCCCTCCTATGCAAATTGTAAACATAGAAGGACATGGGCAAAAAAACTGTGAAAAGAGGAAAGACATGAGGAAAGAAGGCACTGGCTAAAATGGCCGGTCATGTAAAAAAGGAGATGGGTGCCCAAAGGGATAAGGGCATGTATAAAATTCAAAAACTGAATAAAGAAGCTTGCTCATTCTTGGTGTATGGCTAAAGTGGCTCTCTTCTTCTCTTCTCCTTGCTTGTGTTTGAGAGAGGGAGTGTGAGAGTGTGAGGGAGCGACTATGTGAGGATGAGGGACCATGGTGTGTAACCTCTCCATCTTCTCCTCTCTTTGTCTCTTCTCTTCTCTTCTCTTCTCTTGTAAGCATGGCTATGGGGGATGGAGCTTGAAGGGAGAAGCTTAAGCTTGTTTGATCTTGCATCTTGGATCGTGGAGCTACCAGAGTGCTTGAGGGAGGAGGCTACTCATTTGGGCATCAAGGTAAGCTCACTACACTCATAAGATCGAGAGCACGCATGCCTAGGTGAGAGATGGCCATTGGTTGCTCGCTTGAAACACTTGAAGCAATAAGTCATCCATGGGTCTTGGTGGTTGAGCGTGAGCTCCCACTTCAACACTAGATCACCACCAATAGGTTACCAGCCATACTCACACATTGGTGGGTGCACTTGTAGTTAGGGATAGGCATTAAAAGACCTCTCCTCAAGTACACACTATATCCCAGTCATAGGCATTCTTCTCACCACTCACAAGAAAAAGCATACATACTTTACTCCTAGGATAGTGTTAACCTCAGCAAAAGAAAAAACAAAAAAAGTGGAAAAAGTGGAAAGGCACAAGTCGAGAGTCAAAAGAGATGGTCTAGAAGGAAATCAGACACAAGGGAAGAAGCAAGAAGGGAAATAGTCAAAAGCGCAATGGTGGCCTCAAAAGATAAGGCAAAGGCAATAGTGCATTCTTAAATGCGAGGCACCCCCTACACTATTTGTAAAAGAGTGCCAAGATCCCTCTTGTGCAAATTGTAAAAGTAGATGGGCGATAGGAAGGAAGCTAGGAAGATAGGAGGACAATGGGAAAGAGGGCCTAGGCCATGGTCGGCCCATTAAAAAGGGGATAAGGGGATGATCACCCAAAAGGGATTTAGGGTTTTTTATATAAAGTCAAAAAGTGAATGAGGAGCTCATTCTTGGTGTATGGCAAAGTGGACTCATCTTCATCTCTTCTCTTCTTGCTTGCTTGCATGTCCTTGAGAGGAGTGTGAGGGAGTGTGTGTGTGAGGGTGAGGGATCTTGGAGGTGAAGATCTCCATCATCTCCTCTCTTCTTCTCTTCTTTTCTCTTCTCCTGTCTCAAACGCAGCTATGGAAGATGGAGCTTCAAGATGGAGGCTTGAGCTCACATCTTGAATCGTGGAGCTACCGGTGTGCTTGAGGGAGGAGGCAACTCATTTGGGCATCAAGGTAAGCTCACTACACCCTAGTAGGATTGAATGTGCATCATCTAGGTGAGAGATAGCCATAAGTGTTCTCTTGAAACACTTTTTTGGTTATGTTGTCGGAACCAACAAATTCAAGCTTGAGCACTTGCACCTCAAATCGAGTGTTGAAGTAAGGGTTTCATCCTCGAACGGGAGCTTGAGATAGGTAGGAGGTTTTGGGTTTTTAATCTAGGCAACAAGTAAGTATTTTGGTTTTTTGATGATTAGGCAAGTAGGAGGAATCACTTCGATATTTTACTTTTGATTTTTATTGCATTTAGAGTAGGATAAGACTAAGAAATCAAAGAAAAAACTTTAGGGTTTCTACAGTGAAACATGTCCAAACAAGGCACAAACAAGGAGAAAAATGGGAAAAAGGAGTGCTTAGAGATGTTAGAATCGCACAAGGTAGATTAAGGTTGGGGTTGGGTCCACTAAGGGTTTACTACCCTGGGAAGCAAAGGGAGATCTTATTTTCAGTTTCTGCAGAGTAGAGAGAGAGAGAGAGAGAGAGAGAGAGAGAGAGAGAGAGAGAGAGAGAGAGAGAGAGAGAGAGAGAGAGAGCTTATGAGATACTTGGTGCTTCCAGTGAATAGATTAATGGCCACAAGAGTTTTTTACTTGGATTAGGTGTGTAGAAACCTTTCTTGGATGTACCATTGGATTATGGAGAACCTTGCTTGTGTACATGGCCAAAAAGTGTTGGCACGAAGCGATTTTTATTGCCATTGTTTGCATACTGGTGGAATCAGACACGATCCGTAGGCATCCAAATCCCAAAATTGGATGCTTGAACACCCTACACCTATTCGATTTTGAGAATCGAATGGCCAACACCCGGCGGACTGTTGAGTTGGAAAGCTCAACATGTGCAAACATTGATAATGGACCACCTAGTTAGATGGGTCCACACGTCTACACTTAGCATGTTGGTAGTCATTATAATACTCACAAGGCGACTAACTTATCACTTATTATATTTTGTTTGCTACATCTACCTACAGCTAGCAAAGATATAGCGCCAGTCGATTAATATAATCTGTTATGCATTGTTTGACTTAGTAGGTCACTTTTCCTTATGTTGTATCTTATCTATACTTTGTCTACATTGTAAAATGTGTGGAAGAAGAATAATAAATGAGTAAGAAAACTATTTGGATTCCATCTCTCTTCTAGTGTTCTTGAGTGATTTTCCTCTTGTGTATATAGTGTGTGTTTAGCGCAATAGCTCAAGCAAGTTCTCCCATCACACAATTCTTGACATGGTATTAGAGTGACGCCACTAAGAGAGGCTAATTTTGAAGGCTGAAGTGAAGGAAAAGAAGCAAGGTTTGAGCAAGCAAGCAATGGGTAAGAAGCTCTTCCATTCTTCCACTCTTTCTCTTGGATAGTGCCTGTGGAGTCATTCGAAGCAAGGTAGAGTGAAAATCTTAGATTTCTGTGAGTTTTGGTATGCGAGCAGAGCAATGTATATCCTGACGTTGTTTCAAGCCCCATTTTAGAGCTACAAGGTTGTAGACAATAGTTTCAAGGTATATTGTGATTTCATCTATATTGACTGAAAGTGGGTACACAAGTTACAGATTTTGAATCTTTAATTTTTGAGGTGTTTGTCAGGAAGAAAACATAAGGGCTATTTGCAAACAGGTTTTAGATTACATGTACTATTGAGCAATGAGTAAAAAAGTTTGCTTGGTGTATTGTTGTGCAGTTTTTGTAAAAAGGTTACAGAAGATTAGCTTGCTATGTTGTATCATTTTTTGTGATAATGACAGAAAAAAGTGAAAATTCCATTATTAAGAAGCTTGACAAGAACAATTACCCTTCACGGAAGTTCCAGGTGATGAACTTTGTATTGGAAAATGTCTTTATGAGTTTGTTTCAAGTGAAGAAAAGGAGCCATAGCTGAGTATCCCTCTGATTGCAGATAAATTAAAGAAATGGATGGAATGGAATGCAAAAGACAAAAAGGTGATGTAATGGCTATCTCCAATCATTGATAATACTATGCTGGGACATATCAAGAATGTAGAAACTTCACATGCACCTTGAATAATTTTTGAGAGCATGTTTTCAATAAATACAAAGTCACTAAAGATTCAAGCCAAGTAAGAGTTGAATGCCTTGAAAAAAGGAAAAGTGTTTGTCAATGAGTATGTTTTGATGGTGAGAAGCATTGCAGATGATTTAGTAGCGATTGATGCAATGCCTGATATAATGATGCTTTGGTTTCATCCACTTTAAGTGGCCTTAATAATGAGAAGGCAAGGAAATCATTTGTCACTTTTGTATACGTATGGAAGTCATTTTCAGATTTTGATGAGCTTTGGTCTCTCATGATTACCAAATATATCAATATGTAGAGTGAATTGTCTGAAAGAAATGGTGAACAAGTCCAAGCTTTTTACTTAAGTTTAGGAAGGGGACATGGTAGATCCTCTTCGAGAGACTGTGATATGGGACGTTATGGTGATAACTAGCAAAACATGTTAAATCAACAATTTGGTGAAATGTAGGTTTCAAGTGGTGGAGAAAACTTTAAAGGCAAGGGGAGCTCTAGAGGAAGACGTGGATGGAACTGTCAAGAATCATGTGGTTGGGGGGGGGGGGGGGGGGGGAAGGGAACTTGCTTGGGCTACTGTGCCAAACACACACTATATACACAAGAGGAAGCTCACTCAAGAACACAAAAAGAGAGATGGAGGCCAAACCGCTTTCTTGTTGTTTTTTTCTTTTTCTTCTACACACTATACAATGTACACAAAGTATAGATAAGATACAATATAAAGGAAAATGGCCTACTAAGTGAAACAGTGCATAACAGACTACACTAATCGACTAGCGCTATATCTTTGCCAGTTGTAGGTAGGTGTAACAAACTAAATATAATAACTGATAAGTGAGTGGCCATGTGAGTATCATAATGACTACTAACGTGGTAAGTGTAGATGTGCGAACCCATCTAGCTAGGCAATCCATAATCAAAGTCTGCACATGTTGAGCTCACCATCTCAACACTCCCCCTCAAGCTCAACTTTATCTTTGCAACTCCAAGTAGGCTTTGGAACTTTTGAACCTTCTCTGCACCTGATGCCTTTATGAAAATGTCAGTTATCTGATCCTATGTGCTGACCTATATCAAGTCAATCTCTCTTGCAAGTACCTTCTCTATCACAAAGTGGTAGTGTATCTCCATGTGTTTTGTCCTAGAATAGAACACTAGATTCCTAGCTAGTTGTATGCTACTCATGTTATTACAATGAATGATAACTAGATGATCTTCCTACACATCCAAATTACCTAATAACTTTTGCAACCATATCACCTCACATGCTGCCATAGCAACACCTCTATACTTAGCCTCTGTACTTGATAAAGCAACTGTAGGTTTCTTCCAAAGACCTGTAAATCCTTGCCTCATTAAAAAGTCCATAATATAAAGCAGACTTCACATATCTCAATATACATCTAACTGTATCCAAATGAGGCTTTCTAGGCATCTGCATAAACTGATTAACAAGGCCAACATCATAGCTCAAGTCTAGCCTTGTGATAGTCATGTAAATCAAACTCCCTACTATCCTCCTAAACATAGCAAGGTCATTGAGATATCGAGCTCCACTCGTGATATTCCAGGGTGACCGTTGTGCATTTGTGTCACTGACTTGTTAGTTGCAGATGCGGTTGGTACACCGCCCATGAATAATAGCTAGATGACATCTATCCTTATCTACTCTAGTTCGTGGTTCAGTTAGTATGCCATCTTAGTTAGTTGAGTTTGGTTTGAGACCCATATATAGGGTTCTTCTATTTCTTTGTATGAGAGTTCTTTTTGGCTTACACAACTAAGAAGAGGAAAATTGTTTTCAGCCTCCACCTGTGTGTATATTCCCCCATTGTGCAAGCAAGAAAGTTACAAATGAGACTCCTTCCTTCTCTCCCACAATCTTGACATGGTATCAGAGCCTTGTTCGTGGTAAGGAGCTCAAGAAAGCAAACCAAGTTCGCGGGTTTCTGGTAAGAGGACCAGTGTTGCTTTCATTTTTTTGTTTGGGAGCAAGTCTCTGTAGATAGCACAGTTGAAAAGTGCAAGAGTGCATTGTCTCAGATTGAGACGCCTTTCGTGGTGTAGCAAGAGGGTAGTATATGTTTGAGGCCATTTTGGGGCCTGTTTTGGAGGCGGAAGTTTTCTGCATGCACTCAGGAAAAGGCCCTATTTTATGTTGTGCGACCACTGTTCTACAGGTCGGTGAAAAGTTACTGTAGAAATTGCATCGTATGCCTATGCGCAGAGACATTGGGAGTTACAGAATCATCCTTGTTGCTTGTTGATGCAAAATCGTCACTAGGAAGTGAGTGTGTGGTCAAATACCACTTTCGTCTGTTTTGCAGATTTGCCCTTGTGAGGCTGAAGCTGTGTTCTTTGCACTGACAGAATTTTTTGCAGTGTTTTGTAATGGCGTCTGATTCTCTTTCATAGATTTTCACTGAAAAGCTTGACAAGAACAACTTCCAAGCATGGAAGTTTAGAATGACGAATTTCCTTATGGGAAAAGGATATTGGGAATTCATTGTAGGAAATGAAGAAGAACCAGTTCTTCCTGATGTTCCCAATCAATAGCAAATGCAGGCATTTAAAGCATGGCATGAGAGAGCCAGGAAAGTTATGTATTGGCTGTCTATCAGCATTTCAGACTCTATGATTGTGCATATTCAAGATGCAAGTACGCCAAAGGAGGCATGGGATACTTTGTCAAAAATGTATAGCACAAATACGCAAGCCAGGAAAATGCAGCTCAAGCAAGAGTTGCACAATGTGCAAAGAGAAAGTATGAGCATCAATGACTACCACATGAAGGTGAAGAAGATTGCATATGCACTTGCTTCCATTGGGTCGCCAGTGGAAGATGATGATTTAGTTTCTGTGACCTTGAATGGTCTAGGAAAGGATTATGCACAGTTCTGAACATCCATTTCCGTCCGTGAAAGATTTCCTGATTTTGAGGAGTTGATTGCTCTTTTAATTTCTGAGGAGAAGAGAAATGGTGGTGTATCTTCTTCAGGAGGAACTTCAAAAGAAGCTATCTTCTACTCAAATGCTGGAAGAGGTAGAGGCAGAGGTAGAGGAGGCCAATCTGGAGGCCGTGGTAGAAATCAGAATATGCAGAAACTCAAGAAAACCAGTTCTATGGAGGAGGACGTGTAACTCTAGAGGCAGGGGGAGCCAAAGAGGTCGTGGTGGATGGCAAAGAGGCCAAAATGCAAACAGCAATGTTGAATGCTACTACTGTGGTAAAATGGATCATATGGCTAAAGATTGCTATAAAAAGCAGAATGACATCATGAATGGAAAATTGCAACAAGGGAATTATGCATCTTCTAGTAGACAGGGTGATGACAGAAATGAGCATTTATTTATGGTACAGCACATGAACAATTTTGTGACAAGTGCAAAAGAAAGCAATGAAGTGTGGTATGTTGACTTAGGTGCGTCAAACCACATGATAGGTCATGCAGAATAGATGCAGGATGCAAGGAAAATGGAAAAAATACGATTTGTGGAGACTGGTGATGATACTGCACATCCTATTGTGTAGATTGGAAAAATTCCTTTGTCTATGCAGGATGGGAAAAAGAAATACCTGTCAGATGTATTTCATATCCCGAATATCACCAAGAATCTGGTTTCTATTTGTCAAATGGTTGAGCAAGGCTTACAGATCAGATTTAATTCTCATGGATGCTTTGTTGAAGATATGAAAAATAAGGGTCGCTTGATAGCAAAAGGAAATAAGAAGGGCAGAATGTTTACATTGGATGCAGACATGCTTGAATTGAGTGCAGCAATGTTTGCACATGGGACCAGTGTAGTTGCAAATATTGATATATGGCATAAACACATTGGTCATGTTAATGTACAGCGACTTAGATCAATGCAAGCCCAAAATGTTGTTGGAGGATTGCCTAAATTCAAGATTGCAGAAATGCATAAGGTATGTGAAGCCTGCCAATTTGGAAAACAAGCAAGGAAACCATTTCCTAGACATGTTCAAGAGAGTAAGAAGCCATTGGAATTAATCCACTCTGATGTGTGGACTACTAAAGCTGCATATCTTGGAGGCTGTCATTATTTTGTCACTTTTATTGATGACTATAGCAGAAAAGTTTAGGTGTATTTTATGAAAAAGAAAAGTGAAGTTTTTGGGCACTTCAAAACTCTTAAAGCTATGGTTGAAAAAGAAACAGGCCTGCAAATAAAATGCCTAAGGTCAGATGGAGGGGGAGAGTACCTCTCAAATGAGTTTGCAAGGTTCCTGCAGGAGCATGGCATAAAGCAGCAATATTCATGTAGTCATATCCCACAACAAAATGGAGTTGCAGAAAGGAAAAACAAGCATATTGGAGAGGTATCTCGTGCCATGCTCAATGAAAAAGACTTGCCAGATTTTTATTGGGATGAAGCAGTTACTATAGCAGTCTACATAATGAACAGGACTCCCACTGCAGCAATACATGGGATGACTCCAGAAGAGAGGTATACTGGTAGGAAACCAGATATTTCTCATTTGAAGATTTTTGGTTGCATTGCCTATGTTCATGTGCCAGATGAGTTGAGATCCAAGTTGGATCCAAAAGCTGAGAAGTGCATCTTTATTGGTTACTCTCTGCAGAGCAGAAAGGGTATAGATGCTATAACCCTTCTACTCATAAGTTTACAGTGAGCAGAGATGTTGTTTTTGATGAGATGAGTAGCTGGTATAAACCAGTAAATGTGATTGATGATGTAGATGCACAAAATGGTAATGCTGCACAGAATTCACAGCAGCAGTCACAAAATATTAGTGGGCCTGGAGTGTCCTCTAGCAGTGGTTCACATTCTTTGCCATGGACAGGCAGAGGAGAATCTCCTCAAAACAATGCAGATAGTGGTATGCAGGTTTCACGAAAAGGAAAAGAGAAGGTAGATTAGCCCATGTTTGATGTGAATGCAGGTCACTCTTATGTGGATGGTGAATCCAGTGGCTCAGAACAGAGCATTGATGATGAGTTGGGTATTCCTTCTATTGTTACACCTGGAGTAAGGAAGACCAGGGATGTTTTGAGAGCACCTGGGAGTGAACCTACTTTGCGCAGGTCTACCAGAGCTAGGTATCCTGTGGATAGGCTAACATATGATGGATTTACAGCCATTCACTATGCCTATATGATCAAAGTGATACAAGAACCAGAACCCACTTCTTTTGAGTAAGCCATGGGAAAAGAAAAATGGGAGAAAGCCATGGATGAAGAAATGGATGCCTTGGAAGAAAATGCTACATGGGAATTGGTACCTTTGCCTAAAGATAAGAATGCAATTGGTTGTAAGTGGGTTTATAAGGTGAAGCACAATGCAGATGGTTCTGTGAACAGATACAAGGCAAGATTAGTAGTCAAGGGGTATGCACAAACATATGGCATTGATTATGAAGAAACATTCAGTCCGGTTGCAAGGATGGCAACCGTAAGAGCAGTCATTGCTATGGCTGCATCAAAGGAATGGTCTTTACATTAGATGGATGTAAAGAATGCTTTCTTGCATGGTGATTTGCAAGAAGAGGTATATATGGAGCAGCCACCAGGTTATGTGCATGTTGTTCATCCTGAGTTTGTTTGCAGGTTGAAGAAAGCCTTGTATGGCTTGAAGCAAGCACCTAGAGCATGGTCTGACAAGATAGGACAGTATCTTGTCACTATTGGCTTTCAGATTTCCAAGGCAGATTTCTCACTTTATGTGAGAAAAACAGAGAAAGGTATTATGCTACTTGTCATTTATATTGATGATTTGATTATGACAGGTGATAGTGATGAAGATATCCTTCATGTGAAAATGCTATTGAAGCAGAAGTTTGAGATGAAGGATTTGAGAGAGCTACGTTATTTCTTGGGCATTGAGGTGATTAGATCAGCAAGTGGGACATGGCTCTTGAAGAGGCAGTATGGATTGGACATGCTGTCCAAATATGGTATGACAGGCTATAAGCCTATTTCAGTTCCTTTGGAGTAGAATGTGAAGTTGAGCGCAGATGCAGGTGAGCTTCTCGAAGATCCTACTATGTACAGACGCATAGTAGGAAGTTTGATTTATATAACTATTACCAGGCCAGATTTGAGCTATGCAGTTGGATTGGTAAGTCAGTTTATGCAGGCTCCAAGGAAACCGCATTTGGACACGGCTAGACGCATACTCAGGTATGTGAAGTCCACATTGCAGTATGGACTATTTTATGAGACTGGGGTTCAGATATAGTTGTATGGATACACTGATGCTGATTGGGCTGGTAGTATTTCTGATAGACGATCTACCAATGGATATGTGTTCTCTTTTCGAAGTGCTGCAGTCACTTGGAGCAACAAGAAACAGCCTACAATTGCCTTGTTGAGCAACAGAGGCTGAGTACAGGGGTGCAGCAATGGCTGCATGTGAGGTAACTTGGTTGCATAAGCTACTTTACGATATGCATCAGTCTACAGATGGGCCAGTTGTTATTTATTGTGACAACATGAGTAGTATATACTTGGCAAATAATCCAGTCTATCATGCTAGAACAAAGCACATTGAGGTGCATTATCACTATGTGCGAGAGAGAGTTTTACTAGGTCTTATTGATCTAGTTTATGTCAGCACAGACGATCAGGTAGCTAACATATTTACGAAGGCATTGGGCGCAGAGAAGCTGCGCAAGTTCAGAGACCTGCTTAGTATACAGGAATTGGGATTGAGCTCGAGGGGGAGTGTTGAGATATCGAGCTCCACTCGTGATATGACAGGGTGACTGTTGTGCATTTATGTCACCGACTTGTTAGTTGCAGATGCGGTTGGTACACCGCCCATGAATAATAGCTAGATGATAGCTATCCTTATCTACTCTAGTTCGTGGTTCAGTTAGTATGCCACCTTAGTTAGTTGAGTTTGGTTTGAGACCCATATATAGGGTTCTTCTATTTCTTTGTATGAGAGTTCTTTTTGGCTTACACAACTAAGAAGAGGAAAACTATTTTTAGCCTCCACCTGTGTGTGTATTCCCCCATTGTGCAAGCAAGAAAGCTACAAGTGAGACTCCTTCATTCTCTCCCACAATCTTGACACTTCTATCTCATCCGCACACTTTCTTCTTTCCTTTGTCTTTTTCTGCAACACTTATAGATCCACTTGAAGATGTGGGGCTACTTTTTAGTCTCCCAGACCAAGGACTCACTATAGATGTAGCACCAGATGATAGTTCTAGTCCACTAAGACTCAGTGATTCTTGTTGTTCCTTCTGCATATATCTATCATGATCATTATCATCATCTAATACATCACCAAGAGGTGCATACCAAGTGCTTATCTCATAAAAAATAACAACCGTGCTCACTTTGAACTCACCTATGATAGGGTTATAGCAATGATACCCTTTTTGCTCTAAAGAGTATCCAATGACATACATTTTTTAGCCTTTGGATCAAGCTTCTTCTATAACTCATCTGGCACATGAACATATGCAACATAGCCAAATATCTTCAAGTGTGATACATCAAGCTTCTTGCCAGTAAAGCATTCCTTGGGAGTCATTTCATGAACTAGTTGTGGGTGTTCAGTTCATAATATAGACAGTAGTATAGTTAGCTTCACTCCAAAAATATTTTGGCATATTCTTTTTAGCCATTAATGTCAGTATAACTTTTGTAATATGTCTATTTTTTCTTTTTGCAACCCCATTTTGGTGTGGTGTATACTTGCAAGTAAATTACCTCTTTATTCCATGAGTCCTCAAGAAGCCACTAAACTCATTAGAGAGGTACTCTTTCTCTCCATCTAATCTCAGACACTTCACTTTCAAGCATGTCTCTATTTCAATAGCTGCCTTAAAAGATTTGAAGTGGTCAAATACATCACTCTTTTCCTTCATGAAATATACCCATAGCTTCCTTGAACAGTCATCAATAAATGTAACAAAGTATTTGCTGCCCACCAAGAGACACATTCTATGTAGGCCCCTAAACATCTATATGCACTACATCAAGTATATTTCTACTCACTTCTCTATCATGCAAGAAGGGTTGTCTCACTGTTACCAAACTGACATGCTTCATAGAATTTATGAAATTGTGCAACTCTAAAAGAAGATGACCCTATAACCAATCCTCTAGACTGCATGAATTTCGGTCTTTGCACATTTGCATGTCAAATACATTTGTGCCATGTTTTAGTATCTGCAACCACTCCTTTTCCTTTAGCATACATATAAGCATCCATTGTAAAAATTTCAATATCTAAAGTGAACATGTGGCCAAATCTACTTTCTTTTGCGACCAATCTACACTTATCATTAAAGTCTTTTATAAAACAACCTTTTGCATTGAATCAAACCTGCAACCTTTGCTCTACCATTTGGCCAACAAACACTAGATTCTTTGTGATTGATGGCATATGTAATACATATGTCTAACTCTTTGTTTGACCATCATACAAGGACAAGGGAACCTTTTCGATGTGTGAAATTGGGTGGCATGAATCATCACCCATTTGCACATAGCCTAGATTTTGTAAGTCCTGCATCTCTCCAAACCATTCAACATGACTGGTCATGTGATTGGATACACGTGAATCAACATACCATACATCATCATGTGTCCCTTTTCCTGTAACTATATTTATCATATGCTGCATAACAAATAGACGCTCATTTTTTTCTTCATTCTGTCGTGAAGATGATGCATAGTTTCTTGCTACAATTTACCACTGCAAATAGCATCCTTCTTAGTATAAAAATGGGCTGTAATATGACCTGTTTTGCCATAATAATGGCAAGCAATAGCAAAATTTTTTGAACCTCTGTTCTACCATTCACCTCTTCCTCTAGAGCTTCCCATGCCTCTAAAGTTTCCTCGACCTCCTGAAACCTGCATTTCACCAAATTACTGATTGAACCTATTTTGTTGGTTATTGCTAACTCGTCCCATACATGGCCTCTCGAAGAGGATCTACCACGTCCGCGTCCTGAACTTAAGTAAAAATCTTGGACTTGTTCACCATTTCTTTCAGATGAGTCATCATGTATATTGATCTCTTTGGTAATCATGAGAGGGATCAGCTTATCAAAATCTGGAAATGGCTTTTGTACGTATACTGAAGTAACAAATGATTTTCATGCCTTCTCATTATTAAGGCCACTCAAAGTGGATGAAACCTAGTCATCATCATTAGGCATTGCATCAATTGTTGCTATAGCATCTACAATGCTTTTCACCTTCAAAACATACTCATTGATATACATTTTTCCTTTCTTCAAGGTATTCAACTCTTGCTTGAGTTGAATCTTTCATGCCTTTGTATTTACTAAAACCATGTTCTAAAAATTTATCCAAGCTGCATGTGAAGTTTGATATTGTAATATTTCCGCACACTGCGTACCGTAAATATTGACTTCCCGCACGCCGTGTAAATCCTGTGCAAGGGTATCACCTACATCGTATTATTGGTAGCTTAATCCATACCATTCACGCTCAAAAATGAGGCCGCTACATTGTAAATTAGAGGCTGGGGTTGAGGACCGTAAAAACCGCGTGGGAACACCCTTTTTGAAGGGGCAATTGGATAAATTCAAGGCAAATTTTTTTAATTATTATCCCTTTCCCCAGCCGATGCATGGCTGGAGGAGAGGGAGTGTGGGGGGGGGAATGGCCAAGGAGGAGTGAGTTGGACTGCATGAGGGGGAGTCCTCCACGTGTGTGGAGGCCCTCTTCCCCACCCCCCCCAAGGCCTATAAAAACCCCCCTCCCCAGGGAGAAGAGAGAGAGGGAAAGCGTGAGAGGAGGCCGCCGTGTAGGAGTCGCCAGTCGCCATAGCCACCACCACGTTCCGCCAGTCCGCCACAGTCCGCCGCCGTGCAGGAAGCCGCCAGGCCACCCCAGTCCGCCGCCGCCCGCTGGATTACGTCCTTCTTTCCCCCCCCCTCGACGTCGCTGCAGAAGCCAGAAGCTTCTTAGAAGCTTCTTAAGAAGCTTCTAAGGGGGGGCTTCCTTAACCCCCCTTCCCACGACATCTCCCCAAAGGTCTATTCATACCCTCGGGACCTTGTAGAGGAGAAGGTGAAGCTCATAAAGACCTCCCATAGGCCCCGTTTCCACGAGCTTTCCGGAATCTTAAATCCATACCCTATAAAGGGGTATTCCTACATAAGGGAGAAGAAAAACATATTTTTAGACTACTTGCCAAGACTCGGAGGAAATTTAAAGAGCCGAAAAGGGTAAGGACATACCCCGGAGCCCAAATCCTCTACATCTACGATGGCTCCAAAGCCAAAGTCACAAGGAGCGACTGCGGGAGGTTCATCTCCGAGCATACAAGTGGATATCTCCCCGAGCCCACAAGTCCAGGTTCTTTCAAGTTTATTTTCGCTTAAAGAAATGATTAGGTGCTCTTAGTTCCATAGGGAAGAATGCATTTTACGCTTAATTTTAATGCATGTGGCAGTGGTAAAAATACATTTGACAAAGTATCTCTTGAAACATTAGGCAAGGTTGAAGCATGACATGAAATTGAAACGAGTTGTCCGCCTTAGGAGACTAGCTGCATGATGCTATTTTGGTACATTATCAAAGTAATGAGTCTAAACATATATTACTTAGGCAAAGAAATGGAATTTATAAGTGCATTTTTTTCTTCTTAGACATGGTAGGAATAAGTATGTGCCGCATGTTAGGCAGCATCCTCCTCGTAATGATTTCATGAGGAAAAGTTAACACCCATAAGATATTATCCGAAAAGAAATAGAAGAGAGTACGGAAATGATCTTATGGGCTTGCAAGTGGCATGTAAAATGGAATAAATTATCACTGGTTGTAGTTTTGTATGAACTTCATTGTAGCTAGGAGAACGTTGCGTATTGCATAGTCATCATGCAAAAATGTCATTCATTAGGAGCCGCATTTAGGAGTCAAAGCATAAGATTCTAAGTATAGACAATAAGGTTGTAGGCATGACTATTTGATGTAAGTCCTAGTAGGACCTAGGAAAGTTAGTGTCCAGGTTATCAGGCATTTTTACCTTACCAAGGAAGGATAGGGTTATTGTGAACCATGTGATGCGTAGAAGCAGTGAATCGCATGTTTACACGTATTGGTGTAATTGTAACTATTAATCTCCACTAGATCTAGTTTATTACCTTTAGGAAAGGTTCATCCGTGACGCAAGACAAGTATATTGAGTTGACTAAGTCACCTAAACCACAAGGATTCTTATGGACATGGTTGGGTCGATATGATAGGTATCTCAAGTGCTAACTAGGGTTTAGTGCAATAAGAATTCGACCTAGTTTTACACTGGTTGCCAAGTCAAAACCCGCAAACCCAAAGATCTTACACACATTCACGAGATGTCGAATCAATTGGATGCTCATGCATAAAATGATCTAAGGTTTTATCCTAAGGATCATTCGTTCAAATGATGAAACTCTGACTGGGTTGGAAATTCCTAGGACCGTGGACCAATATAATTAGGAATGGGTTGGGTAAGAAGACACCCTAAACCCTGCTACTCGCCTGAAGTTAATTCCGTAACCTGAATACGCCATTCAATGGGTGAAATGATCCCGTGGAATAGATACAACACATGTATAAAAAGTTGCAACATCGCATAGACTTGAGATTTGTCCACGAGAGAGTTTTGTCATTTCTTGGAAATGATGTTGGCAAGTTATTGCGCTAAGTTAACCTACAAAAGGATGAGTAATCATTCTGTTACATCACCTTTCTTGGGAAATAGTTGCTAAGAAAAAGGAAAGTTAGGTATTTGCTTGGAAGCAATTGACCAATCAATAGATTGAAGCGACATGGTCGCTGGAATCTACCATAACAAAACCTAAAGTATTGGTAGGGTATGACCCTAACCCAAGAATGATAGGAATCTTGCCAAGTTGCAATTGATTCCGGATCGAATGCGGGTTGCATTCGGAGAAAAGGAGTCACTCCTTAACAGTTTGCCAGCTAAACGACCATTGGAATTGATTGTGCTTGTAACAGTTTAGAAAGCACTGTTTGCATTGTTTGCTCAATGAACTAAAGGATGAAAAGATATCTAAATACTTCAAGTTGAAGGCCTGAAGGGAGAGGCAGCTTCAGTTACCCCTGACTGCCTGCCTGACCCTAACCAAGGGGGTTGTTAACCGCGCCGGGAACGTGGACCGAACCCGCCGTGAGAGGTCTCTCCATTGAGTTCTACTTGGAGCAGGAGGACGCTTGGGTGCCAGAGGGGGCTCTGGCCGTAAATCCCTCGCCTTCCGGGCCCTGCACAAGAGGCTAACGTGACTCGAGATTGGATCTCGAGGCCCGCATACTAGTCTACGGGCAGAAGCTTGGATTAGTGATCCCTGGTGGATTACTGGATAGCCTTCGGGCAGATTATGAACAAGCCTACGGGCGGAACTCCTTGTATTTCAAAGATAAAAGGATAAAATGATAACAAAGAAGTTGTTTGACATTGTTTTCTTTATGTCCTGTGATAAGATTACGTGAAGGAACCAGTGCTTAACAGGGTTAATCAAGGAAGCTGTTTGTTATATGTCAAATTAATGTGGTAGGTAATTACATAACTAAAACAAACCGAGGAAAGTGCGGAGGATGGACCATGGGTCCGTCCTATGGATGGGTGGTCCCGGTTAGCCAGGAACTTTTCTCAAAGTCTTCAACAAACAGAGGATGATCGTCATCACCGAAACAAGTAACGAGAACGATGACTTAGAATTAACTATTACCCGATTCACGTTGTTTTAGGGGAACGGAATGGGACTATGCCTTATGGCAGAGAGGTCGAGCCTTGCATCCCTCTCGTTTCCCATTCTCCTTGAACCAAGTGCAGCGTGAATCCGCTTCAGACCTGGCGTTTCTGCGTAAAGTAGTTCGCTCGGGTCTGACGCTAGTTGCCGCTAGCTAATGACCAAACTAGAAAACCTTAATTACGGTCGATCCTAAGTGGGAAACGGCCAGGACACTTCCGCTACGTGGCAGACGCGGAAAGACCTAGATTACAAAACCCATAACATTCCATGGGAGTGCCGGGCGGAGTTCTCTAGACAGCCTTCCGATGGACTGCCAAGACGTGTCCTAGAGGATTCTAGTGGACACGTTACAGATATGTCCCTACATCGTATTATCAATGTAGATAGCCAGTACATCAAGTTTTTGTCTTTTGCATTCCATTCTTTCAATATCTTTAATTCATCTACAGTCACGGAGGGATATCCAACTTTGGCTCCTTTTCGTCATCTAAAACAAACTCATAAAGGCCCTTTCCAATGAGGAAGTTCATCACATGGAACTTCCATGAATGGTAGTTATTCTTGGCGAGCTTCTCAATAATGTGATTTTCACTGTTCTCTACCATTATCACAAAAAAGAATACAACACAATAAGCTAGGCTTCTGCAACCTTTCACAACAAGTGTATAGTAATACACTAAGAAACTTTTTCACTGATTGCTCAATAGTACTTGTAATCTACAACCTGTTTGCAGATAAATCTTATGTTTGCTTTTCGGCAAACACATCAAAAAATACAGATTCAAAATCTGTAACATGTGGACCCACTTTTGATCAATACATCTGAAATCACAGTACACCTTGAAATTGCTATCGGCAACCTTGTGGGTCTAAAATGGGGCCAGAAACGACCTTAGATGCCCAAAAATTTTACAGAACATACCTAAAGGGCTTATTTGCAGAACATACAATGCTCTGCTCGCACACCAAATCTCACAGCAATCTGAGATTTTCACTCTATCCTGCTTCCGGGGCCTCCATAGGCACCATCCAAGAGAAAGAGTGGAAGAATGGGAGAACTTCTTACCGGTTGCTTGCTTGCTTAAATCTTGCTTCTTTTCCTTCACTTCAGCCTTTAAAATTAGCCTCTCTAAGTGGCACGACTCTGATATCATGTCAAGAATCGTGTGGTGGGGGAACTTGCTTGGGTTGCTGTACCAAATACACACTATATATACAAGAGGAAGCTCACTCAATAACACAATAAGAGAGATGGAGGAGAAAATGTTTTCTTATTACTGATTTATTCTTCTTCTTCCACACACTATATAATATACACAAAGTATAGATAAGATACAACATAAAGAAAAATGGCCTTCTAAGTCAAACAGTGCATAACAAACTACACTAATCGACTGGCGCTATATCTTTGCCAGTTGTAGATAGGTGTAATAAACTAAATATAATAAATACTAAGTCAGTGGCCATGTGAGTATCATAATGACTACCAACGTGCTAAGTGTAGACATGTGAACCCATCTAGCTAGACGGTCCATCATCAATGTCCACACATGTTGAGCTTACTATCTCAACAAGAACAAAGGTTCTGAAAATTCTTCTATTGTTTGCTATTATTGTAGCAAAACATGTCATATTGTAGCCCATTGTTATGCTAAGAATGATGATATTTGCAGTAGTAAATTACAGCAAGAAAACTATGCATCATCTTCACCATAGAATGAAGAAAAAAATGAGCGTATGTTTGTTATGCAGCATATGATGAATGCAATTATAGGAAAGGGGACATATGATGATGTATGGTATGTCAATTTAGATGCATCTAATCATATTACCAGTCATGTTGAATGGTTTAGAGAGATACATGACTTACAAACGTTGGGGGTAAAGGTGCCTCTGCCGTGCCGCCCCGTGTATTACTACACTGACAGTACCCGCCACTGCACACTGCAGGTGGCGGGCGCCCGTCACGTCACTTTATTCTTTATTCTTTTAGTGACAGTTTGAATAAAGAAAGGCCCGGTCACACATTGTGTGTAACGTGTCCGCTAGAATCATTCCGGACACGTCTTAGCAGTCCATCGAGAAGGATGTCTAGAAAGCTCCGCCCGGCACTCCCATGGAATGTTACGGGACTTGCGATCTAGGTCTTCCCGCGTCTGCCACGTAGTGGAAGTATCCTGGCCGTTCCCACTTAGGACCGACCTGAATTTGGGTTTTCCTATTTGGTCTTTAGCTAGCAACATCTAGCGTCAGACCCGAGCGAACTACTTTACGCAGAAGCGCCCAGTCCGAAGCGGATTCACGCTGCACTTGGTTCAAGGAGAATGGGAAACGAGAGGGATGCAAGGCTCGACCTCTCTGCCATAAGGCATAGTCCCATTCCGTTCCCCTAAAACAGCGTAAATCGGGTAGGATGTAACTCTAGGTCATCGTCTTCGTTATTCCCTTTGATGCTGAACATCAACCTGCTGTTCGTCGAAGACTTTGAGAAAAGTTCCTGGCTAACCGGGACCACCCATCCATAGGACGGACCCATGGTCCATCCTCCGCACTTTCCTCGGTTTGTTTTAGTTATGTAATTACCTACCACATTAGTTTGACATATACAAACAGCTTCTTTGATTAACCCTGTTATGCACTGGTTCCTTCACGTAATCTTATCACAGGACATAAAGAAAACAATGCCAAACAACTTCTTTATTATCATTTTATCCTTTTATCTTTGCAATACAAGGAGTTCCCGCCCGTAGGCGTATTCATAATCCGCCGAAAGGCTATCCAGTAATCCACCAGGGATCACTAATCCAAGTTTCCGCCCGTAGACTAGTATGTGGGCCTCGAGATCCAATCCCGAGTCACGTTAGTCTCTTGTGCAGGACCCGGAAGGCGAGGGATTTACAGCCAGAGCCCCCCCTGGCACCCAAGCATCCTCCTGCTCCAAGCAGAACTCAACGGAGAGACCTCTCACGGTGGGTTCGGTCCACGTTCCCGGCGCGGCTAACAACCCCCTTAGTTAGGGTTAGGCAGGCAGTCGGGGGTAACTGAAGCTGCCTCTCCCTTCAGGCCTTCAACCTGAAGTATTTAGATGTATTTTCATCCTTTAATTCATTAAGCAAACATTGCAAACAGTGCTTTCTAAACTGTTACAAGCACAATCAATTTCCAGTGGTCGTTCAGCTGGCAAACTGTTAAGGAGTGACTTCCTTTCCTCCGAACGCAACCCGCATTCGATCCAGAATCAATTGCAACTTGGCAAGATTCCTATCATTCTTGGGTTAGGGTCATACCCTACCCATACCTTAGGTTTGTTGTGGTAGGTTCCAGCGACCATGTCGCTTTAGTTTATTGTCTGGTCATTTGCTTCAAGGCAAACACCTAACCTTTCCTTTTCCTTGGCAGTTATCCCCCAAGAAAAGTGAGTAACAGGATGATTACTCATCCTCTTGTAAGTTAAATTCTTTCAATAACTTACCAACCTCATTTCGAGAGATGACAAACTCTCTTGTGGGCAAATCTCAAGTCTATACAAAGTTGCAGCTTTTTGCACATGTATTGCCTCTATTCCACGGGTTTATTCTACCCATTGTTTAGCGTTTTCCGGTCACGGAATTTACCTCCAGCCGAGTAACAGGGTTTTAGGGTATCCTCCAAACCATTCCTAGTTATGTTGGCCCATGGTCCTAGAAATAGGCAACTCCGTCGGAGTTTCATCATTTTGAATGATCCTTGGGATAAAACCTTAGATCATTTCATGCATGAACATCCAATTGCTTCGACATTTCGTGAATGTGTGTAAGATCTTTAGATTTGCGGTTTTTGTCTTGGCAACCAGTGTAAACTAGGTCGAATTACCCTAGTTAACATTTGGGATTCCTATCATATCGACTCAATCATGCCCATACGAATCTTTGTGGTTTAGATTACTTTAGTCAACTCAATTATGCTTGTCTTGCGACAAGGATGATCCTTCTAAAGGTAATAACTAAATCTAACGGAGAATAATAATTACCAATACGCGTAAACATGCGATTTATTGCTTCTACGCATCACATGGTTCATGATAACTTTATCTTTCCTTGGTGTAGCAAAAACCCCATGATAATCTGGAAGTTAACTTTTTCTAAGACATACTAGGATTTACATCAATTAATCATGCTTACAACCTTATAGTCTATACTTCCGAATCTTATGCTTTGACGAACCATGCAACCTTTCCTAAATGCGGCTTCTGATGAATGACGTTATCGCATGATGATTATGCGATACGCAACATTCCCTTAGCTATAATGTAGTTAACGAAGTTTATACCAACTAAAGCTAATGTTTAACTTAGTCCATACGATCATTTTCGTACTCTATTATTTCTTTTCGGATAATACTTTATGGTGCTAACCTTTCCTCATGAAATCATTACGAGAAGGATGTTGCCTAACATGCGGCACACGCTTATTCCTACCATGTCTAGGACAAAAGAGAATGCACTTATAAATTCCATTTCTTTGCCTAAGTTTAGACTCATTACTTTGATAAGGTACGAAAACTACATGCAACTAGCCTTCTATGGTGGATAACTCGTTCAAATTCATGACATATTTCAATGTTGCCTAATGTTCAAGAGATGCTTTATCAAATGTGTTTTTTTCCAATTTCCATATGCTTTAAAAATAAGCGTAAAAATGCAATTTCCTTTATGAGTTAAGCGTGCCTAATCATGCGAGAATAACTCGAAAGAACGTGGACTTGAGGACTCGGGGAGATGTCCACTTGTATATTCGGAGATGAGCCTCCCGCGGTCGCACCTTGTGATCTTTTTGGGGCCATCGTAGGCGTAAATTCGACTTCCGATTTGCCTTTGTGGTCTACGGAGTGTCTTGCCTTGGCATGCAACCTTCCGACCTTTGCCTTTCCTCGTAGGCGGAAGATTTCTTTACGGGATGTCGCTTGCGGCAAAAGGGCTTTAAAGACTTATTGCGAAAGCCTTTTTCGAAGGGTCTTGGGGTTCTTTACGGCCTTCACCTCCTCCTCTTCAAAGTCCCAGGGAGGGGTATGAAGGGGTCTTTTTGGAAATGTGGTGGGAAGGGACCTTAAGGAGGCCCCCCCCTTAGAAGCTTCTAAAGAAGCTTGTGAGAAGCTTCTGCTTCTACAGAACCACGGGGGAGGGGGGGGGTCGTGATCCACGTGGCGGGCGGCCTGAGATGGCCGGGCGGTCAGGGCAGCAGCGATGGCGGATCGTGGCGGTGGCTGGCGTACCGGCAGCTAGCGGCGGACTAGGCGACTGTGCGCGGCGGTGTCGGCGACCTCCTCCTGCTCGGTGACCAGCATGGCGACCTCCTCACGCTTTCCCTCCTTCAGCTCCCCTCTCACAGCTTCTCTAGCACACCCCCTTGCTAGGGGGTGTTTATATAGGCATGGGGGGTGGGGAAGAGGGCCTCCACACACGTGGAGGACTCCCCTCATGCAGTCCCCACTTCACTCCTTCTTGGCCATCCCCCCTCCACACTCCCTCTCCTCCAGCCTTGCATCGGCTGGGGGAAGGGATAATAATAAAAAAATTTGCCTTGTATTTATCCTATTGCCCTTCCCAAGCGGACGTTTCCTCGCGGTTTTTACGGTCCTCAACCGCGGCCTTTAATTCTTGACGTGGAGACCTCATTTTCGAGCGTGCATGGTGTGGATTAGGTTACCAATAATCACGAAGTAGGGGAATACTCTTGCACAAGGTTTACACGGCGTGCGGAAGGTTAATATTTACGGTACGCGGTACGCGGAAATATTACATTCTCTCCCCCTTAGAAGAATCGAGATGTCCTCATCTCGAGATAAACTGGGGGTATTGAAGATTGAGAGAGCTTTCATCCATCTAGGTAGCATCCTCTTCGGGATAATCTTTCCACTGGACGAGGCATTCTCTCAAGGTTCTAGATCTCAACTGTCTCTCCCTGACATCTAAAATCTTTTCCGGTCTTAGTTCAAGGACTCCTTGACTAGGCATTACAATTTGTTGGTCATCAAGTACATGATTTGGGTTGGGTACATACTTTTTCAAGAGACTAATATGGAATACATTGTGAACTTTTAGGTTATCAGGAAGTTGCAATTTATAAGCATTGGGTCCTAGGCATTTGAGGATTTTATATGGTCCACAATACCTTGGACTTAGCTTCCTGCATTTACCTAGAGATAAAGAGCTCCTCTTGGGGCGTACCCGTATGAAAACCATGTCTCCTTCTCCGAAGACCCTCTCTTGGCGTTTCAAATCCGCATATGCCTTTTGTCTATCTTTGGCTGCTTGTATGTCTTGTCTTATTGACCTTATATGGTCATCCATGTCCTCCAACATTTGTCTTGAAGCTTCCACTCTTAGGGTAGGATCTGAAAAATTTAGAGGACTTCGACAATCATGACCATACAATGCCTGAAAGGGAGTCATTTGAATGCTCTGCTGGTAAGAAGCATTGTAAGCAAATTCTACTAACGGCAAGTATTGAATCCATCTCTTCGGCTCTCGACAGCAGTAAGCCCTAAGCATATCCTCAATGATTTGATTTACTCGCTCGGTTTGTCCATCTGTTTGGGGATGGTAGGCAGTGCTAAAACAGAGTTGAGTTCCAATAGCTTCAAAGATAGCTCTCCAGAAGTCAGAAGTGAAAAGAGAATCTCGATCGCTAATGATCCTTCTAGGTAATCCATGTAGCTTGAATATTTCTTTGATAAACACTCTAGCAATGTCAGAGGCTTTATAGTTTGTCTTTACTGGAATCAGGTGTGCAACCTTAGTAAGCATGTCAACTACAACCATAATGGAGTTGTATCCTCCTTGGACTTGGGGTAAGCCCACCACAAAATCCATACTGATGAATTCCCATTTCATTTGGGGAATGTCAAGGGGTTGTAATTTCCCTGGCATCATGACATGTTCAGCCTTGATACGTTGGCAAGACAAACATTCAGTGACATATTTGAGGACGTCACCTTTGAGCCTCTCCCAATGATAGCTCTTCCTAACTGCGTTAAGAGTTTTTGCATAGCCAGGATGTCCTGCAAACGGGGAGTCATGAGCTTCCCACAATATCTTCTGCTTAAGTGACTGGCTTGTTGGTATACATAGCCTTGTTCTGTAATAAACAAGTCCATTGTCAATAGAAAATTCATGATACTTGGCCTGTAACTTCGGATTCTGATCCTTGGTAGATATTTCTTTTATCATTGCTTGGTAGGCCAAGTCATGGCATGCTTCCTCTCTAGCCAATTCGAGTATAGGGTTGCTTGGCATAGATACCTTTGTAGCCAGAGATCTGGCCGTTGATGGATTCTGCAAGATTAGGGAGTTTAGGAATGCCTTGCGACTGAGTGCATCAGCAACCACATTCTCTTTCCCTGGTCGATACTTGATTGCAAAATCATACTCTTCCAATACTTCAATCCATCGACGTTGCCTCATGTTGAGCTCGTTTTGGGTAAAAATCCATTTGAGGCTCTTATGATCTGTTACTAGAGTGAACTTGTTTCCCAACAGATAGTGTCTCCAAAGCTTCAGAGCATGGATGACAGCTAATAACTCCAGATCATGAGTGGCATAATTCTTTTCGTGACTCTTCAATTTCCTTGAAGAATACGCTGCTGGATGACCTTCCTGCATAAGAACACACCCCAAGGCAAGAATACTAGCATCAGTTACTACCTCGAACTCCTTATTGAGGTCAGGAAGTTTTAGAATAGGTGCTGATACCAAACATTGCTTCAATTGGTCGAAGCTATTTTGCTCGGGAGTTGACCATGTAATGGAAGTCTGCTTCTTTAGTAAGTCGGTAAGAGGTGCTGCAATCAAAGCATAGTTTTTGATAAAGACCCTATACCATCCTGTCAAGCCAAGAAAACTACGTATCTCTTTGACAGATAATGGTATTGGCCATTCAAGCACACCTCTGACTTTGGCTGGATCTACTGATATTCCTTCTGATGATACTATGAATCCTAGATATTCAATCTGACGCTTGAAGAATGCACACTTCTTCATTTTTGCATACAGCTTATGAGACCTCATTGTCTCCAAAACAATCCGTAGTTGAGGTTCATGATCTTCTTCCTGTTTAGAATAGACTAAAATGTCGTCGAAGAAGACAAGCACGAAATCATCAAGGTATGGTCTAAAAATATCCTGCATTAATCTATTGAAGGTGGCAGGTGCATTTGTAAGCCCGAATGACATAACCAAGAATTCAAAGTGCCCATATCTTGTATTGAAGGCTGTTTTTGGAATATCCTCATCCTTGATCCTGATTTGATAGTAGCCTGACCTGAGATCAATTTTGGAGAAGATCTTTGCACCTTGAAGGCGATCAAGAAGCTCATCTATTCTAGGAATAGGGTACTTGTTCTTGACTGTTGATTGATTCAACCCACGGTAATCAATACATAGTCGAAGTGTCCCATCTTTCTTTTTCTGGAATAGGACTGGAGCTCCCCATGGTGAATTGCTAGGCCTGATGTAGCCTTGGTTTAACAGTTGCTTGAGTTGCTCCTTCAACTCAATAGCCTCTGGAATGGACATTCTATAAGGTCTCTTTGCAATTGGCGCAGCTCCAGGTATTAGCCTTATTTCATGATCAACTTCTCTTGGAGGTGGAAGTTCAGTTAATTCCGCAGGGAATACGTCAGCATATTCTTTTAGCCAAGAGGGTCCCTCATGAGACTCTTGCTTTTGATCTAACTTGTTAAGTTTGATCAAGTAAACGGGTAATCCTTTCCTAACCCCTTTCATGATCCGCGATACCTTGGCTAATTGGATTCTCGGCACTCCTGCCTCACCTTGAGTTGTAACAAACTCTCTGTCAGAGTTTCGAAAGGCAACTTGACCCTTTCCACAGTGGATGTGGGCGTCATTGGGCTTCAGCCAATCCATCCCGAGTAGACACTCATGGATGCCTAAGTTCATGACTCTGAATTTAACCGAGGTTTTCTTTCCTCCCAGATAGAACTCCTCCTTAGCAGTTTGCCTAGCACAAGTTACCTCACGACCGTTTGCCAATTCCACAAGTAGGGTAGGTGCTTCTACTGTGGCTATTCCTAATCTCCTAGCACACGCTGGTGAGATAAAGGAATGTGTACTGCCACAATCAATCAAGGTTTTGAACCCTTTACCTTGATAGTCCGACGGCATTTGAATTACCGAGAACTAGCGATTCGGGCCCTTCCTGTGTAAAGCAGCATGGACCGTCGCTCTTTCGAATTCCGCTTCCATAGTCGGGTCTTCCTCTTCTTCTGCATTACATCCTTGCCTATTGGTAATGCAGGCAGCTCTTCCTCTTCCACGGGTGGCGGCTCCCTGCCCGCGGCCAGCATTTTGACGGTGTCCCTCGCTAAGCTTGGGACATTCCCTTCTGAAGTGACCAAGTTCGTTGCAGTGGAAACATCGGAGGTTTCGGCCATTACTGTGAGTAGGAACAAAGTTGTTGACGTTATTTGTCCTTGCTTTCTTCCTTTGTCCCTGATTGTGGCCTTGAACTCTCTTAACCTGAGGTCTGAATGCTCCTCTGCTTGGGTCGCTATAAGACCAATTCTTAATATTCCTTGGTTTAGCTTGTACTTCCTGAATTATAGGTGCCGCTCGAATGAGTGCATCCTGAAGATCTGAGGGACGCATAGATTCGAGGCGGGTATTTACAGGTGGATTTAAGCCTGCGCAAAATTTGGACACCTGCTGTGTCGTGTCCATTTGTGGCGCATACTTTAAGAGTGAGACAAACTTAGAGTAGTATGCGTCAAGAGTGAGTCCTAACTGTTTTAGCTCATAGAACTCATTCATTTTCTGTGTACGATATGCGGGCGGCAAATATCTCCCTTGCACGGCTTGCTTTAACTTCTCCCAGGTAACGGACCCCTCTGAAATCCCTTGATCCCTACACCATTGTTTCCACCATAGTCTGGCTTCACCGGTGAGTTTTAATTTGGCGAGCATGGCCTGATTAGTAGGTGCAGTGCCAGCGGCTTCGAAGTAGTCCTCCATAGATTCAATCCAAATCTCAGCGTCTGACTGGACGAATCTGCCTCTCCCGTCAAACTCGGGTGGCTTAATCTGTTTGAGGAGGAACTTCTTCTCCTGGATCACAGTCGTACTTGCCGTAGGGGGTGAATTTGGAACCTGTACCTGGGGTTGTGCCTGGATAAAGTTTTCTTAACATTATTATATAATAATTGACATTAGTTATCTTTAGTTCAACTATTTCGTAACTCATGAAGCTACTTAACTTTTTGCAACAACTTTGATACACAATCGGATAGTGATAAAAGAAGTCCTTATTTATATTTATATAGCGTAGCCCCATACAACATCTCGAGTGAGGATAGTCCAATCATTACATTTAGTTTGGGGAGAACAACATAGTATTGGATTTGTCTACAGGAACTGTGTAATAGTAGGGTTTTGGGTCATGTATCTTTAGGAATCGATAATTCATCGGAAGTTCGGGATATCCTTTCCGCTGGAATCCATACTTCCCATGGCGGCCCAATACCTTAATCCTATCAGCTGGAATTACACGGGTTACTTCCTCATAAACATATGAGTTTAATTCAACCCTCCGACCTCGAATATGCAAAGTCGAATTTACGTGAGCTTCCACAAAAATGAACAGCTTCACGACTTTCAAATCTTCCAACCACTTGATCCTCTTCAGGTTGGTCTGTAGATAAGCGAACCGGTGGGCAGCTATGTAGTAGATTCCTGAAGACCCAGTCCATCTTCGCTCTATATATAGAGGTGATGGGTTATAAATCTGTTCCAAGATGTTCATCATTTCAATTCTCTGCCTATAATGCGGAGAATGCATCGCAGTCATGAACATGATCCGGAACACCAAAAACTTGTTCCACGCCTCGTAATTCTGCAAGACAGTATCGAAGATGAGAAAATGTTTGGACAGGAACAATTTCTTTACTTCACTTCTAATGAAATCTTATGAAAACAATTCCACTGTAAGTCGGCTCTGATACCAACTGTAACGTGTCCGCTAGAATCATTCCGGACACGTCTTAGTAGTCCATCGAGAAGGATGTCTAGAAAGCTCCGCTCGGCACTCCCATGGAATGTTACGGGACTTGCGATCTAGGTCTTCCCGCGTCTGCCACGTAGCGGAAGTATCCTGGCCGTTCCCACTTAGGACCGACCTGAATTTGGGTTTTCCTGTTTGGTCTTTAGCTAGCAACATCTAGCGTCAGACCCGAGCGAACTACTTTACGCAGAAGCGCCCAGTCTGAAGCGGATTCACGCTGCACTTGGTTCAAGGAGAATGGGAAACGAGAGGGATGCAAGGCTCGACCTCTCTGCCATAAGGCATAGTCCCATTCCGTTCCCTTAAAACAGCGTAAATCGGGTAGGATGTAACTCTAGGTCATCGTCTTCGTTATTCCCTTTGATGCTGAACATCAACCTGCTGTTCGTCGAAGACTTTGAGAAAAGTTCCTGGCTAACCGGGACCACCCATCCATAGGACGGACCCATGGTCCATCCTCCGCACTTTCCTCGGTTTGTTTTAGTTATGTAATTACCTACCACATTAGTTTGACATATACAAACAGCTTCTTTGATTAACCCTGTTATGCACTGGTTCCTTCACGTAATCTTATCACAGGACATAAAGAAAACAATGCCAAACAACTTCTTTATTATCATTTTATCCTTTTATCTTTGCAATACAAGGAGTTCCCGCCCGTAGGCGTATTCATAATCCGCCGGAAGGCTATCCAGTAATCCAGCAGGGATCACTAATCCAAGTTTCTGCCCGTAGACTAGTATGCGGGCCTCGAGATCCAATCCCGAGTCACGTTAGTCTCTTGTGCAGGACCCGGAAGGCGAGGGATTTACAGCCAGAGCCCCCCCTGGCACCCAAGCGTCCTCCTGCTCCAAGCAGAACTCAACGGAGAGACCTCTCACGGCGGGTTCGGTCCACGTTCCCGGCGCGGCTAACAACCCCCTTGGTTAGGGTTAGGCAGGCAGTCGGGGGTAACTGAAGCTGCCTCTCCCTTCAGGCCTTCAACCTGAAGTATTTAGATGTATTTTCATCCTTTAGTTCATTAAGCAAACATTGCAAACAGTGCTTTCTAAACTGTTACAAGCACAATCAATTTCCAGTGGTCGTTCAGCTGGCAAACTGTTAAGGAGTGACTTCCTTTCCTCCGAACGCAACCCGCATTCGATCCGGAATCAATTGCAACTTGGCAAGATTCCTATCATTCTTGGGTTAGGGTCATACCCTACCCATACCTTAGGTTTGTTGTGGTAGGTTCCAGCGACCATGTCGCTTTAGTTTATTGTCTGGTCATTTGCTTCAAGGCAAACACCTAACCTTTCCTTTTCCTTGGCAGTTATCCCCCAAGAAAAGTGAGTAACAGGATGATTACTCATCCTCTTGTAAGTTAAATTCTTTCAATAACTTACCAACCTCATTTCGAGAGATGACAAACTCTCTTGTGGGCAAATCTCAAGTCTATACAAAGTTGCAGCTTTTTGCACATGTATTGCCTCTATTCCACGGGTTTATTCTACCCATTGTTTAGCGTTTTCCGGTCACGGAATTTACCTCCAGCCGAGTAACAGGGTTTTAGGGTATCCTCCAAACCATTCCTAGTTATGTTGGCCCATGGTCCTAGAAATAGGCAACTCCGTCGGAGTTTCATCATTTTGAATGATCCTTGGGATAAAACCTTAGATCATTTCATGCATGAACATCCAATTGCTTCGACATTTCGTGAACGTGTGTAAGATCTTTAGATTTGCGGTTTTTGTCTTGGCAACCAGTGTAAACTAGGTCGAATTACCCTAGTTAACATTTGGGATTCCTATCATATCGACTCAATCATGCCCATACGAATCTTTGTGGTTTAGATTACTTTAGTCAACTCAATTATGCTTGTCTTGCGACAAGGACGATCCTTCTAAAGGTAATAACTAAATCTAACGGAGAATAATAATTACCAATACGCGTAAACATGCGATTTATTGCTTCTACGCATCACATGGTTCATGATAACTTTATCTTTCCTTGGTGTAGCAAAAACCCCATGATAATCTGGAAGTTAACTTTTCCTAAGACATACTAGGATTTACATCAATTAATCATGCTTACAACCTTATAGTCTATACTTCCGAATCTTATGCTTTGACGAACCATGCAACCTTTCCTAAATGCGGCTTCTGATGAATGACGTTATCGCATGATGATTATGCGATACGCAACATTCCCTTAGCTATAATGTAGTTAACGAAGTTTATACCAACTAAAGCTAATGTTTAACTTAGTCCATACGATCATTTTCATACTCTATTATTTCTTTTCGGATAATACTTTATGGTGCTAACCTTTCCTCATGAAATCATTACGAGAAGGATGTTGCCTAACATGCGGCACACGCTTATTCCTACCATGTCTAGGACAAAAGAGAATGCACTTATAAATTCCATTTCTTTGCCTAAGTTTAGACTCATTACTTTGATAAGGTACGAAAACTACATGCAACTAGCCTTCTATGGTGGATAACTCGTTCAAATTCATGACATATTTCAATCTTGCCTAATGTTCAAGAGATGCTTTATCAAATGTGTTTTTTTCCAATTTCCATATGCTTTAAAATTAAGCGTAAAAATGCAATTTCCTTTATGAGTTAAGCGCGCCTAATCATGCGAGAATAACTCGAAAGAACCTGGACTTGAGGACTTGGGGAGATGTCCACTTGTATATTCGGAGATGAGCCTCCCGCGGTCGCACCTTGTGATCTTTTTGGGGCCATCGTAGGCGTAAATTCGACTTCCGATTTGCCTTTGTGGTCTACGGAGTGTCTTGCCTTGGCATGCAACCTTCCGACCTTTGCCTTTCCTCGTAGGCAGAAGATTTCTTTACGGGATGTCGCTTGCGGCAAAAGGGCTTTAAAGACTTATTGCGAAAGCCTTTTTCGAAGGGTCTTGGGGTTCTTTACGGCCTTCACCTCCTCCTCTTCAAAGTCCCAGGGAGGGGTATGAAGGGGTCTTTTTGGAAATGTGGTGGGAAGGGACCTTAAGGAGCCCCCCCCCTTAGAAGATTCTAAAGAAGCTTGTGAGAAGCTTCTGCTTCTACAGAACCACGGGGGAGGGGGGGGGTCGTGATCCATGTGGCGGGCGGCCTGAGATGGCCGGGCGGTCAGGGCGGCAGCGATGGCGGATCGTGGCGGTGGCTGGCGGACCGGCAGCTAGCGGCGGACTGGGCGACTGTGCGCGGCGATGTCGGCGACCTCCTCCTGCTCGGTGACCAGCACGGCGACCTCCTCACGCTTTCCCTCCTTCAGCTCCCCTCTCACAGCTTCTCTAGCACACCCCCTTGCTAGGGGGTGTTTATATAGGCATGGGGGGTGGGGAAGAGGGTCTCCACACACGTGGAGGACTCCCCTCATGCAGTCCCCATTTCACTCCTTCTTGGCCATCCCCCCTCCACATTCCCTCTCCTCCAGCCTTGCATCGGCTGGGGGAAGGGATAATAATAAAAAAATTTGCCTTGTATTTATCCTATTGCCCTTCCCAAGTGGACGTTTCCTCGCGGGTTTTACGGTCCTCAACCCCGGCCTTTAATTCTTGACGTGGAGACCTCATTTTCGAGCGTGCATGGTGTGGATTAGGTTACCAATAATCACGAAGTAGGGGAATACTCTTGCACAAGGTTTACACGGCGTGCGGAAGGTCAATATTTACGGTACGCGGTACGCGGAAATATTACATTGTGACTGTTGGAGTTCCCATTTCTTGTCTCTCTCTTTCTTGCTCTTGCTCTCCTGCCATAGCTCGCGTGCAAGCTTCGATCCTTCTCACCTTTCAACTGGTATCAGAGCTTGGCATTCTCTTGCTTGAGCTCGACTCGGTGCTTCTTGACCTTCACATTGACTCGCTTCACGCATTGGGTCTCCATCCCGACAGCCATAGCCGACCTCTTGAGCTCCCGACTCTCCCCGGCTTCCCGAGCTCCATCCCGGCCTTCTTGAGCTTCATCAGGGCCTTGCCCTTGAGGTATTGCTTCAGCATTTGCAGGCATTTGAGTGTATTCTCAGTTTGAAATAGGGCAGGAACAAAGGGCAGCCACTCTTCTTGAGCTCCCTAGCTCATATCTTCCCTCCCCTTTGCATTGGGCCTTCATGGCTTGGTATGTGCCTACCTTGGGCCATCATTGAGCCCCCCCCACACTCAACATTCAGCCACGTGATTAAAGCAGCACTCCAGGCCTCAACACGCTGAATATGGTGCCCATTTTCAGACTTTGACCTCCATGTTTTACAGCTGAATGCTTTGTTGCTCATGGAGTACTCATCATTGGCCTATTTGGAGGGCATTTGAGCCATTTTTGGATGTCATTTTGATGCTTTGGCTTGACATTGAGGTTGGGAGCTGATCATTCTCAGTTTTGAAACTGTCATTCACTGCATAACAGTGCTGGAAATAGGGCAGCACCCCTAACACTGACATTTGTTGCTTATGCCTCATTCCATTGGAGCTATTTGATGCCCGTATGCGGTCTAGTTCCTACCCGGATGTATTGGGGATGTATGCATTTGGTTTGACCATGATTTTGGCTTGAACTCGGGGCTGAAATCTACTATTTAGAACAGTAAATACATGCTGGAAGAACAGTGGGCTGAAGGTACTTTACATGCTTTGGCACTTACCTACTGATACCGGATGTATGCTTTGAGCTTTGGCATGATGTCTCTGACATTTGGGGACGACTTGGAGCATATGTATGAGATTATGGGATGCTTTTGAGCTTCACATTAGCTCCGTCTTCACTGGCATTTGGACCGACTTGGCATGGTCGTGGACCGCCTATGCCTCATGTCTCTGCTTGACAGTTAGGCTTTTGCATTACATGCTTTGGTTTGTGACATATGCTATTTGGTTCGTGTATGCCATACCGACATTTGGAGCTTAGATTTGGATGTATTTGAGCATTCCCGGCTTACTTGATCACTGAACTTGGTTGCTATTTGGATGTCATTGAGTTGACCGAGAGCTTATTTGGGCTTATGTATTGCTTCATGGTTAATACGACCGGTGCTTCATGTATGTCATGCTCTCTTGGATGTGCTTGATGCATTGACAGGGTCACTTATCACTGGTGCTTTCTCTTGGGTTGTTTGAGCTTCTGAGCTTGCTTTGTACGCCTTTTGTGCCAGTGGGAGCATTTTACATGCTTGCTTAACCTTTGACAGTTGCATGCTATTGGAGCACTTACATGTATTTGGAGCAGTTTATGTCTTGAGCAGCTACATACACATTTGGGATCATACTCCGATCTTTATGGATATGCATTGATGTACTCTTGGTTCATAGGATGATTATGAGCTGAGTCTCATATTTGGATCTTTCTCTTTGAGCAAACACCTATTTGTGTCAGGTTTTGGCAGTTACAGGAACACTTTGCCTAGAGTGTTTGGGGGTGTGCCTTTCACTGGCAGATGTTATTTTGACATGCTTCGGTGTTGAGCTCATGTTCTTTTCACTGTCATTGGCCTTGCTTATGTCTGTTTCATGCCGGCTTTGGACCTAGCATTGTTTGCTTGACATTGGATCCTATTTTGGGACAGTTTGCTCTCTAGACTGCATACCTGCAATTTATTACAGCAAGCAGTTATTGGTGGACTGAGGTGTACTTTTCATGCTGAAATATCCTGATTTGGTGTACCACACCTAGTACTAAGTGGGCAGCAACTTTTGGCACGCTTTGCTTGCCCTTTGGACCCCATTTTGGTCATTTTTGGGCAGTTTCTGCAGTAAAACAGCAAGCAGTTTTGGACTGTTTGGGCATTTCCAGCCTGCATAATGGCGTCATCTTCGCATGATAGTGCCATCTTTAACATTAGAAAGTTGGATGGTACCAACTATCTTACTGGAAGAGTCAAATATGGCAGGTTTTGGTGCAGAAATCTCAGATTAAGCCACTTCAGTTGAGTGGGGAGCAGCCTGAAACTATGGACAATGACGACTAGCTTGAACTTGATGAGCTATGCAAGTCCACGATTGTATTGTCTCTCACTAAACAGGTACATTATAATGTATTTGAGGAAGCACAGAGTGCATGGGATCTATGGAATAAGATCAAGAATCTTTATGATAAGAAAAGTCCGGCGAGTCAGATGTACTGGTTGAAGCAGCTTATGGATCTGCGCATGAAGAATGCGACTATGTCTGCTCACTTGAGCCAGTTCCATGCTATACTGAAGAACCTGACTTCGCAGGATATCACCTTTGGAGAGGAAGGAACTCCTCTTTTCTTGCTTGGGACTCTGAATGAGTCATGGGATGTATTTCGAACTGCTCTTTGTGCCTCTAGTGCTACTCTAAAATTGGCAGATGTTGAGAGTGCTCTTCTTCAGGAAGAGGTGAATCGCAAAAACTTGGATGCCTCTCGTGGTAGTCATGCTTTGACAATTAGAGGCAGGAATGACAGGTATGACCGTGGTAATGGCTGAGGCCATGACTCGCAGAAGGGTCGGTCTAAATCTCGTGGCAGGTCGCGTGGGCGCAATGCAAATGTCACTTGTCATCATTGTGGGAAAAAGGGCCATATTAGACCACAGTGTCATGAGTTGCACAATGAGAAGTGCAAGGATAAGGGGAAAGATAAAGTGCAGGAGATGGGGGTAAAGGTGCCTCTGCCGTGCCGCCCCGTGTATTACTACACTAACAGTACCCGCCACTGCACACTGCAGGTGGCGGGCGCCTGTCACGTCACTTTATTCTTTATTCTTTTAGTGACAGTTTGAATAAAGGAAGGCCCGGTCACACATTGTGACTGTTGGAGTTCCCATTTCTTGTCTCTCTCTTTCTTGCTCTTGCTCTCCTGCCATAGCTCGCGTGCAAGCTTCGATCCTTCTCACCTTTCAACAAAATCCAAGTTATGTACAGATGGGTGATGATTCATGCCACCCAATTTCTCACTTTGGAAATGTTCCCTTGTCCTTTCTTGATGTCCAGACAAAGATTCTGATAGATGTATTACATGTGCCATCAATCACAAAGAATCTAGTGTCTATTGGCCAAATGGTAGAGCAAGGATTGTAGGTTCAATTCAATGCAAAAGGTTATTTTGTAGAAGACTTTAATTATAAAGTGCAAGTCGGTCGCAAAAGAAAGTAGAGATGGTCGCTGACTGGCCAAAGACCAAGCCACTTTTACCCAGGTTAACAAGCCAACTCCTAAGAGTTGTTGCACTAAACAAGTGATTATTTCACTAATTGTTTTAATTTGACTCAACTTAACCTTCCCTAAAATCTACAACGTTGTTTGTAGTAGTCCAACTGCAAAGATTCTAGACTTCAATAAATTATACTGGGCACTAAATTGCTAAACCTAAGATAACTATGGTTTCTCATCATCTCTGAGAGGCAGCTCCTCATAATGTTCTCCTGCCATGCTAGTGGCGGTTTATCCAGAAAATGTTTTTAATGTTTGACTTTGGAAAGGTTGTTTCAAGGATATAGATCTCTTAGATCTATTTGTATATCTCCATTTAAAATTCCTTTTTATGTTTTTCTCCACCTGATTAAAATTAATTCTTTTTATTTGTTTAATTTTAAACAAACATTCAAATCAAATTATCTGACATATCATAAACCCCTAAATTTTAATCTCCCTTGGTAGACATTCCCCACTCCGTATATAAATTTCGTCGTTGCTTATTAGTTTTTAAATACTTAATTCATTTTGCAAATATAACGTCCTTTCCTTCTTTCTTCTATAACCAGTATCAGCATGATAAAACAAATTCTTTTCACACTCTTATGGTTCACATAAAACGTTCATTTTAAATCCCATATATCCCCTTAGTTTTCTTTAAATTATCCTAGTAGCCCTCCACTCCATATATTTAAGAAGTTGGTTGTAAAATGAATAACATGTAAAAATTTAACATAGATGCTGAGGCTTTTCCTCATGCCATCAAATCATCAAATTGTTTTGATTTTATTTTGGTTTTAATTTAAACTAAATTTTATAACTGCAACCTAACATTATAAATCATTATAAAGTGTTGTCAAACTTTTTATTTGTAATTTCCCATGTTTCCTAAATGTTCATACCGTGTATAATTTCTCCTTTCCAAACCAAAACACCATATCTTTATACGAGCATTTCTTAAGTAAAATATTATTAAATCATTATTTCTTTACTTTAACCCTTACAACATAAATGCACTAACCAATCAAAGATTTTGTTTCCAATATTTCACTAAGAATCCATAGTTTATATCAATAAATAACACATTTACATAAAGGAAAACTATGCCTTTTCCCTAAATATAACTCTTTCCTAATTTTTAAATATAACAAAACATCTTTAAAAATCTTAATAGAAATTCAGTAAATTCCCTGACTCATAAGCTTTATAGGAAAAATATCAAAACTTATAAATTTTCAATCAGTAATTTTATAAAATTTTATTTAAGATAATTTTGAGTCATTTTTTAGTGTTTTCGACTGTTTTTTATTTTTAATAAATAAAAACCAGTTCAGATAAATGCAAACAACCATGTAGCATGAGAAAAAAGGTTTAAAGACATATTTTAAAAATATTAAACTAAAGAAATTATCATGCCATATCATTTACTTTAGATAAACCAGTTAGACACTTACTTGTAAAACCCGCAGGTCGTCGTCACGTCCTTGGAGACCGTGTCCCCTTACAATCCAGCCAATGTCTGTCTTCTATCCAGTCGATTCAGATGGAAGCTCATCATTTTTTTCTTTCTTTTCCCCACAGTTTCCCATATGCTATTCCTGCAAATCGATAATTGGAAAACTGTCTGTCGCTTCGTTCCATGATTTTCCAGCGGCGATAGTTGCAATGTAGCGCTGCCTCTTGATGCTGTCAATTATGGGGCTTCAATCTTCCTTGCTTCTCTGGTGGGAAGAGAGGGTCTCTTCACCCTCATCTATCTCTCTCTCACTCTCTTAGGTTTTTAGGAAGGGGAAGCATTAAGCCTTCGCTGCCACGCCAGGGTCCCTCACCATCACCTATGGTAGCCACATGAGGGTGACCAAGGGGCGCACCATCCTTGATTGGGGCAGATTCGAAAGGGTTTCTGCATGCCTCGAATGCATCACCACCGGTGGCTAGGCGTGGCACGCACGGACGAATATGGAAGGTGGCGTCGTTGGCGCTGGACAACAAGCAATTTGGAGGGCTTGTGGCACCGAACGTGATGGCCCTGCCCTTCCTAACTTTCCACAAACTCTCAGACAACAGCCTCCCAGCCGCCGGGGTTGAGGGCGCGCTCCCTCTCTCTTCGACCCGAAATCGCCTTGCGACTGCTGGCCCCGAGTCCTCCAACCTCTCTTCTCCGTCCGCGCAATACGTCGATCTACACAGATAGCCTTGCGCAGCACCGCAGACCCTGGGGCGATGCTGCTAGTGGCGGTTCCCTCTCTCTTCGACTCTCACCTTCCCTCTTCCCTTTGTGGCCGACATAGTATCGGACGTAAAAACTCGCCGAGATCAGGATCCGCCATAGCTCTTTTACTCGTGACCAAACTTCCCTTTGTAACCGTTTTTTTTTCCTCCTCCCACGGCCTTGTGATAAGCGCATCCAATTTCCACGATGGTTGTTGTTTTTTTTTTCTTTTCTCCCTTCCTCTCACACTTAATATCCTCTAACCTTGGAGTAGTCCCCACTATCAAGCATGTAAAGATTTAAGACACTTCTTCTTTCATGCTCTCACCCCAATGGGCCTTGTACCTCTAAGTGGTAGTTACCAAATCCATCTATGTAAGTGACTAGTTTGTTGCTTGAATTCTCCATCCCCCTACTACCCTGTACATCATGATGTTTAATTTCTTTTGGATATACTTGTGACAAGGTGTAATCCATGGTAGTAATGTATATTATTTTTTAAATAATAATAATAATCGTTGAAATATAAAGAGACTACCACATGTACTGTATAAGAGTATTAGTTGATGAGGACCACAATACTTAGTAATCAATCGTAGATAGATCATGATCATCAAGTCGTTTCCAAGTAGAAATCTGCCCTACTCCTAACCACTGCATATCTTGGATTGATATTGCAAAATTTCCTTTGGCACCCTTTAAGATGTCACAAGGATAAATTCACATATGACATAGTGTATCCTTATAACCTTTAACACCAAGAGTACATCCTAGATGGTACATCCGATCTTTCTTTTGCGAGTAAGTCCCTTTGGATCACATCATCCTTGCCAAGAGTCATCCTCTTGAATCTAACATTCAACACCTCCCCAAAGAAATCTTTCATCAATGATTTAATGATCACCCCTTGATCATCACTACAATATTACTGTAGACAATAATCACAATCATAATGCTATGTATTTTTTCATAAAGAATTTCATCATTAGGAGGTAAAAGGTAGCATAGCTAATGAGATCCTCCATCCCTGGGATTAATACTAAAAATATCCTATCAACTTGGCAAGACCTTATCAAGTCTAAAATTCCCCCGAAGACCCTTAATTTATAACAAGGTCTTATCTCCTCTAAGTGATAATAATCCCTACAGGGAAACTTTTAAATAGTCATAGCTGAGATTCACTAAGTAAACCTATCAAATTTTGTCTAAAACTCCACCTTCCTCTCATACAAGAACTCTCCCATAGATTCATCTCCTAGCTAGACTGCAAGGACACGGTCTCCAAAGACAGCAACAATGAACACCGCATCTGCATTGAATTCATGTAAAAATTTAGTAATAAGGTGTCAATTGTATACAGTTTTGCCAAAAAATTGTTGCAATAAATGGCATGTCTTTAGGTGTTGTCATTCTCCCCCACTGAAATGCGAAGCGTCCTCGCGAGCACAGCTACATCACGAACATCCAGCATCACCAACACTGCTACCACGAGCACTGCTACGCAACTTTGAAAGAAAAATATACTCTCCTCCACTTAATTGCGAAGCGTCCTCGCGAGCACAGGTACAAGATCTACAAAACCGCACATGGACAACTAGTAGACACTGGAAAAGTAGAAAAAAATACTTATTTGTGTCATATTAAAATACAAACAATATAAATGTTTCAATGAAAAGATGGAAAAACTTGTGCAAACTAACATTCTCCCTTACTCACTCTCCACACTGAAATGCATAACAGAGCTTCATCCACTGCATAGAATATACCAACTAGGAAACTGTCTAGAGCCGCTAAACAACAATAATCCCTCTAGGCAATAAATTGCCACACTACTATCCTACTAAAAATATTGCTTCTGAAATAGCATCACTGATAAGGTCGTTACTTAACAAAGAACCCAAACAAGGTAAACTAATACTACAACACTAAATAGGACTCCTAGGGTTTAGCTGCTAACCCTCCATGTTCTACTAGAACAACCAGCGAATGGTTCATAACTTCTAATTGTCCAAGGCTCTTCTTTTAAGTTTATGTTTAATGGCATTTTTTTAATGTCAAAAGAGTATATACATTGATTCTCTTTCCCAAAAGGTCCCACCCCAAAGAGATACAAGGCATCGGACGCAGGGCACCCGTCAAGGAAATCCCTACAGCCTACCAGGACCTCAGAGGCGATGGTTATCTTCTTTTGGTTGTTTTTTTTTTCAAACCCTGCAGTCTCAGGGTGTTTTTTTTTTCTTGTTTGTTTTTATTCTTTCTTTCTTTCTTTAAAAGAATAAATATATAGACTCTTCCGAACTTTTAATATTTGGATTGGATTTAAGGATTGTTTTGTTTTTTTTTTTCTTTCAGGATCAACTAAGAAGCTAAGAAGACATCACTTAATTGAACGGTCAAACATTTCAGCTCAACAACTTTACTCGAGGAATCTAATCTAACGCATAATACTAGTCACTTTGTCTAGGCAAATGATAAGCAAAGAATACTCACCAGCTCAGCATCTTTCTTCCACGCTACTCCTAGTCAAAACTTCGTGGAGAGAACCTTGTTATTCAGCTATCCCACATATCGCTAGAAAAGCGACCAAAAGATAGGGGAAAACTCTATAGGAATCCTAATCGGACACCCATACAATGAAATTCACTATGTTATGCACACATGTCACCCCCCCTTTTAATCACTCCCTAATGCTAAGTCCCATCCCTTGTGAGTGGACTTCATATACAATTGTATGTATATATATCATTCATATTTGTTTGAAATATTTATTTATAATGCCTCTGTAATTTACTTAAGTGTTTTTTTTTTCTTCGACATCTCTAATTTCATTCCATCAATTTTTATTCATGTATTTTTTCAAAATGAATATGAAATAAAAAGTTTAGGTATGAAACAACCTTGTATGTTCGTGGATATTGCAACTCCAAAAATCAATCAGAAACATACAACAGTGTATAACGCAAAATCATAGTCAAATCTGCACATGAAACATACACTAGCCAGTACAATGTTAAAGGGTTAGATAAATAATAAAACTTCTCCCTGTACCAAAGAATTATCAAATACTCATGTCACAATCTCGATCAACTAGACTGTCGTAACGCTCCCACTGCTTGGTTGTTTAAGAAGCAGCATATTTCTCCACTTGATAACCATTCTTGCATATATAACTGTCCATCTCACTAGCTTAAATATCCCAAACTCCAGCACTGAAAGGAATATCCTAACCGTGCGTGCAACTAACTACCTAACTACGTGGAAAATAAAACTAAAGTGCATGAAAACCTACAAGATATCAATAACTCAAAGCATTGTATGTTTTTTTAACGCTATATATATGTTTGTTTGTTTGGTTGTTTGTTTTTCTTTTAATGTAGAATAAAAGAAAAAACATAAAAGACTAAGAAAACAAAATATCTAGACTAAAATCTTCAAAGTCTCTGAGATCTTCTAGTGAAAACAATAATCCTAATCCGAAATCATCAACTCCATCTAAGTCAAACCTATTAACTAAACTATCATCTATAGGATGCTCAAGAATAGCCTCTAGCGTAGACATATCAGAAGTCACAGATCCACTATCAGGTGCATCGCTAAGAACCTCCATCACATCATGGAGCGAAGCCGAAGCTGCATCATCATAGTAGGGCATAGGGGCCACTGGTAAAGCATCTAAGGAATGCCCCTCGGTCGCATCCATGTACCAACAAATATAATCCCAACATGGGCAGGGAACACTAGTCTGTAAATCATGGTAAGATGGAGTAAGACGGTAGATAGTGGAACGATATCTCGCAAATTCTGCTTGCTCTCGGCCTACCCTAGACTGACCAGCGCCGCGCTCAGGAGAAAAAACACTATTATAATCATGACGCTGGTAGGTATAACCAATCATTTCCTGCATGGCAGTGGTACCATAGCGTCGAAAGTATGTGCGACACTGCCAACACAAGAGCTGAGCACGCACAAATAAATGCCGCTGACAAGACCTACAACCAAAAGGTGGATGATACTGTAAACAAAAAATAATCACAAAGGAAGAACCACAACAGGCCTCCCCTCTCGGTGCATATAAAAACCTGTCATGCGTCTGAAAACGCGGAATATCGTAAGGTCCAGCATGAACAGGATCAGTACTATCGGCATCAATACGAGGGTAAGGCGCATCCATCCACAAAAAGGCCATACCTGCATCCCATTTAAAAAAACCCCCCAAGAAAGAAAAAGACATCCAAGAGTGGATTAGACAAAATATTATTGTAACTACTAACCTAACTATACCTAGCTAACCTAAGTCACAAAATGTTTAAGGCGCAGGCCATTAACCCTAAATATCTCATTTTCAGCATTAATATCCTGCACATCAAGAGAACCATTATCATAAACATTAATCACCTTAAAAGGTCCCAACCAACAAATTTTAAGCTTCCCAGGAAATTTATAATAACGACTATCATAAAGTAAAACTAAATCGCCTTCTTTAAACTCCCGTACTTTAATATTCTGATCGTGCCATGCTTTACGACGTTTTTGCATTGCTTCTAGACTTTGTAGAGCTAATAATCTTTCCTCGTCCAACTTTACCAATTGTAAAATCCGTTGTTTCAAGGATTCAACCTCACCTAGTCGTAATGATAGAGCTACTCGTAAAGTGGGCAACTCTTGCTCAATAGGGAATATAGCATTAGTGCCATAAACTAAATTGAAGGGTGTATTTTGCACTGTCACCTTATAAGTAGTTCTATAGGCCCATAATGCTTCATATAAACGTTCATCCCAATCTCGCCTGTGGGAAGCAACCGTTTTAGTTAAAATCCCACATATAATGCGATTGGTTACTTCAACCTGACCGTTAGCTCTGGGATAATAAGGTGTGGATTTGCGATGTTTAATTTTATAGATTTCCATTAACTCGCTAATAAGACCATTCAAGAAATGGGAACCTCGGTCACTTACTAATTCCAGTGGGCAACCAAAACGCGTAATAATATTCTCATACATAAACTTAGCCACATCAATGGCTTTATCCGTTTTAAGCGCTTTCGCTTCCACCCACTTTGTAATATAGTCAGTACAGACTAAGATATAACGATTCGATCGATATCTAGTAGGCGGATCGATTGGGCCTACAAAATCAATTCCCCATTTCTCAAAAGGTGCTAATGCTAATATAGGTGTCAAAGGGGTTGCAAAACTCTTAGAAGGACGACCAGTCCTTTGACATACATCGCATTTGCGACAATAATAATAAGTATCTTTAAATAAAGTAGGCCACCAATAACCAGCTAATAGAACTTTTCTTGCAGTCAATTCACCGGCAAAATGGCCACCACACGGCTCATCATGCAATGCCTTAAGAACCACTGGTACTTCATCTTCCCTTACACAACGTCGATAGATACCTTCGCGTGGAAAAAATTTATAAAGGTAACCCCCTAATAATCCATAGGAGCGTGATTGCATTAATATCTGATGTTTCCTGCGCTTATCGGCACCAGGTGGGTATCGAGCAGTACTAAGAAAATTCGCAATATCAGCATACCATGGAACTTGTGTCTCCACAGTAAAAAGTGATGCATCCGGCAAATCATCTTCCACACCTTCCTCTTTGTCTGATGTTAATAATCGTGATAGATGATCTGCTAGCACATGAGCTCTACCAGGACGAGTAACTATTTGAAAATCAAACTCTTGGAATAACAACATCCAACGAATCACACGTCCTGAAAGTTCTGCTTTATTAAGCAAATACTTTAACGCCTCATGATCAACATATATAGTAAACTTATTCCCTAATAAATAATGACGAAATTTCTCCACCGCAAATACCATTGATAGGCATTCTTTCTCAGTGGTGGTATAATTCCTTTCTGCATCACTTAAATTTCGACTCGCATAATAAATTGGATGATCCACCTTATTATCATCTGCTTGGCACAAAACAGCTCCTACAGCATACATAGATGCATAAGCATGAATATGGAATTCTTTTGTCCAATCTGGGGGTGCGAGTACTGGTCCTTCAATTAACTTATGTTTAAGAAATTCAAATGCTTTCTGGCAAACATTATCCCAAATAAAAGGAGTATCCTTTCGTAGCAAATTTGTCAAAGGTGATGCCACCTTTGCAAAATCGGAAATAAATCTCCGATAATAATTTAGATGTCCTAAAAATCCACGCAATTGCTTAAGATTTGTTGGAGGTGGAAGTGCAGAAATCTTAATAATTTTAGCTGGATCCATGGCAATACCTTCTTTAGAAACGATATGCCCCAATAAGGTTCCTTTTGGTACTCCAAAAACACATTTATCAGGATTCAAGGATATACCTACTTCATCACTACGTTCAAATACTTGCGTTAGTAACTCAGGCATTTCTTTTGCCGTACCATAGACACAAAAGTCATCTAAGAAAACTTCCATCCATTGACGTAGAAAATCTTGATAAGCTGCAATCATAACTCTCTGAAATGTTGCGGGTGCATTGCACAAACCAAAAGGCATTACTCTATAAGCAAATGTACCCCATTCAGTAGTAAATGTAGTTTTGGATTGATCTTCAGGATGAATTAGTACTTGGTTGTAACCGCTAAATCCATCCATGAAAGAATACAGCTCATGACCAGCAACCTTATCAAGTACTTGATCAGTAAATGGCAAAGGAAAATGATCTTTACGTGTTTTGCTATTCAGCTTTCTATAATCGACACAAATGCGAATCTTCTTACTATTCTTCTTGGGTACTACCACAATAGGAGATACCCATTCACTGTATGCAACAGGATAAATGAATCCAGCATCTAAAAGCTTAGTAATTTCAGCTTTCACTAATTCTGCATACACAGGGTTTGTTCGTCGTTGACGTTGACATACAGGTTTTGTGCCTGGTTCTAGATCAATAAAATGCTGACATAATTCAGCTTTGATACCCTTAAGGTCCCTATATGACCAAGCAAAAGCGTCAACATGCAATCGTAAGACTTCTTCGAATCTTTCACGATGTGGAGATTCCAATTGGTCTCCTAAATTTAAATATTTTCCTTCTGCCATTTTAAGCTTAACTACTTCAATTTCAGGCTCTTCAATAAATAGAGAGTCTATTCTTCGTGGCTTAATTTTGGGCACATCTTCGGATATCTGCATCAATACGTTTTCAAGCAGGTTATTCTTAGCACTTGATTCCAGTGCTTCTTCTCCCACATTCACAGAATTTACTAAGGGTAAAGCCCTATAAGGAATAATAGCCAGGTTATCTTGCGTAGCACCATCAACTTCTACTCCATAGACATTTACTAACTCAGGAAAGGATTTTTCAGCATACCTCTTCCCATATTTATCTAAATCGCCATTATTGACATTTACATTTTTACGAGATTTCATGGTAAATGAGGTTCTTACAGAGTCAATTATGCCAGGTATCTGCTCTGAAGTACATGGATATTGAGCATGTAACCTATGGCGATATCGACGTAAAATTTCGTTATTCTTTTCTAGACATTCCTGATCATCTAAACTCCAAAACCATTGATTATCTTTAAGCTTGAGAATTAATGAATGTAGATTCTCATCCTCCTCGCCCTGAATTCTACAGCCCAAATAATGTATAACTTGTTTTAGTTCCCCAAAATTCCTAGGTGCTGCAGGTTTAAACCATCTAAGTTGTGGCTCTTGCCCATCCCCATAAATAGTAAAATCCATTACTCTTTCTTTTGGATGAGGCAACACCACCACTTGCATATTGTGCAATTTAACCTTAGTAGGTTCAGATTGGACTCGTTGATAACCAATTATGGGTCCCCTAGAACAGCGATAAATCTTCTGTGCAATTCCGGTCGAACGCCTAAAAGAATGACACAACCAGGGAACATTTGTAGGGTTTTTCTCTTGAGTCTCTGGTTCAAAAGTATTCTTAGATTTATTTTTTTCCAAAAACCTATCAGTGTTTTCATGTTCTTCCTAATAATTTGTATCCATAGATAACGCTTGGTCCATCTGTAACTCACCCCTACTGAATTTAGATTTCTCTTCTTCTAAATAAAATTCTAGAAGCGAGATTTCATCTAGATATCGCCTTTCTCTAAACTGAAACTCTGCCTTTTCCTTTTGCAACTCAGTAATCTTCTTCATTGCTTCATTTACAGCAGTCAACACTGCCTCACGCTCTACTTCCAATGCCTCTTCCAATTCTCTAATAATCCTAGCATAATTGCCATGATGTTCACGAGAAGTCTGCGAAAACCTGTTAAAAGCCGAAGCTGAATCATCCTCATCCTCACGAGATAGTGGTCTTTGTAAGGGTTTGCACCTATGCCTACTTCTCCTTTCTCTTTCCTTTGCTTCTAGCTGGTAGTAATAAATCCTTTTAGCTCTATTTGGCAATTGTCCAAATCCAAAGGGTAAAGCATTTTCCCCATAAGGAAGAGCTTCTAAAATCCTACTCTCAAGCATACTATTATGATTATCAGTAACATCATCTTCTCCCATACCTTCTGAAGAGGGTATTGAAATGTCAACCACATCAGATATCATTAACTCAGGCATTTCTTCCTCCTCTAATTCATCCATAGAAATCACTTCCGACCTGTTGTAAGCAAAAAATACATCTTCTTGATCATTTCCTTCTTGATCCGTAGATAATTGGAAACATGTTTCAAGCGAATCATCAGGATACTTTGCTTCCTCTGCTGAAAGCATTAAGCAGTCGAGGGTTGTATCTTCGAATGTAGATAATCACTGAGTAATATCGCTATCCGAATCATTGTCAGATGAAAACGCTACAGCATACTCACCAATACCCATCTGTTCTACCTTGTGAGGCTGATGTACTATATTGACCTCTACTTTCTCTGCTCCTGTTGGGTGTAGTGTTTTAAATAACCAGGCATAAGGCCCTTCATGATCAGTCCCCTCCATTTCTGAATCATAAAATTCACTGTTGGATTTCTCATCCATTTCACTAACTGCTTCATCTCCTGAATCTTTCAAAAATCCTTTTGAAATAACTTGTATCTTAACCCTATCATTTCGAGGACCAATCACAATTGAACCTTTATACCAGTCCTGAATGCATCTTGCTTGGTATAACCAAGGTCTTCCCAACAGAACAGAATATGATGAAATATTTGTTTGCGAACGAACGATCAAATAGTTCACATGAAATTCTAATCCAGCTACTACAGATTTCACATTTCGCAGTAACCCCAAAGGAGTTACTTTCCTTTGATCAGCCACACGTAAAACAATATGAGTAGGTTCTAGATCCTTCAGCCCTAATTCTTGCATAGCTTGTTCTGTCATCAAATTAACTGCTGAACCACCATCTAACTGCACTTCATGTAGCAAGTGGCCATTAATAGTAGTATCGATAACTGGAGCTCCTGGGTCCACAAATAAATCTACTATTTTTACATCCTTAGTTGTTTTTCCTTTGGAAGAATTTACACAGACTTTAGAAGCGTTTATTTCAATCCTCTTCCTTCGACGCCGAACTAATTTATGGTAAAGTTGTTTCCTACAAACAGGCGCTATTTCTAGCAATTGCCGAAGGTTAATAGTCAATGATATTTCTTCCAATGCATCCCAAAGATCATAGGTCTTATTTACGGATTCTACATAATCTTTACTCCTTTCCTTAGGAGGAACCAATCTTTCGGGAAAAGGAGCTACTCCCACTTGAATCTTAGGATTTACTAAGGGCACAGGTAATAATGGATGGTCAGAGGAATGCTGCGGAGAATCCGATTCAGGTAGTTCTATATTAGGATCTATGTCCTTAGACTTATCCTTCACTGCTCCGTTTAATTGTGAACTCTCTTCCTCTAAACCTTGCTCCTTCTGTTGTTGCTTTTGTGCCCGAGTAATAACACCAATCATAGGATCAGCCCTAAAGGTCACCTTACGAGGTATAAATTTTGATTTAACTCCAATATCTTTCCTTATTGTTTCTACTTCAACTAAATTTGCAGCAGACGTTGAAGGTTCGTTAGAGGTTTGTTTCCCTTTGTCAGTCATTTTATTATCCTCTCGCTTAGGACAATTCTCTTCATAGTGTCCTTCACCACTGCACCTCCTGCAAAGAGGAGTATAGTCTTGATTTTTACGCGCATTTGGACAATATGTGGCTATGTGACCTTCTTGTTGGCATCGATAACAGATTATGGGTCCCCTAGGTCTTTGTTGACCACCTTGTCCCATTGGATTACGAAAATTTCCATTATTTCTTCTAAAAGGAGAATTTCTCCCTCGATTGCCATCACTGTTGTAATTGTTTCGAGGCACTGGGGGTCTACCCTGGGTGGGCAATCCTCGTGGCCTAAAAGGTTGATTGGGTGGTCCAATCTCATAAGTCCTATTATTACGATCCATGTAATTGTAATTCGTTTGCATTGAACGAGCTTGTTGTTGCTCTTGACCTAATTTATGCCAACAATTTGTATCTAAATGACCAGTCTTGTGGCAAAAAGAGCAAAACGGTGGATGATCCGGCATTAACCTTGAAGGCGTCGGACACTCTGTAGCCACATGGCCGTAACCATGACACTTACCACACCAGATATTAGATCGAGGTGGGTTTGAAGTCGAATTCCCCGACGATTGTTGAGCACTAGATCCTTGTGTCGTTATCGAATAAATTTCTTTCAAAGGCGCTTGTACTGCGGTCATAATTTCCTCCTTTAATTTTCCTAGAGATTTCGCAATAATATCTGCTACTTTTGCTTCATCCAGAGGAGATTGAGATTGCGGCATAGAAGGCATTCCTGTCTGCATCATATAGGCTGGAATTGAAGTGTACGGATTTAGAGGTACACTCGACATGTTTGAGCTTGGTGTTACCGAGGGATTTAAAGGAACGGTCACATAAGACACGTTCTTAGGTACCCCACCTGAAGTGCTTGGATATTCTGTCCGACATTCTTTGAATAGATCTCTCCGTCGTTGTTGACTAAGCTGCACTTCTTCCCACCATCTAGCATGTGTTTTAGCATCTGCCAACGTAGCTGGTCGTTGTAAACTAACATGCTGATGAACTTCAGGATTAAGTCCATCAATAAACTTACGTTTTTGCGTGGGATCGTCAGGAGCAGGATTCATCTTACGAATGATCGTCTCCATGCGCTCAATATAATGTTCAACACTTTCAGTTACTCCTTGGGACAGATAATCCAATTGAAGAGCCAATCTATCTTGAAAACCTTGTCGTCTAAATTTTTCTAGAAAAGCTCTTGATAAGGCATCATAGGTCCCTTTATGTTGAGCATCTAAATTCCCATACCATTTTGCTGCTTCATCTTTTAATGTTGCAGGGAAGATATGAAGCTTTTGGTCGTCATCTATTATCTCATTGGCGACGCAAGTCACCTCAAATCTTTGCGAATGGGCATCGGGATCTTCGTCCCATAATCCCCCGAATTGCGTGAAATCAGCTAATCTAACTGGGTTGCGAGCCATTGTTTCTCTAAATAGTAGCCCTAACCCTAAATCGTTGATAGTATCAAACCACGGAGGTTCCTGAGGTTCCTTAAATAATTGACGCAATCCGAAATTTGACTCTAAATCCCAGTCAAAGAGCAGTTCAATACTCCCGACTGTAGCATTAGCTTCACTCTCCCTAGTTTCCCTAATTTTCCTACCTCTTTCCCCAGTGACACTGCTAGTACTGGAGACAACTTGATCCCATTGATATGAAGCTGCTTCACTTTCTTTCAATGGTGTTCTACCAGTTGATAAGCTAGGTTGAAGAGGTTCTACCGTTGAGTTAGACACAACGTCTACTCCCAAATTCAGCAATGCATTGACCCTCTCTAGCCTTTCTAATAGCCAAGCCTCTTGTCGCACTGCTCATTGTCTAACTCGCTGATCCCTAGCTTCGTTTTGCTGCTTTCGTCTCTCTTCTGAATTCATCCACGAGTACAAAACTAGCTTTTACTATCATACTCCAAAATTACGCTCGTTCTATTTGAAGCTATAAAATTAGGTTGTCGCTTGTATGCGCACTTAGAAGGTTCAAAATAGTCAGCAGCTCTGGGTCTATCTCCCCAAAAGGTAACTTTTCTTCTTGCTCGGGGATTAAACCTAGAATTTCAGCAACCTCTCTAACGTCTTTCGTGTCGAAAGCAATTCTTAAACCTCTGGATACACGTATCCAAGGCAACACATCATCCCACACTACTCTTCTAAACGTCCGATAAGCTGTGCGGTGATACCAATCAAAGTGGTACGATACACTGATTGTATTTATCTCTACCGCGTCTATTAACCCAAAGTGTGTCGCTAGTAGAACTATGGTTTGCGCACAGTCGTTATAACCCTAGCTCCAAGAGGATAATTGTTCAACGTCCACAGTTAATTGTGGCCCAAAATATGTGCCTCCCTCTACTAACTCTGTATCTCTCGCCCAGTCTAGCACTTTTCTCTGACACTCCTGGGGCAAATTAGGAAAATAGTCCCTTAGAAAAGAGACTGCGTATTCACTCATAAATAACACTTAGGATCTAAAATACCCTCGGAAGATTTATCACTCGTTCGAGCGCACTTGGCTCCCGGCAGACGCACCAAAAATGACTGGCCAAAGACCAAGCCACTTTTACCCAGGTTAACAAGCCAACTCCTAAGAGTTGTTGCACTAAACAAGTGATTATTTCACTAATTGTTTTAATTTGACTCAACTTAACCTTCCCTAAAATCTACAACGTTGTTTGTAGTAGTCCAACTGCAAAGATTCTAGACTTCAATAAATTATAATGGGCACTAAATTGCTAAACCTAAGATAACTATGGTTTCTCCTCATCTCTCAGAGGCAGCTCCTCATAATGTTCTCCTGCCATGCTAGTGGCGGTTTATCCAGAAAATGTTTTTAATGTTTGACTTTGGAAAGGTTGTTTCAAGGATATAGATCTCTTAGATCTATTTGTATATCTCCATTTAAAATTCCTTTTTATGTTTTTCTCCACCTGATTAAAATTAATTCTTTTTATTTGTTTAATTTTAAACAAACATTCAAATCAAATTATCTGACATATCATAAACCCCTAAATTTTAATCTCCCTTGGTAGACATTCCCCACTCCGTATATAAATTTCGTCGTTGCTTATTAGTTTTTAAATACTTAATTCATTTTGCAAATATAACGTCCTTTCCTTCTTTCTTCTATAACCAGTATCAGCATGATAAAACAAATTCTTTTCACACTCTTATGGTTCACATAAAACGTTCATTTTAAATCCCATATATCCCCTTAGTTTTCTTTAAATTATCCTAGTAGCCCTCCACTCCATATATTTAAGAAGTTGGTTGTAAAATGAATAACATGTAAAAATTTAACATAGATGCTGAGGCTTTTCCTCATGCCATCAAATCATCAAATTGTTTTGATTTTATTTTGGTTTTAATTTAAACTAAATTTTATAACTGCAACCTAACATTATAAATCATTATAAAGTGTTGTCAAACTTTTTATTTGTAATTTCCCATGTTTCCTAAATGTTCATACCGTGTATAATTTCTCCTTTCCAAACCAAAACACCATATCTTTATACGAGCATTTCTTAAGTAAAATATTATTAAATCATTATTTCTTTACTTTAACCCTTACAACATAAATGCACTAACCAATCAAAGATTTTGTTTCCAATATTTCACTAAGAATCCATAGTTTATATCAATAAATAACACATTTACATAAAGGAAAACTATGCCTTTTCCCTAAATATAACTCTTTCCTAATTTTTAAATATAACAAAACATCTTTAAAAATCTTAATAGAAATTCAGTAAATTCCCTGACTCATAAGCTTTATAGGAAAAATATCAAAACTTATAAATTTTCAATCAGTAATTTTATAAAATTTTATTTAAGATAATTTTGAGTCATTTTTTAGTGTTTTCGACTGTTTTTTATTTTTAATAAATAAAAACCAGTTCAGATAAATGCAAACAACCATGTAGCATGAGAAAAAAGGTTTAAAGACATATTTTAAAAATATTAAACTAAAGAAATTATCATGCCATATCATTTACTTTAGATAAACCAGTTAGACACTTACTTGTAAAACCCGCAGGTCGTCGTCACGTCCTTGGAGACCGTGTCCCCTTACAATCCAGCCAATGTCTGTCTTCTATCCAGTCGATTCAGATGGAAGCTCATCATTTTTTTCTTTCTTTTCCCCACAGTTTCCCATATGCTATTCCTGCAAATCGATAATTGGAAAACTGTCTGTCGCTTCGTTCCATGATTTTCCAGCGGCGATAGTTGCAATGTAGCGCTGCCTCTTGATGCTGTCAATTATGGGGCTTCAATCTTCCTTGCTTCTCTGGTGGGAAGAGAGGGTCTCTTCACCCTCATCTATCTCTCTCTCACTCTCTTAGGTTTTTAGGAAGGGGAAGCATTAAGCCTTCGCTGCCACGCCAGGGTCCCTCACCATCACCTATGGTAGCCACATGAGGGTGACCAAGGGGCGCACCATCCTTGATTGGGGCAGATTCGAAAGGGTTTCTGCATGCCTCGAATGCATCACCACCGGTGGCTAGGCGTGGCACGCACGGACGAATATGGAAGGTGGCGTCGTTGGCGCTGGACAACAAGCAATTTGGAGGGCTTGTGGCACCGAACGTGATGGCCCTGCCCTTCCTAACTTTCCACAAACTCTCAGACAACAGCCTCCCAGCCGCCGGGGTTGAGGGCGCGCTCCCTCTCTCTTCGACCCGAAATCGCCTTGCGACTGCTGGCCCCGAGTCCTCCAACCTCTCTTCTCCGTCCGCGCAATACGTCGATCTACACAGATAGCCTTGCGCAGCACCGCAGACCCTGGGGCGATGCTGCTAGTGGCGGTTCCCTCTCTCTTCGACTCTCACCTTCCCTCTTCCCTTTGTGGCCGACATAGTATCGGACGTAAAAACTCGCCGAGATCAGGATCCGCCATAGCTCTTTTACTCGTGACCAAACTTCCCTTTGTAACCGTTTTTTTTTCCTCCTCCCACGGCCTTGTGATAAGCGCATCCAATTTCCACGATGGTTGTTGTTTTTTTTTTCTTTTCTCCCTTCCTCTCACACTTAATATCCTCTAACCTTGGAGTAGTCCCCACTATCAAGCATGTAAAGATTTAAGACACTTCTTCTTTCATGCTCTCACCCCAATGGGCCTTGTACCTCTAAGTGGTAGTTACCAAATCCATCTATGTAAGTGACTAGTTTGTTGCTTGAATTCTCCATCCCCCTA